>NC_143016.1:125675733-125975733 GCF_055824585.1 Amblyomma mixtum | reverse complement strand
AAACAGCGTGCAAGCATTCGTGCTCTTCCAGGGACACATACAGGATACATGGACACACTTTGTTCAAGAAACGCGGACGCATCAGTTTTTTATAAACGTAAGTCTTTTGCAGGATGCCGCCACTTCTGTGACAATCTTTTATAGTTGCAAAAGCAAAATTCAGGATTAGGCAGCGCTTCAAGAGGTTTGGACGGTTTTCGTTGTACTTGTACCAATGTGCGTGCGAGCGTTGCGGTTTTTTTTTGTAACTCTGTCCGTATTATGCGAGGTCTGGGCCATCGCAGTTTCCTCATATTGGCTTTGCTCTCGACGTGCATTCCTTGTGTGAGTGAGGGCGGCGAAGGGGGGCCAGTGCAATGTCTTGAGATGTGTACATGTCTCTGGCATTGCGTTGCTGGTCCAGAGTATTCAATTACAGGTTAACTGCAAGGGCCCAGTGTAACCCGTTTATTAAGAGGGTAATCTTTGGCGAATTTCAGTATCACGGGGCTGCGATTTATCTCTTGAATGTTTCCACTGCCTTCACGAATGTAAGCGGTGAGTATCCTTGCTGAGACGGCACCTTGCTCACGGAGGTGCTCATGCACGTTACCATTCGAGCAATTGAAAGGTACGTCCTCAATTTTCCCATAGCTTACCGAGCACGAGTGTGGGACCCGGGCCTCTACAGCCACTCTAGCCTGTTCTGTCACTGCAAGCACACGGTTCGCGGCGGGCAGCGTCGATACCGAAACCATCATGGTTTGTCCTTTTTGAGCCGATGTCTAAACACCTTTTCTTGGGCCGACATCACAACCGCCGTTACAACGATGTTCAGGTTGGCATTCTGTAAGTCGCCTCCCTCTTGAGTAGGCTTGAAAACGAGAGGAACTCCAGCAGCACGTTTTTTATTGTAATACACGGCCATAAAAGCGCTCTCGTCCGTGCCCTCTGCATTTTCGCCGAAATGCTCGCCAGTTGCGTGATCTTCTCGCGGTCACTCCTTTGGTCGTGGCCCGCAGCCGCGGCTACAGTGACCGCTGTTGCTGCTGCCACTGCTGCCGTGAACACTGTGTTGTCATTTGCCAGAAGAGCAGCATGGGGTGCAGCCGGTGAAGGGACGAGTCTGGGCGAGTACTACGCAGAGCGCTAAGGAGGCCGCCCGACAAGCTTTTTGCGCCGGGACCCCCAGGTCATCGCACAATATATGCAATACAAATTTACTCGTGTGGAGCACAAATCGCCTGCCGAACAAGAGTAAACCAGTCGTCTTTCTTACCTCGCAGCATTAACGAATGGAACAAACTGCCTCAGCAACTGGTGTCTACAAGTGATGAGTAACTTTTGTACACGTTAACGCGATACCTTTACCATAGTGCATAATCATAAACTGTGACTTTATAACGCATTTTACACTGTATTCTTACTTTATCTTTCAATGTGTAACAAATTGTCTCGACACTTCATTCTCTACTGTTTGTTTTATTCTATAAATTTCGTCCTTGCTGTGTTTTTATTTTTAGTTGGAATGATCCGCTGCTCATTTAACCACTGTTCCGGTTTTTCTTTTCTGTGACATCCCCACTACAATCTTGCATAGTTGCAAGAGCAAAATTCAGGATTAGGCAAAGCTTCAAGACGTTTGGACGGTTTTCCTTGCACTTGTTCCACTGTGCGTGCGAGCATAGCGGTTTTCTTTCTGCGACTCGCTCCGTATTATGCGGGGTGTGGGCCATCGCAGTTTGCTGATTTTCGTTGCGCTCTCGACGCACATTCCTTGTCTGAGTGAGGGCGGCGAAGGGGGCCAGTGCAATGTCCTGAGATGTGTCCGTGTCTCTGGCATTGCGTTGCGGTCCAGTGTGTTCAATTACCGGTCAACTGCAAGAGCTCAGAGTAACTCGTTTAGGAAACGGGTAATCTTTGGCGAATTCCAGTGTCACGGTGCGGCGACGTATCGAATGTTTCTACTGCCTTCACGAATGTAAGCGGCGAGTCTCTTTGCTGAGGCGGCACCTCGCTCACGGAGGTCAATGCAATCAACGCGGAAAGTACCTGTTTGGTGTAGTAAACCTTCAGTTGATGTTTAGCGCTCGTCCTGTCTCCTTCTCTGTCTTTGTCCTAGTTTTATGCGCTAGTCTTTTAATTAACAATTAATTAACTCACGGAGGTGCTCATGCAGGTTACCGGTTGAGCAGTTGATAGGTACGTCCGCAATTTTCCCACGGCTTAACGAGCGCGAGTATCAGACGCGGGCCTGTACAGCCACTCTAGCCTGTTCTTTCACTGCAAGCACACGGTTCGCGGCGGGCAGCGTCGATACCGAAACCATCAAGCTTTGTCCCGTTTGAGGCGATGTCTATGCACCTTTTCTTGGGCCGACATTACAACCGCCGTTGAAACGACGTTGAGGTTGGCCTTCCGTAAGTCGCCTCCTTCTTGGGTAGGCTTGAAAACGAGAGGAACTCCAGCAGCACGTTTTTTTATTTTAAGACACGACTATAAATGCGATCTGGTCCATGCCCTCTGCATTTTCGCGCAAATGCTCGCCAGTTGCGTGATCTTCTCGCGGTCACTCGTTTGGTCGTGGCCCGCAGCCGCGGCTACAGTGACCGCTGTTGCTGCTGCGACTGCTTCCGTGAACGCTGTGTTGTCATTTGCCAGAAGAGCAGCATGGGGTGCATCCGGGGACGGGACTAGTCTGGGCGAGTACGACGACGAGCGCTCAGGAGGCCGCCCGACAGGCTTCTTGCGGAGGACCGGGACCCCCTGGTCGTCGCACGGTGGATGCACAACATATTTACTCGTGTTGAGCACAAATCGCCTGCCGAACAAGCGTAAACCAGTCGTCCTTCTTTCCTCGCAGATTAACGGATGGAACAAACTGCCTCAGGAAGTGGTGCCTACAAGTGATGAATAATTTTGCTACACGTTAAGGAGATATCTTCACCACAGTGCATAATCATAAACTGTGACTTTATAACGCATTGTACATTTTATTCTTATTTTGCTTTTTCCCTGTACCACAAATTTCTTTTTTTTTGTTTCGACACTTGAGTCTATACTGTTCGTTTTACTGTATAAATGTAGTTCTTGCTGTGTTTTATTTCTTTAGTTGGAATGATCATTTGCTCATTTATCCACTGTTCCCGTTTTTCTTTTCGGTGACATCCCCACTACAATGTCTACGGGCGAATTGTAGTGCCACAATAAATAAATAAACAAACAACACCAAGAAACTGAAATTAGGGGCTCCACTCGCAGAGACAGGCCACTAATCATCCTCTTCCTCGTCTTCTGGTCAGCCGAAATTGTAGCCGTGGCACAAAGCGCGCCTGGACACCATGGGCCAGATATGGTACCGATAATGCACCTCTAAGACGGGCCTGAGTTCGTCGGCAAAAAAATAACTATCTTGTTCCCATAGAAAGTGGATTCTATTCCACGGCGCTTCTTTCATGGCGTTCGGCCAGCAGGTCACCGCTTAGCGCATGCACACCATGCACGTGCGGTAAGCGGTTTGTTTGTTTTCGCCTTTTGTGCACCGCGGGCTCTAAACCCGGCATGCAGTGATGGCGATGGAAGGACAAACAAAGCATTGATCGAACAAAGCAAAGAACGAAAGAAAGCCAGGCGAGAGTTTTTCTTGGAAGATTCAAACATTCAGAAGCAGTTGAAAAAACTAGATGAAAAAGTTACCTTTATCCTGCCCCTCGTTGAGACGAATACATTTATTTTTTGCGCAATTTATTGGCCGCCTTCCGCGCCTGTTCAAGAGTATCTTCTCGATCCTGTGCTAGAGGGCTTTTATTTTCAAAGTCAACCTGTGGTGATAATGGGTGATTTTAATATTAACGTACTTTAACAGTCACATTGTGCCAGTGAATTTGTTGACAGGATATCTGCCAATGGTTTCTCTAACATAATTACAGCACCCACTCGAACCACAGGATATAGCGAAACACTTATTGGTTTTTGCCTAACAAAAAGCGATACTCCCGGTACAACTGCTGGTGCACTTCTGAGCGACATTAGTGATCACCTGTCCACTTTGTATTCCTTAGCCCGTGCTCACCGCATAGGTCGTTTTTCTTAGGAAAAAAAGAGACCCATTATTGTAATGCTGATAAACGAAAAAGAAGTCTAAACGCTTATGGGTAAGGGCGATAAACTAAGAAATACCGATTTTAGCATTTCACGAGATTACTCGAAAACGGTTCGTGAGAAACGCAGCCAACTGTGTAAGTATACCAAATCAGTAAAAAAGAAGGTTACATGGTTCTTTTGTCTTTTCATAAACTGCTTATCAATGGTGTGTCGTATTGGTGGGATGATCAAACCAGTAGCGCAGTGAGCGTGCCCCATGCCTGATGCATCCCTTCCAGTTCTCGTAAAGTGGCAGGCAAACCACCTGTGCGGCCAAACGCACAGCGTTGCTCTAATTACGATGACAGTTTTCTGTACACCAACATAACGAGTGTGCTTTCTAAAAACGTGGCTTTTTCTTCTTTGATTCATGCTGATCCTCGGTCATCGCGCTTACCGAGGCTTGGTTAATGGCATGGTTCCTGATGATGTCGTTTTCGCCTGTGACTCCGAATTCAGCATATTTCGTGGTGACCGCACGGGCTGTAGAGGTGGCGGTGTACAGCCGCGGACAAAAGTAAACGGAGCACGCAACTCTCTTACAATATTTTTCACGCGTCACCTAATATAAATTCCCAGCAGTGGTACGCACATACTGGTAGCGCAGGTTGGTGGGCTTCCTTGCAGACAAACAACGCTTCTTCATTACCAATGAAGAAAACTTTATTCCACCTCGAACGCAATAGCGTGCTCCGTTTACTTATGGCCGCGCCTATACTTCTCGCCATCAATAAAGTGATCACTGCTGTGCCTATCGAGGTCACGTCGCACCTTCAATCGGTATGGGTTCCATTGAGATGTGGTCCCACGGTCGTCATCATTGGCGTTATTTACCGTCCTCCAGACATGAATTCTTCATCCTCAAGTCACTTTTCTAATTTACTAAGCGATCTTAATTGTCGTTTTCCGAATTTAAGCTTACTTTTACTTGGTGACTTTAGCTTTCCGGCTCTTAACTGGTAGTCATTAAGAGCTCCTGCCAATGATCCTGAATCTCAGGCTTTCCTCCAGTCCTATCTCGATTCCTCTTTGCAACAACTTGTTTCTTAACGTATACGCGTCGTTCCCCCACTACAGCCAATATTCTCGATCTTATCCTGACAAATAATCCTTACCTTTGCTCCAACATTGCGCACTTAGAAGGCCTTTCCGACCTTCCATAATCACGGAAACCTGAATTTTCTGCCCCATAAAAAAGCCACTCGTACTAAACAAATGAGGAGCTACAATCGAGCAAACTTCGGTGAAATAAACCCTCAGTTGTCAGTCTTTGCTGATCATTTTCTTCACGATTTTTCGCCACGCTCCGTGGAAATGAATTGCAACCTGTTCAGCGTGAAACTTGCTACTCTCACTGACAGATTCATACCCGTCATCAATATCCCATGCACTAACACAGCGCCTTGGTTTAATAGGCATCTACGTCGCCTTAATAACAAGAAAAAGTGTCTTTACAGACAGCCCGACAAGAACAGACACTCCGAATCTTGGCAACGGTACAAACTATGTGATAAGAAATGTCAGTCTGAGTTGAGTATCTACTCGAAAGCGAGCCACTTGTCTAACCCACACCACCTCACCCGTGGCACTCCTCAAGGTGCTGTTCTCTCTCCTACCCTTTTCAATCTCGTTATGGCCCCTCTCGCCTCCCAGCTAGCTGAAATTCCCGACCTGCATCATATATTTTACGCCGATGACATCACTTTCTGGTGTTCATCTGGCTCTCCCGGTCACGTACAGGACACCCTGCAACGTGGCCTAGATCTCATCGACTCCTTTCTCACCACTGCTTGCCTCTCTCCTGCTCCTGAGAAATCCGAGCTTCTCCTTCTCAATCATTCCTCCTATCATCAGCGCTCACACAACCACTTCGTCTCTCTTCACCTTTCTGGCTCTCCCATTCCTGTCGTCACACAGTGCAAAGTTCTTGGCTTCCCTTTGCATGCGGTTTAGAATGTGCAAGCCCTCCATCGCGCTGTCACCACCTGCCACTCTGTAACTCACCTCCTGCGGCGCGTGGTCACTCGACGCTAAGGTCTCCACGAGGCTCACGCGTGCCGAGTTGCCCAAGCGCAGGCCCTCAACAAGGTCTTGTACTTCGCACCCTACGCTTCCTTCCCTCAGACTCAACTTAACGCTCTCGAGACTGCCCTTGTGGGCCTCGACGGAACGGTGAAAAACATCGAGAGGAGACGGATTGGCGATGGGAACAGGTGTAATGGCGCTCACGTGAAGGCCGGCCGTGCTATCGACGAGGGGGTATGCTGAGGCGAGATCGAGCACGGCAACACTACCAAGCGATTGGCCACAGAGCAAAGTGGTAGGGCAGGAGAACGGGTTGGACACATAAATAGCGCTTGAACCACGAATAATTCTGAGTACGGTATGAGGCAGCAAGAAAGATTTTTGGTCAGCGCATCGTAAAGAGGGCGTATATGTGATAGTTGCGTCGGAGAGAGCAGCACAAGAAAGAGGCACGAGCACTGAAGAAAAAGGCGGAACGTCACTGTCCTCTGAGACGACCACAGTAGCGACAGCAGCGCCGGGCACATCTAAGGGAGCGTCACGGAATGCCGGTAACTCAAGCTGAGCACGGGCGCAGTCAATAAAAGCGTGATGTGTGGAAAGGAAGTCCCAACCAAGGATGACGTCGTGAGATGAGCGGGCGAGGATGATGAACTCGACTGTATAGGGGACGTTCGCAATAAGCAGGCGGGCGGTGCAAGCGGCTAATGGTCGAATGTCCTGAGCGCTGGCGGTGCGGAGAGAAACGGCAGGAAGAGGCGTCGTCACTTTTCTGAGTCTGCGACAGAGGGTGTGGCTAAGAACAGATACGGCTGCGCCTGTGTCAACAAGTGCTTCGACGGCGACTCCCTCAACGAACACGGTGATGATGTTGGCGGGCACGGGTACAGGTCTTGAGCGAGTCGCTATCGGCGCAGTTCTTGCGTCCGGAACTGCGGCCGTTAGTTTTCCGCTTGCGCGGCGGGTGGCGGGGAAGCATCGGAGAACGGGAACGTCGGCCAGGAGACGGCGAGCGGTGGGAGCGGAAACGGTAAGTAGAAGAGCAATCCGGGGGCGGCTCATGTGTCACGGGCGAGGAGGAAGGCGCAAGATCGTAGGTCGGCTCACGCCGATAAATGTACGGCCTGTCGCGACTGCGGCACAAACAAGTCACGTGTCCAGCGCCTCCGCAGGCGTAGCAAATAGGGCGATTGTCTTGCGTGCGCCAGGGTTTGAGAGGCTGCGGCTGCGATCGTGGTCGGGCAGCCGGACGATAAGTGGGAGGTGCAGGTCGTTGGAGTTCGAACAGGTGGTGGGGAGGCCTGTGGACAGGAGTAGCAGGTAAAGGCCGCGGTCGCGCCACAGCATGAGCTTACGTTAAAGGACCCGCGATCAGTGACTTCTGAGGAGGGGCAGGAGGAGAGGGCAGTACCTGGGTGACCTCCTCTTGTATGACAAGTGCGAGGTTGGAAGTGAGCGGCGGCGCAGGCGTAGGTGGGCAGGTAGTCAAGCACAGCTGGCGGGCGACTTCCTCACGGACAAACTGCTGAATGTGCTGGAGGAGCGACGAGTGGTCCAGAGCACCGTCGCCGGAAACAGCCAAGCTGGATATGGTTACGTCTTGAAAGCCGGCCCGCCGGGTGGAAAGGCCCTGCTTGCGCAGCTCATCGAAGCTCTGGCAGTAGCTGATGACATCGGACACAGATTGGGGATTTTTGGCCACGAGCATCTGGAAGGCGTCATCATCAATTCCTTTCATAATATTTTTTATCTTGAAGGCCTCACTCATGGAAGCGTTGATGCGCTTACAAAGGTCGATGACATCTTCTATGTAACTTGTAAAATTTTCGCCGCTTTGTTGTACCCGGCTGCGCAAGCGATGCTCGGCACGAAGCTTACGCACAGCGGGACGGCCAAAGACCTCCGTGAGGCTGCTTTTAAGATCCGCCCAGCTGGAGATGTCCGCCTCGTATTTGCGGAACCATAGATTGGCAACATCGCTCAAATAAAATATAACGTTGGTAAGCTTGACGCTGTCGTCCCACTTGTTATACGCGATTACGCGTTCATAGGAGGCCAACCAGTCCTCCACATCGGTGTCATCCGTGCCGCTGAAGATCGTTGGGTCGCGCTGACGGACGGCACCAGAACAGATGACAGCAGGGCCAGCAGGCTGGGCAGGTTGGGCCGGGGGGTCAGGCACCGTGGTAGAGCCTGGAAGCCTGGGCATGGTGGCGTATCTCGATGGTGAGAGCAGACAGCACCTCCACCAAGTGTAGTGTAGTATAGTCTTCGAAGGCGCTGCGTCGCGAACGGCTAGCGGTACCGGCTCGGTTCAGTCCAGAGGCAGCCATCAGTCCCAGCGGCAGTGATCAGCGCACACGCACGAGCATCGGCGCCGTTGTATTCGTCCTCTTCTTCCTTAAGCCAGCCACTGAGGATTCGGGAGCCGAAGGCCTGTCTTACCAATCTTACCTAATAAATCACATTGTGTCATTGCAGAACCACGCAGTTCGTTTTGTTTACTCCGATTATTCACGTAATACCAGCATAACAGCCTTATAGAAACCCGCAGGTCTCAATGATTTATGTCTCCGCCGCAAAATTGGACGACTATCACTTTTTCATCATCCGTCACTTTATCATCATCCATCACTTCATAACGACTTTTTTCTTTGCCTCCTTCGATTTTTGACCGCCGCGATCATCCCTTTAAAGTTCGGCGTTTCACGTGCGGAACATTTAACTATGCGCATTCATTCTTACCTCGCACAATATCTGAATGGAACACTCTGCCTTCACATAACGCAACCATCACTGATCCTGATAAATATTTTAATCTTATATCTTCAATAACTACTGCTTAACTCGTTGCGTACATTGTCATTTTATTTGTTCATGGCTTCCTTTTTTGCAGGGTATGTTACTAAAACTATTCTTGCATTAGGTTTTTGTTTGTATAATTTTTATACTCTAGTAAATTTCACTCTTTGCCGCGCTGCCATACTTTTGATTCTTTTCATTATTTATATCATGCTACGTGTTTTCTTCTTGGTTTTGTTGTGTTATATTTGTGGTTTTGTTTTGTGTGATCAATTGCCTGTACCCCCCCCCCCCAGTGTAATACCCTCTTGAGGGCCTTTAGGGGTATTTTGTATAAATAAATATAAATAAACTTTCTGCTTTACAGAAAGGTCAAGTAAACAAATCATTGAAGAAGCTGATGCGCCAAAGAATTTCGGCGTTATAAGTCAAACCAAAATTGAACATTTTCGTCAGCTCGTTTCTTCAGGCGACTGTATTAACCTCGTATGCGAGGAAGACCCTAATATTTTGTACGACGCATTCTTAGACAATATAATACAGCTATATAAACGTGCTTTGTCATTTATAACATTGGCAAAATCCAGAAAAAGAAGTAAGCCTTGGATGACACGAGATCTGCTTAGACGTATCAAGGCACGAAAATGACTCTTCAGCCAGTTTGTAAAGTCCAAAGATTTGACAGTTTTGAAGGAGTACAAAAAAATTAGAAATAAGTTAGGTGCAGATATAAAAAAATCTAGAATTCACTACTACGCTCAGAAATTCTCTGATATTTTCTTTGCTCCTCGGAGAACCCGGCGTACTGTAAAAGGTCTTCTACAGAAATCCGGAGAAGAAAATATACCAATTCAAAATGGCGATTCACGGAACCATTCTTAGTGGCGCAGCTCTTGTAAATGAGCTCAACAAAAATTTTTGACACTTGGAGCTTTTTCTGCTGCACCGCCCAGCAGAAATTTTTAAAAGCACAGCCATTTCTTATATCCCGCTACTCCTGCAGATTTTCATGATATAATATTAAGCCTAAAACAAACTTCGTGTGGTTTTGATGGCACTAAGGTAGCATCAATTAAAGCAATTGCCGAACTAATTGTTGACCTCCTTTGTCATCCAACAAATCAAATCTTCACAGCAGGCATTTTCCCCGAAAAGATCAAAGTGGCACATGTGACGGTATTGTTTAAAGGGGGTGCTGCAAATTTAATTATTAACGATTGACCAATATCAGTTCTTCCTTTGTTTTCCAAAATAGTAGAGAAAGCCAGTATTAATAGAATAACAGATAAACCTAATAAACATCAGTTGATTTCCCCTAGCCAGTATGGATTTAAAAAGAGGAGATCAACGGAATGTGCGTTGCTTAGTATTAAAGATTAACTCACTGAAAACAGAAAATAATTTGTACACATTAGGCGTGTTCCTAGACTTCCGCAAAGCGTTTGATGCAATCAAGCATAATGTACTTCTTAGCAAGTTACCGTATTATGAAATACGAAGAATCTCACTTAAATTATTAGAAAACTACCTGTCAGGTTGTTCTCAGTATATTTTAGTTAATAATGCCACGTTCGATCCTGAGATTGTCAAATTTGGTATTCCTCATGGCTCAATCCTAGGACCTACCCTGTTTCTCCTGTACATCAACGACATTGTACCTATCCCACAAACTACAACCGTTATCCTTTATGCTGGCGATACTAGTGTATTTTTTCTGCAAATAATTTAGGTTACTTGATTCCTCGCGTAAATATATGGTTAGAAATCTATCTGACTGGCTTGTTGCAAATGAAATTAAGTTAAATGTTGGCAAAACAAAGTACATTGTTTTCAGTTCTCATAACAGGCCAGTTTATATTAGTAATGAAGTGATATTTCAATCGCAACCGCTAGAACTACTTTCACATATCAAATTTTTAGGCGTCCGGTTTCACGAACACCATCACTGGTCTTGTCATGTTCGCTTCATTAAACGCAATGTTGCGCAATGTATTGTTGTGGTTTACAGGTTCCGTCTGCTGTTACCTCGTTATTTACGACATGAGCTCTTCTTCAATACCGTTCACTTTCGGCTTCATTACTGTTTGCTCGTATGGGGCGCTACTAGGAGGTCGAACATGGAAAGCCTACATTTATTACACAAGGAAGCTGTCCGCTTACCGGTACGTGACTTACCGGTACGTACCGGTACCGGTACGTGACTTACCGGTACGTGACTCAACAGCGTTATACTTTACGCAAAATAGAAACTTTGACATCCAATCTTTGTGTAAATTGCGTTTCTCAGAGACTGCCTTTTCTGATTTTAAAAGCCATCCACAACTATTCATATCGAGGTATACGAAGCATAAGCCGCATTACGAATTTAGCAAAACACCTTTAATAAAATCTAAATGTAGGACTAACTATGGAACGCAGATATTCAGTTGGCTTATTCCTAACCTG
Source organism: Amblyomma mixtum (assembly GCF_055824585.1). Classification (NCBI taxonomy): domain Eukaryota; kingdom Metazoa; phylum Arthropoda; class Arachnida; order Ixodida; family Ixodidae; genus Amblyomma; species Amblyomma mixtum. Next base: position 125,964,339 of record NC_143016.1, on the reverse strand, counting down.
CTGAACCTTCATCCTGATTTGTTGGGCGTCATGCGCTGCAGCCATCTGCGCAGCAGCCATCGTACTGACACGTTGTTTTCAAGTAGTTATTCTCTAGAAGTTGACGTATGCAATCTCTATGCGCCTTTTAAACACAGTATAAAAAGAATCCCATAATCTCAAGAATCTGCGCAAACTGCTTTCTTGTTTTTTTAGTGCCTGCTATTTAAAGATGCTTGTGTGTAACCCTTTACTTCAAGCGTTTTAACAATAATGCCGCGATAGCTAGCTTAAAGTGGGAGGCATACAACTGCTCGATCATACTCAGTGAAAAGAATCCTAAACTATCACCATACAGGACTAATATTCAGAAGCTTGTTGCAGTGCATCCTGCTTGAGCCTGCTCCTTTTGATTTTATTTTAAAATCGGGAATTCATTTTACATGGAGATATTCCCCTCTGCGTGAGACAAATTTTTCTCCAGCCTGCTTGGCTGACGCGTGAAACCACTCGGCTACATCCGCAGTGATCGCTGCCTCACATTTATCAATGGTATTACCACTTTCCTAAACCATAATACAGTGCGTGGTATATTTAAAGATGTTCGTGTGCAACCCTTTGCTTCAAGCGATTTTACAATAACGCCGCGATAGATAGCTTCATGTAGGAGGCATGCAACTGCTCGACAATAATTTATGAAAAGAATCCTAAACTATCAGCATACAGGACTAAGATTCTGAAGCTTCTTGCAGTGTATGCTGCTTGAGCCTGCTCCTTTTGACCTCATTTTAAAATCGAGAATGCGTTTTTCATGCAGAGATTCCCCTCTGCGTGAGCGCACATTTTTCTCTAGCCTGCTTGGCTGACGCGAGAAACCACTCGACTACCTCCGCAGTGATCGCTTTCTCACATTTCTGTATAGCATTACCACTTTCCTAAACCATAATTCAGTGCGTGGTATTTAAAGATGTTTGTGTGTAACCTTTTGCCTGGAGCGTTTTAACAATAATGCCGCACTATCTAGCTTGAAGCAGGAGGCATACAGCTGCTCGATCATACTCTATGAAAAGAATCTCAAACTATCAGCGTACACGACTAAGATTCGGAAGCTCGTCGCACTGTATGCTGCTCGAGCCTGCTCCTTTTGATCTTATTTTAAAATCGGGAATGCGTTTTACATGCCGATATTCCCCTCTGCGTGAACACAAATTTTCCTCCAGCCTGCTTGGCTGACGCCTGAAACCACTCGGTTACCTCCGCAGTGATCGCTGTCTCATATTGTCACGGGTCGCTCAAAAGACGCGGGTCGTGGGGACACTGGAAGACCAGGACCACAGGAGGGCAGGCGCCAGAGACAGTCCAAGCGGTCGCGGCCGGGCGCACGAGCGATTCGCTCCGCGCTTCTTCCCCTTTGCCGGCGATCGGCACCCCGCTGGCTGCAGACCACGTTGAGTGGAAAATCACAACACGCATGACAATATTTCTGTAAAGAATTACCACTTCCCTAAACCATGAGTAGTTGATCGGAATTTCTGAAAATGGCAGCATCATGCCTTTTGTACCTGGAATTTTATCGGGGGTCTTTGGGAGGCATAAAGTACAAAAATAGGCGAGGCCCTCCTATGGATAGCAACGTGCGACCATAACCACCGTGAACGTAACTATGGCGCCGAAGGGGGCGCCTCTCTCGGCGAGGGGCTCACCTCCTGCAAGATAAGCTCGCTTGGGCGTGAGCTGCGCCGGCAGCAATGCTGCCGGGTGCTGACTTTATTTTTAACATCAATCGTAGCGCTGTCGACTGTACAGTCATGCAGGCGCGATAATTCACCGGGTATTCGCTGACATGTCCAGTAGTTCGATCGTGCTTGTCCCCGGCCAACCGTTGCATCACACTGTAGCGTTTGTCGGTTACAGGAAAGTGAATGCTATGAAATTTAGAGCGAGCATATTGTTGGCCTTTAGGAAGCAAATTAAGCAACTCACCGGCTTTGCTATCGGGATGGTTGCTCCGTTTCTCGTACACAATTAGGGTCCTCGGCATGATAATCGAGGCCAACGGCGTCAACGTCGAAACGATCACTAAATTAAAGCACAAGACAGCTAACGCCATGCGAATCCTCAAGAGGGTCACTAGCAGAAGAAACGGAATGAGGGAGGAGAGTCTCACACGACTCATACACTCTTTCGTCATTAGCCATATTGCGTACGTTGCGGCATTCCACAACTGGTACAGGGGAGAAGAAGCCAAGATCAATGTCCTCATTCGCAGGGTGTACAAGATAACACTGGGTCTACCCGAGTTCACCAGCACGCATCGCTTGCTCCAGCTCGGACTTCACAACACGCTTAGCGAAATCGCCGAGGCGCAGCGCACTTCACAACTGGAAAGATTAACGGGAACGACAGCAGGCCGCCAGATCATGGAAAGTCTCGGCATCCGTTACCACGCGCAAGGCCAGAAAGTCGCCATTCCAAACGCGATCAGACAAACGCTAAGAGTCGATCCGATTCCACGAAACGTCCACCCGGAACACAACCGGGGAAGAAGAGTGGCCAGGGCCAGAGCTCTCCTGCACAGCCACGGAGACGATACAGGGACAAGGTTCGTTGACGCCGCGGAATACGCAGAACGCTCGCGATTCGCGGTTGCGGTCGTCGATTCGTGTGGCAAAACGCGCATAACGTCAAGTGTAGCGTGCGAACGCGCAGAAGAGGCGGAGGAAGCGGCGGTGGCACTCGCCCTCACGTATCCGACGTGCACCGTGGTTCTCTGCGACTCGCATCAGACGGTTAGAAACTTCGCCAAAGGATGGATCTCACAGAGAGCGGCCCGAGTCCTCAGGAACCGACAAGTCCAGCAGGAGGTGGAATTCCAAACCAGAATTCAATGGTTCCCGGCGCACATGGGAGAAGTATCGAGGACGTATCGCAACCTCAACGAGACGGCACACGCCAAGACGCGCGAGCTCGCGAACCGCGCCGGCGACCGTCGTCCGTGGAATAGCACCAAAGACTGCTTGACCAGCTACAACGAAATTACCAAGGCCCACTGCCTGGCCCGCCGAACCTTCCTTCCGCCCAGCGACAAGCTGGACAGGGCGCACGCGGTGGCCCTCAGACAACTGCAGACGCTCACGTACCCCAACCCGGAACTATACCACAGGCTTTCCCCGATACATACCCGACAAATATATGCAAGGTCTGCCACGCCAATGTAGCCACTTTAATTCACATGCTCTGGGACTGTAACAAAAACCTTCACGGCGCTAATTCCGGAACCCTCCCGCCGCGGTTGGCCGCTGCCTTGCGCAGCCCCAGCCTCGGGGACCAACTCTGGGCCGTCCAGCAGGCCCGCGAGGCGACGGAGAGGCAGCGCCTCGACGTCCCCACGTGGGAGACCTAAGGCCCCGTCGGCGAAAGCTCTGCAGGACTATGATAAAGTTGTTACCAACCAACCAACCGGCTTTGCTACTGCTCGCCTGTGTTTTAAAAGCGGGCCTCTAACCTCTCGCTTGAGGATCGCCGTATTAGTACTGCAATGAGGTGAGTCGCACAATTAATATGGACGGCCTCAATCTTAGTTCGAGCGGTGCTCAATAGACCAGCGTTCTTGAGCTCAAAACCCGCTCTTTGTCAGCTTTGTCTTTTTTCTTCTTTCTGTCCTTCGTCGGCTATAGCAGCTGGGGCATCAAACCCGAACTCTCTTTCTTACAGTACAAACTTTTCTTGAAGAAAATGTTCCTGCGGAACTAATTTGCTTTGAGCACCAACTTTCAAAGCTAGGTTTAACCTGCAGCTGTGCCTGCCCCGTTCGAAAACCAATATGCTGATTTGAGGACACAAAGTCGCCCGGAGAAGGTTTCTGCTACGGAAGATGTTTGCGCGTAAAAGATGCCACTGAGCCTGAAGTGCCCTGAAGAAACTGCACGCCATGAATCACGGGTATGCTTTCGGCGCGCCCTCCAAAACTTAGAAGTTAGAAATAGGTTTTGGGGGATTTTTTCATGATAGTAGAACGGTCACTTTCGCGTTTCTTCAAAGAGCATCATTAACGTACTCCTGAATCGGTAGAGCACGTTGCAACCGTGTATAACCCCTCTCCCCTCTCGTGAAAGTACGATAAAGAGTAAAACTAGTTTAAGAAAGTTTATTCCAGATAGTAAAAACTTGTTTCCCCTGAAATGAACACTTTTACCACTCACAAAATCTGTGCCCGATGTTAATACATTTTCTGCTCTCCTGTTTATGTTCGCAAACCATTAATTTCTTTGAGACAGTTTTCTACGAGCTGATACGCCTCAATGTCGTGCATGGCTGGTTCGCAACCGAAACGTGGCGTCTTTGAACAAACAGCGCGACAGCTGCACTTTGCACGAATTTTTTTATTGTCTGGCGGCATTACAGCTGCAATACGCCGGCAATATTTTGCTGTGTTCACGAGGTGGTGTCACTACTCTCGTACTTTAAATACGCTCACTACGGTAACTAGGACCGGGTGGCAAATGCGGGAAAACAAAGCACAACGGTAGGCACGGCCACGCGTTACGGTACTGGCAATACTTAGCGCATGGCTGCACCAAAACACTCTTAAATTAGCCAGGACTGTAAGCCCAGAAAATGCAAGCGTCTAATATGAGGAAGTGCGGCGGAGCGTTAACTGTCTAGGGCATGCGTTTCACTGTACTCTGAAAGACGCCTCATAAGACCAGCTCCTTCACGCCGTTAACGTGTGCTGCTACAAGAATGCGCGCGTCAATTTTTACATTCCTGTGCGAAAAAAACATCACAATTCTACCCTCTCTGCCACGCATTGCTGTCGCACCCTCTCTTGCGACGCTTTCCGTTTCGCACAATGCGCCAGTCTGCCGAGTTGAATGCGACGGAGCGGTCCTGAATTGCTCTTACTGCTGGTCGCAAGGCGGCGCTGGCTGCTAAGGTATTGCGGCAGCTCCTAGCGAATGCCCTTTGCATTTATGCCAAGGCCAAAAACAAGTGCGGGCTGGAGGGCAGACCAGCTCAAGTTGAAAGGTTTAGAAGATGCGAAAACAGTTTCGCGGGAGGGATGTTTTCGCGGGCCTGAGGAGGTAGAACGCTTGTTTTGAGAGGCCCAGAGTGAGCTGAACCCATTTAGGCGTCACGCGAAAGCGCTAAATGGCTAAACAGGTGAAAGCCCCTACTACCACCATAGGCCTTGGATGCGGCCACTGAGAGTTCCCACTACGGAGCATAAATGAGAGCAGGAAGCAGATCGCTAACTGCAAAGCACGGTGCTCTACGTATATATTTCTGAAGTAGATGCTGAAGCGTAGCACGAATTATCCTGCAACTTTGCAGTAAAGCTATTATTAATAACAAAGCAAAAAACCGAGAGTTGAAAGCTTTATTCTCGCCGATATGGAGCCGTATTCCTAAGAATTGGCTTTTATAGTTGATCTTGCGTGATGGCTGAGTGACTGTGGCGTGCGGTTACTATGGACAGGGTCAGAGGTATTGAATTACAACCACGTCCAGTGCTTTTTGAGGAATGCGAAATAAAATTCATTTCTCTCTCTCTCCGTGAAAGATAGGTGCACAGCTTGCGTTAATAAATGGACTACATATCAAAGGGTTTTCTTTCGGAACATACTCCATGGCTCGTTATGAACCGTCAGATTTCCAAATCTAATGAAAGAGACAACCTCTCTAGGGCACCCCTCCTTAAGCTACGACGTCTTGACATGCTTCAAGAGCTCTACTGCATTGCTTAGAAGTAAAGTTCGTGCAAAATGTAACCTTGGTCTGAAGAGGGAATGAGAACAAAAATCATCCCGTGTGTGACCACTGGTTGAAAATGCTGGTTTCGTAAACCTTCCGAAAGTAATAAAAAGGCGATAATTTTCCTGCTTTCACTCGAACCCCATCCGGCCCTCTGAACAAAAACTAAAACAAATGCGATCGCAGTAGGCGACTCATTGGCAAAATTCATTTCTTTTCCGGTTATTATATTTATGCTCCATATCTCAACCATAACTATGTACACCGTACTGTATAGCCTGATCCATTCTGAATAGTAACTAAAACGGCACAGTCACTGCGAAAATCATAGATATCTCTCATATCTCCTGCCTGATGCTGAAAATGCGTGTAAGAGATTGCAGGTACATTGCTGACGTGCAGCCTATAGTAATATTTCAGGGACTGACGAACTATTGGCGATGCACGTGGAAGCATTTCATTACTGCACCGCGGCTAGCAGTGACCTCGACAGAGAAGGGGATTAAGTGCGTTGTCAGAACCAACGTAAGTAGCGCGCATGCTGTATTTAATAGCCTTCAATTCACCAGCGTGATATGGCTTGTCATGACTTGGCAAGTTCCAGATCCGGTTGTTTTCATTCAGGGTATATCACTCGGCGAGTTAGGACGCATCTGAGTTTGTGAAGAAGATGCGCTTACAGTTATGAGGCTGTATACCTTTGCGAGCCGCTTCATCTGCACTCTCCTTGGCCAGGATGCCGCAGTGAGAGGGAATCCATTAAAAGATTATACAATGGCCTTTAGCAAAAGGAACAGCCAAGTGGTGCAGGTATATAATGTCATCAGAAGTTGCCTGATGATTTATTCTCTTCAGTAGGTTGGACAAGGTTTGTAGCGCTCCTTGCGAGTCCGAGAAGATTACCCAGCGTCCTGGGTTATGGCGCAATACATAGGAGACAGCTTCTGTTATTCCATATGGCTCTTCTGTGTTGGAGGATGTCATACGCTGCAGGCGCCATGAAAGCATTTGGCCTGATGAGCTCACATAAAAGCCGCATGAGGAGGAGTCGTGAGATGCGGAACCATCAGTGAAGAATTGTCTGTCTTGCGAGTACTGCTCAACTAACTAGTTAAGAGAAGCTTGTAGCAGAGCAGCCTGCGGCATGCCGTACTTCGCAGTGACACCCGATGTTTACTGCTTCATTTCAAGAGATAAGAGTGTTGAAGGTGGAAAAGTTGGAACCAGTAGTTTACGTGGCTGTCTGATGGCAAGAGGGTGCAATTGTTGCACAGCCAGACCGAATCCGGAATTGCTGTAGGTTATATGGACTCGGTGCAGGAAGTGTTTATTCTCTTGGACTACAGGACGTAGATGGGATAGATTAATCATCTGTACGGCGATGTCTTCGAGCGGTAGACATCCTCCGTCCACAACTATTTCCGAGGTAGAGGAGCTGTTTGAAGGCCAAGACAAATCCTCAGGCAGGTGTTCCGCGCTGCCTCCTGCGTCCTCTTATTTGTTGGAGACATTTTCTGCAAAATCGGTAAACTGTATCGCAAAGGAACATCAACATAGGCCTTATAAAGGAGAACCATAGAGCGACCATTGCAGCCCCAACGAGTTCCTGCCATTAATTTGAAAATGTGTGATGCTGCTGCTGTTGTCGCTGGCAGTTTTTTAAGAGGGGGTGTCCAGGAGAGGTTTCAGTCGATGAGAATACCGAGGAATCGTTGGGTCCGTACGTGGGGTAGCAGCTTCCCATCAAGAAGGAGCGGATCTTTGGTGACCTTTTTTCCTGGCGAATTCCATGGCAACACTTTCTTCCGGGAAAGATGAAGTCTTCGAGGAGCAAAGTATGTGGAGATGTTTACTAATGCTTTCTGAAGAAGTCGGTGCGTGACGTGGCCCAATCTGGATTCGCTCCAAATGCAGATCTCATCTGCGTAGGGCGTGATGTGTACAACTTGTGGTAGGTTTCGTGTTACTTGTATTAGGGCGATATTGAACAACCGAGGGCTGAGCACAGCATCCAGCACCCTGTGGTACGCGCTTTTCCACTGTGTGAGGCAGTGTTGGGCCGTCTAAGGTACTCACAGAAATTTATCGCTCTTTTAAATAGTTTTTAATTCATTTGTGCTGCTTGCCTTGAAGTCCAAGGCTGCTCAGGGCTGCGAGAATAACAAGATGGAAAACAGAATTAAAAGCAGCCTTGATGTCCAGAAAAAAAGCGATTAGGATGCGCCCAGCAGGTAGGTTTTCTTCAAGTGATGTCATGAAGGCAATGACATTGTCAATTTCGGATCACAGCTGACGAAACCCATTCATTTCTCGAAGATGCTCATTGTGGCTTTCGAGGAACCATGTTATGCGCTTATGGATCGTACGCTCCATAAGTTTACCTGCACAGCTCAGTAGGGAAATCGGCCGGAAAGATGATTAGTAAGTTGGCTGCTTTGCCAGTTAATAATGGGAATAATTTCAGCTAGCTTCCACTCCGCTGGTACCTCACAACAAAGCCAGAAAGAGTTATAATATTCTAGCAGGCGAAGGCGGCAGTTTTGAGGTAGCTTTGCAACAGCTTCATAGCTCACCTTATCATTTCTCGAAGGCGTTTTGTTGTTTGACTCGGTGATAGCCATGTTTAGCTCTAATTATCCTTAACGATTGGTCCATCGCAGATACGGCCGCCTGTGGGAGGTACTGTTGGCAATTTATGTTTGGTGTCGAAGACTGTGAGCCCGCTGATAAAGCCTGCAGTATTCCTCCTAAGTTTCTTTTAAAGATTTGCGTTCATAAAGAGACAGTGCGGCAAAAGGGTGAATATGGTGAGGAGGCGTGCGCATTCCTCGAACAGTCCGCCAAACTCTGGCAGCCGGTTTTGTAATCTAATGTTGAACAAAAGTCTCGCCACCTTTTTCGACTAAGTTTGTCCTTGCAGGGCGTAATATGCCTTTGTTTCCGCGGGCCCGAACATCCTCAAAAGGATTCGTGCGCAAAGATTTCGTTTCGGCACGCCTTAGCATCGCACACAGCCTTTCGTATCCCTCATCATTTATTGGTACTCTGTCACTTTTCGCTGTGATTAGTGTGTTCGACTCCAGGAAATGAGATAATATTGGTACTATTCTGCGTTCTGGGCTGCAGCTGCAATTCCTCTGCTGACTGCATTCTTTTAGGTATCGCATATTGTAGACTTTGTTTCCTCCTTGCTGACGTCTTCGCATTACCGACCCGCATGAGAATTGGGAAATTATCACTGCCGTCTGTTTCTAAACCAGTACACCAGGAGAAGTTTTGAGCAGCTGCACTCGTTGCGAAAGTCCCATCAATGCAGCTGGCAGTCGTCACACCTCGGACTTGGGTTATGCTATCGTCGTTTACGAACTCAACTGAATACTTTGCGAAAAGGTCGGCCAATTTCACACCTCGCGCACAAGTGCGGGAGCTGCTCAGATTCAATTGTGAGCGTTAAATTTCCACAAATAACATGTGGCGAGGGCGCTGTCGATATTAAATGTTCAGGCCTCGTTATGTCTAGTGGCTTGCCTGTCTCAAAGTATACACCGATGAGAGTGTAGACTTGCGTATCAATTACTAACAGAGCACACACGTGCTCGTTGTCGTTGTGAGCCGGAACTTATACCAAGGAAGCCGAAATATCCTTGCGGAAGCCTAACAACCTGCTGACGTCATTGTCGCTCCGAATGAAGAAGCTGGTAGCCGTTCAATCGGAACCGGTCTCCACAACGCGATTATGACTTCACAATACGAGGAAAGTGATATGCTTGCACCAGCTGTCGAAAGTCTGAAAGCTCCGACTTTATACCACGAGCGTTGCATTGAAATATGGTGCATTTGCGGAAGATGTTGTGAATAGCTAGATGAGGTGAGGTTGTTATTAGAGAAGCCATTGAGGGCCGTGAGAAGCTGGCACCAACGGCTGCATTGCCAGAAGAGCTTCTACTTCCGGGACACTTCTTGACGAAGGGCTTGCGTGGAGAAGAGCCTTGATGGCTGGAAACGGCGTAGGTATCAGTAATCACGAAATGTCTTGTTCTGTGCCAATTTGCTGCTTTTCGTAGGGCATCCTGTCACGATGCGGAGTCCTCTATGGAAAATGAGGTTAACTTCAAAACAGGCGAAGCGATCGACGGCTTGCCAAGCTTCTTCTACGCAGCAGCTGCGGAGGACTATCCAGCTGTCTTGTCTTGTTGAGATTGTTGATCTCGATCTTGCATAGTTGCAGAAGCAATTTCTAGATTAGGCAGCGCTTCAAGGCGTTTGCACGGTTTTCCTTGTACTTGTTCCAGTGTGCGTGCCACCGTAGCTGTTTTCTTTTTGTGACTCCCTCTGTATTATGCTGGGTGTGCGCCATCGCAGTTTGCTCATTTTGGTTGCGCTCTCAACGTGCATTCTCGTGTGAGTGAGGGCGGCGAAGGGGGTCAGTGCATTCTCTTGAGATGTGTCCATGTCTCTGGGATTTGAAACGTTGCGTTGCTGGTCCAGAGTATTCAGTTGCAGGGTAACTGCAAGAAGCCTGTGTAATCCGTTTAGGCAGCGGGTATTCTTTGGCGAATTCCCATATTACGGTGCGGCGTTGTATATCTTGAATGTTTCCACTGTCTTCACGAAAGTAAGCGGTGATAATCCTTGCTGAGACAGCACCTTGCTCACGGAAGTCCTCATGCAGGTTACCGGTTGAGTAATTGAGAGATGCGTCTTCAATTTTCTCATAGCTTACCGTGCTACAGCCACTCCAGCCTGTTCTGTCACTGCAAAGAGACGGTTCGCGGTAGGTAGCGTCGATACCGAAACCATGCTTTCGACCATGGGCCCACATCACAACCGTCGTTGCCACGACGTTGAGGTTGGCTTTCCATAAGTCTCCTCCTTCTTGTGTAGGCCTGAAGACGAGAGAAACTCCAAGTTTCTTCTTGTAAGACCCGATCATAAAAGCGATCTGGCCCATCTCCGCTGCATTTTCGCCCAAAGGCAAGGTTCCGTGGTCTTCCAGCGGTCTCTCGTTTGTTCATGACCCGCGGCCGCTGTTGCTGCTGCCACTGCTTCCGTGGATGCTGTGTGTTCATTTTCCAGAGGTGTAGCATGGTGTGCAGTCGGTGACGGGGCGAGCCTGGGCGGGTACGACGCAGAGCGCTCAGGAGGCCGCCCGACAGGCTTCTTGCGGAGGGCCGGGACCCCCAGGTCGTCGCACGATGAATGCACAACATATTTACTCGTGCCGAGCATAAATCGCCTGCCGAACAAGCGTAAACCCGTCGTCTTTCTTTCCACGCAGCATTAACGAATGGAACGAACTGCCTCAGGCCGTGGTGTCTACAACTGATGGGACATTTGGGTATGCGTTAAGGCGATATTTTTAGCACAGTGCATAGTCATAAGCTGTAACTTTATAACGCATTGTACACTGTATTCTTATTTTTCTTTTTCCCTGTGTAACAAATTTCTTTGCTTGTCTCGCCATTTGATTCTCTACTGTTTGTTTAATTGTATAAATTTCGTTCTTCCTGTGTTTTTATACTTTAGTTGGAAAAATCCTTTGCTCATTTAACCAAGTTGACGTTTTTCTATTCTGTGACATCCCCACTACAATGTCTACGGGCGAATTGTAGTGACATAATAAATAAATAAACAGAAAACACCAAGAAACTGAAATTAGGGACTCCACTCACAAAGACAGGCCACTAATCATCCTCTTCCTCGTCTTCCTGTGAGCCGAAATTGTAGCCCTGGCACAAAGCGCGCCTGGATGCCATGGGCCAGATAAGATATCGCTAATGCACCTCTAAGACGGGCGTGAGTTCGTAGGTAAAAAGAAATAACTATCTTGTTCCCATAGAAAGTGTATTCTTTTGCACGGCGCTTCTTTCATGGCGTTCGGCCAGCTGGTCACCGTTTAGCGCATGCACACCATGCACGTGCGGTAAGCGCTTTGTTTGTTTTAGCTTTTTGTGGAGCGCGGGCTCTAGACCCGGCATGCAGTGATGGCGATGAAAGGACCAACAAACCATCGAGTCTTTATCATGATGCCAACTCTTCACTTCACTTCACTTTATTACCTTAAAGGCCCCCAGGATTGGGGGTATTACATAAGGGGTGGGTTACATTGAAAAATCAGATTAAATAAACAAAGAAAAAACGTAAGATACAAATATTATTCGCTGTTAAAGGTAGCAGTTAAACAGTTCGCAAATGTTGATGGGCAGGTGATTGCGGCGATGTCGTGTGGAAGGCTGTTCCAGTCCTTGGCTGAGCGTGGAAAGAATGACGATGCAAATGTAGTTGTACGCGTACATGGCCGGGCTACTTGAAGGGGATGACCAATGCGGAGGGAAATGCGTGCCGGCGGATTGATGTAGGGAGGACGACGAAGTGAGCTGAAATAAAATTTGTGAAACAAGCACATACTAGTAATACGACGCCTACAAGCCAGGGATGTTAATCCTGCCTCTGCTTTTAGTGCTGATATGCTGACATTATATGAATAGCACGAATGTATGAATCTTGTGGCTCGATTTTGTACTGATTCTAGGGAATTTATTAGATAATTTTGGTTAGGGCTCCAAATAGCAGAGGCGTATTCTAATTTAGAACGGACAAGTGATTTGTAGGCAAGCAATTTTAGGTTTTGTGGCGCATGACGTAGATGTCGTTTTAAGAATCCAAGGCTTCTGTTAGCGGATGATATGATTTTAGTGGCATGCGCGTTCCAGGTTAGATCATTGGACAATGTTACTCCGAGGTATTTGTAAGTCTGAGCTAATTGTACCGTGACATGCGAGATTTTATAGGAGAAGAGGACAGGATTACGTTTTCGGTGAAATGACACGACTTTACATTTATTGGGGTTTAGTTCCATGAGCCAGTTGTTACACCAGTCCTGTATGCTGATTAAGTCATTCTGGAGGGCGAACTGATCAGAGGCGTTGTTGATAGTGCGATAGATGACACAGTCATCGGCAAAAATACGGACGTTACAAGAGACATGCGTTGGAAGGTCATTAATGTATATTAAAAATAATAGCGGACCAAAGACTGATCCTTGCGGGACACCTGATGTTACCGGAACAGAGCTAGAGGCTTGATTATTAACGTTAACGAACTGGGTGCGGTTAGCCAGGAATTCGCTTATCCACTGTAATATGTTAGGATGAAGGTTTAACCATCTGATACATCTCTGTGAGATGTATCAACCTTGCAAAATCAAAATCTGGACGTTTTTTTTATTATTTGAATGTATGTAGCTTAAGAAACAAAGAAAAATAAAGGGATACTTTTTTGTCGTCACTGGAGCATGAATTTCATGTACTGGCATTCACTGAAGTGTGGTATACTGATTTGAGCGATATCGTCCGCTTTCCCGGTTATAGGTGTGAAGCACTGTTTAGAAAATACTAAAAAGGGAGGCGGTGTAGCTTTGTACATAAAAAACAGCATTCCTTGTGAGCTACTCCAGCAGTGCACAAGTTAAACCCTTCCTATGAATCACTTTTCATTGGGACGAATACGTTTATTTTTTGGGCGCAATTTATCGGCCGCCTTCCGCGCCTCTTCAAGAGTGTTTTCTCGATCCAGTGCTAGAGGGATTCTCATTTCAAAGTAAACCGAACAAATAGCGATGTTCCTGGTACAACTGCAGGCGTACTTCTGAACGACATTAATGATCACCTGTCAACTTTCTGCTTTATGGAAAGGTCAACTAAACAAATCATCGAAGAAACAGATGCGCCAAAGAAGTTCCGCGTTATAAGCCAAACAAAAATTGAACATTTTCGTCAGCTCGTTTCTTCAGTCGACTGGAATAAACTCCGATGCCAGGAAGACCCTAATATTTAGTACGACGCATTCTTAGACAAAATAATAAAGTTGTATGACCGTGCTTTCCCATTTGTATCACTGGCGAAATCCAGAAAGAGAAGGAAGCCTTGGATCACACGAGATCCGTTTAGATGAATCAAGGCACGGAATAGACTCTTCAGCCAGTTTGTCAAGTCCGAAAATTTGACAGTTCTGAAGGAGTGCAAAAAGATTAAAAATAAATTAGGTGCAGATATAAAAACCTAGAATTCACTAATACGCTCAAAGATATTGATATTGTCACGCGTGGTTAAGTACGTCCGACTCGGTTGGATACGTCAGAGTAGATGTCTGCAGCGGACGTCGGCAGCACTTCCACGAAGCCACGGAGTGCCAGACACTTCGGCTTCTTTCCTTCTGAGGCGAGCTCGCGCGCACATTCCGCGCTGTGGTTCCAGTTGAACGACGACGACGTTGTACGGTGTCATTACTCCCCGGCAAAAAGAAGCATCGTCCTGATGATGGGAGTGAGTGAAGTGGTCGGAAGGGCGGAAAAGGATTAGTGGGCGAGTCTACCGCTCGTGATAAGGCTTCAGGCAGACCACGTGAACCAATTCAGGCCACGGGGACCGTCGTGACTTCTGAAATCCATCGGGGATGACCTCGTAGTTGAGGTCGGCCAATGACCTGGTCACACGGTATGGTCCGAAGTAGCGATGGAGGAGTTTTTCGCTGAGTCCTCGTCGCCGAATGGGGAACCACACCCACACATGGTCGCCAGGCGCATAATGGACGTCATGACGGCGCCGATTGTAGCGGTCTGCATCTCGAAGTTGTTGGTCCAGAATTCGCACTTTGGCCAGTTGACGAGCCTCTTCGGCACGTTCCAGGAAGGTGTAGGTGTCAATATTTGCTTTGATCCTCTGAGAAAATGGCGTACTGTAAAAGATCTGCAACAATCCAGAAAAGAGAATATACCAATTCAAATAACGACTGACGGAACCATCATTAGTAGTAAAGCTCTTGCAAATGACTTCAAGAGACATGTTGTAGCTTTTTCGCCTGCAATGCACAGAAATTTTGAAAATACCTGGAATCTAATTTCCAGCAGAGCTTTTTCTTATACCCCGCTACTCCTGAAGAGATTAATCATATAATAGTAAGCCTCAAAAAACATTGTTCGTGTCGTTTTGATGGCATTAAGGCAGCACCAATTAAAGCAATTGCCGACCTTATTGTTGACCTCGTTTGTCATCTAATAAATCAAACCTTGACAACAGGCATTTTCCCCGAAAAAATGAAGGTTGCACGTGTGGCGGTATTGTTTAAAGGTGGTGCTGGAAATCTAATCAGTCACTATAGACCTATACCAGTTCTTTGTTTTCCAAAACAGTAGAGAAAGCGATTAATAATAGGATAACAGATTATCTTAATAAACATCAGTTGATTTTCCCTAGCCAGTACGGATTTCAAAAGAGGAAATCAACTGAATCTGCGTTGCTTAGTATTAAAGATGAACTCACTAAAAAGATAATCATTAGTACACATTAGGCGTCTTCCTAGACTTCAGCACAGCATTTGATTTAGTCCAGCATAATGTACTTCTTAGCAAGTTGCCGTATTATGGAATACGAGGAATCTCACTTAAATTATTAGAAAACTACTTGTCAGGTCATTCTCAGTAATAGTGCCACGTCCTATCTGGAGTTAATCAAATTTGGTGTTCCCCAAGGCTCAATACTAGGACCTAGCCTGTTTCTACTGTATATCAACGACATTGTATTTATCCCACACAACTACTTCTGTTATCCTTTATGCAACCATTCTACGCAAAATGCCCGCCCACACACGCGCACGCCGCCGCCAAGCATATTCATACGACCACAAGCCACCTTTGGACGCTGCGGCGGTGGCCTACAGAGACGCCTGTCTCACTGAATCCGCGGGCTCCACAGCAGCCTTCTTCCTCCACCCTTGCCTCTCTACAACTAGCACTCACACAACCAGTCCATACACCTCCCCACCCTCCACTCTTGCCCTAGACATATACAGGATCGCAGATGCCATCACACACTTTGCCGCCCTACCCCCCGCCCCAGCATATGGTGTCTGTACAGACTCGCAGGCAGCTCTGCGTGCCTTCCACAAAAGGGCCCTCCCCTTCAATGCCCGGTGGGCCTTAGATGCCGCCCTCATAGCATTAAGCCCACGACAGGTGACCCTTCGGTGGATCCCTGGTCACATGGGCATTCCCGGCAATGAGCTGGCTCGCCAGCTTGCCTGCGAAACTATAGACCGGGCGCCGGGGATCCCATGGACGATACCACTGATGGAGCAGGCGGTCAGGGATTACAAACACACTGTCTACGAATACTACAAGCAGCAAAAATTGGACTTAGCTGATTTACCACCGCCACACCCATCCTAATCGATCCGTGAAGCTCGCATTCCTCGCCGAATACAGTTGAATCTCCGACATACACCAGTCACACTTTGTACCGGTACACATCCACACTTCAGTGCCTAAACTGTCCAAAGCAGACATTTGGGCTAGTTGGTGTGAATTCATGGTGGAAAAAACAGCGCAAACTTAGACAGAAAACACAGAAAAGAGGGGAGACACTACAAGCGCTGACTCGCAACTAAGGTTTATTACAGAAGGTAGGCCTCGTATGCGCCGTGACACGCGTCCACTGGTGGACTTCTTGCAGTCGAATAAGACTCGAGTGCTTTTGTCGGACAAGGAAGGCTACTTTGTCCTCCTTCCGAATGCCTTGTTTGAGGAGAAGGCGTGCTCAGCGATCAACAAGAACTTTCGGCAAGTGGACTTCCGCGGTTCCAAAGTAAGAGATAGGGCGGTCGCCCTTCTTTTGAGCTCGAACCTTGAGCGGTTGGCTTCGTCAGTGAAGAAGGCAAAGGGCCTCGAGTTAGAGCCTTTTTTCACTGCCAAGACCCATAAGCAGGGCTCACCGTTTCGTTGCATTGTGACGGAGAAGGACACTTGGCAGTATGCTGTTGCAGGATATCTGCAGTCGCACTTGTCGTCTCTAAAAGTGCCTGATCCCTTTCTGGTGCCCAACTCTGGAGCATTGGCTGAAGTGTTGTTGGACGACAATCCGGGAACGTGCGGCATGTTTAGCATTGATATTGAGGACCTTTTTTACTCGTTGCCGCACAATGAATTGATGAAAAGCGTTCAAGCGTGCATCACCGACGACAATGATGCTGTCAGCTTTATAAGCAAATGCGGCGTGTCCATTGAAACGTTTTGCGAAATCTTGTCTTTTTACCTTAAATCGACGGTCATCGGATGGAACGGTTCATTTTTTGTACAGAAGGCAGGCGTGTGCACTGGGTCGAGGGTTGCACCTGTGCTTAGCAACATTTTTCTGAGCGACATGGATAGGAAGGTAGCTGCGGCCTCGGCGGGATTGTTCTTGAGGGCTTTCAGATACGTGGATGATTTTTTAGTCATCGTGGAAGGGTCTGAACCTGCAGCGAAAATGGCTGACGTTCTGAGGGTGTTCAGACAGTTCGGCCGTGGTCTAAATTTTACTACGGAGGTTTCTGTTGGCAACGAGCTACGCTTTCTTGACTTGTCGTTGAGAGCTACTCCGGGACACCTTTGCAGGATGTATCGCCCGCGCACCGTCAAGCCACTCCTCGGTTATGAGTCAGGGCACTCAAAACTAATCAAGGACGGTATCGCGGTTTCGTGCCTAAAAGCCGCCACATCTAGGTCGTGCCACCACCGTGTTGCGGAAAGTGTGTCAGAGCAAGTGGTACGATTGAAAAGCAGCGGTTTTCCCGACCACGTCATCTCCAGGGCAGGAGAAAAAGTTCTGAGTTGGGTTAAGACAGGAGCCAACGGAAGAGGCCGTGTTGACAGTGAGCGCCGTAGGCCAGCCGTCATTCCGTACGCTCACAGGCTTTCCCATGGGTTAAAGAGTGTGGCAAAGAGGTACGATGTTAGGGTGGTGTTCTCGGCTCCTAAGAAGCTCGCTGCAATTTGCCCACAAGTGGACAAAAAACTGGCGGCTGGTGTCCACAAGAATCGCAAGGCCTGTACAACAAAACATGTGGCGCCTTTCATTCCTTGCAAAAAGGGTGTTGTATATCGGTTGCCACTGTCTTGCGGTAAAGTGTACATCGGGCAAACGGGGCGCTGTGTAAATGTAAGGCTCTTTGAGCACCGCAACCTACTCGGCAGTGACTCGCGAGACAACCTTCCCGCACACTGCCGGGTTTGCAAATGCACACCCCTTTTCCCAAAAACTGACGTGCTTTTTTTCCACCAAGATAAGGTGACCCAGAAGCTGATGGAAGCGTTCTTTATCCGAAAAACCGGCAAACGGTGCGTGAGTGATCCTTCAGTGGCCTTGTCAGAATTGGAATTTAGGTACTTAAATAACCGGGTGCACACGCGCGATGCTTCTGTTTAGATTATCTTGCACGCTTGCACGTAATCTGCTATGACGTACGCAGTCGTGGGTGGTTTTTGTATATATTGTGTTCTGTTCTTTCTAATAAACCTTAGTTGCGAGTCAGCGCTTGTAGTGTCTCCCCTCTTTTCTGTGTTTTCTGTCTAAGTTTGCGCTGTTTTTTCTACCCTAAACTGTTCACACACATATGTAGATGACGATTGCTGGTCACTGGCCAAAGTCAATAAAGACCAGCAATCCTCATCACCATGATTCCTGACCAGACGGTATGCCGTCAAACCCTCGACTACACATATGTAGACATAGAACACTGCAGTACACAATGCCACGCAGCCTTCCAGTCCCCCGCCTATCTTTTCCTCCCAACCCCAACGTGGCCCATCTGGCTAGTCTCCCTGGATCTGTAACTGCCACGCGCCCTCGTCACCTCGGTCCAGGACCTATTGAACGCCTAACATACAGGCTGTTTTAAAAAGGTGTCTCACCACCACCACCACCACCACCACCTCCTAGCCTTTCTTCTTGTCTTATGATATTCGGAGTGCATATTTCTCGGAATGAGCAGCACCTCGATCTTGCTTCTAAGCTGATCTCACAAGTGCTCTCTGTCCTCCTTAGACCAAATGGTTGAAAGCCCAAGTCTATCGAGTACATCCCTTCCTGTCCTTCTTCCTGATAGCCATATTCTCTGCGATATCGAATAGCCCTCAGTAACTTCATCTACAGTATTGTGAATGCCCATGTGTAGTAATCTTTGTTCCTGCGTTGACCGGGATACCAAGTGCAATGAAGTATGAAGGAAACCAACAGTCACCAGAACCTAGCAGCAAAGGGCAATGTTTCTTTTTTTTTTTCAGTGGTCGTGTCCGCAATGCGAACTTAATAGTGTAATTAATCATGGCTGAAAGATAATTTGTTAGAATGTAGAAGAAACAACCACATGCCGCCGGTAGGATCCAAGCCCGAAACTTCTGAATTTCGCGTCCGGTTCCTTACCAACAGAGCTACGACGGCGGCTGTCCAGTCTTCTACTTTCGGGGGTATTTATGTACCGTTTAACCTTGAGAGTGCTGACCAGCGCCACACTCAGCCATGGCGGCGGACGTAGTATGTCCTGTATTATCAGGATTGTCACGTGCTTGTGATCGAACGGTAAGCAAAGTCAATTTTACAGAGGTCGCTAAGGCGGAGCTCGAATTTGGCCTAGAACCAAGAACCAGCGGAATCAGTGAGGCTGCGGAGCTTAAGCGCCAAAATCAATGGTGCTGCCACACACAAGGAAAAGAAAAATAATTAGCGGCATTATTGTGATTGATAAACATTTAAACAACTACTGGTTTCAAAAGTTGGTTTGCAACTACCACGCTTCTGTATTTAAGAAATATAGATTTTGCCGCTTGCTTACAGGAAGCCAAAAGTCACCCTTTTTTTTTTTTGGTTGAGGGAGATTTCCGATTTAGGATTAATTCTCAGTAGGGCCAATATATTGTGATTAAAAATTTTGTCATTAGTTTCTTAAATTTCTTGCATACTCCTGCTTGGTCCATAAGCGTTTCGAATCAATAACCGAAGCGCACAGTTTTGCGTTAGAGTAGAAGCATTCATTTTTATTGAAGCATCCGTTTACATGGGATGTGAATTTCTTGCATTTTGCGTTTATGACGTGATGGTTGATTTCTCAATATTTATCTATCAGTTTAATTAATTTATCATGAAGTGTCTGTTAATTTTCCGTACTTTTACGGCACAAAACTGTCTTCACGAATTTGAAAGTTTGCAAATGCAGAGGTGGGCATTTTCAAGCACATAATCGTATACGACATTTTTCCGCCATTCAGGCTTCTCAATATTTCGAAGGCAGAATCGCAGTGCAAGAGCGTTGTCGCTCATGAGATCCAACACGTTTAATGCATATTTTTAAGCTCGTTTGTCAGTATGAGATCTGAAACAACATTTCCACGCGTTATAGACTACACAATTTAGTCACATTAAAGAAGCAAACTCGCCAAAGTACTCCCATACGCTCGCGCTGCCTTGTGTTGCCAGTGGGTGTGCACATCCCCCAATCTATTACCGTATTTTTTCTTTGCAGATTGGTAATATGAACAAGGCGCTGACTCTGATCGCAACGCCAGTGTGGCTTGAAATGGTGAATATTTTGACTGCGTTTTCTGCAATATTGCTTCGTAACATTTCTGGCCATAAAGTAAACAGGTAGACTGTTATCAAGCTGCCAGTATTTACTTCGATATTTGTACATTACCTACAGGAACTTCAACTTACCAGTCGATAGTGCGACGTGAAAGGCAGCGACAGCTTGCCATGAAGAGCTCACAATGTTTTAGTTGCGCTTCCAGCATTTGTTCTCACATATGTTGCCAGAAGCATTCATTTGAATGTTTGTACAGTCTTTGCCAAAAATACACAGCCGAATGGGCTAGCTTCTACGCCGTGCTCTGGAGTTCTTAAGCGCACCAGGAAGCCGCAGGCTTCGGAGCCCTTAGGAATAGAGCTCCTCTGCCTATTGGGAGATTTGAACACTAAGGATCGAAAAACGAGGCGCACAGCATAGTCTAGAAGTACACGGCCCACTTTGTGGGCCGTGTACTTTAGAAAAAGGGAGTACATTGCTTACAGGAATAACAAGCGACTTCTTAATTATTCGGCGTGTAGGCAGTACACGTTGCGTATAAAGAGACAACGATTTTAAGCTGCTCGTCCGCAAGAATGTATTTAAAATATCTCGTACTAGAAGAGAAGGCTTCTGAAAGGTGCCCAGTATTTACTTTGTCCCCGGAGTAATTTCCTGAACGCCTTATAACTTGACATGAAAGCAAGCGCAAGCTTTGTTTCAACCAATAACAATTCTGTCGTAGGGTGTAAGAAATTTATACGTTTGACTCGAGAAAAGAACTCAGGCACCTTCTCCGTGGTTCCCAATACTGACTTTTATTTATGCTCCCCTTTCGAGAAAAATAAATTGACTGAAAGTTAACGCTACCGACATTGTCAGCTTGATATCAAACGGTCACAATATATAGGTAGCGCTTCAACTAGCGTATACATATAACACTGAATCGTAAAAAAACACAAATCAAGGTTCTTTTAAGCCCGAAGTATTTTTTACACGTTTGTAAATACTTGAAATACTGCAAATACACTTCTGGAAATATTGAAAGTGACCTGGGAATAACTTCAGCGCTATAGCGAGCGCCAGCGAGGTACCGTAGTTTTGCAATACTTTAGCACAAAAAAACTGGGTGATCTTTCCAACGTTTACAGAATACATTTCTAAAAACGATGAGAGATACGTTGATTCAGTCAGTGGAGGCGGAACATGCAGCAAGTATGACATTATTTACGTATTCAAAGTCAATACTCTCACGATTGCCGCAAATTAGACACTGAACTTTTTATTTTCCACTTTAGAGAGCAAGATTATAATATGGCATTGAAGGGCGCCAAGGCCATGGATGGGCTCCGTTTGAAACTTTTCTTAATCTGCAGTGTGGTTTGAAACATCAAAAGTCAAAAATTCCCATCGCAAAAGCTGTTTAGTTCCCTTTCCGACGTTGCACATTCATAAAACTTTCTCACAGAGCGTAGTATATTTCCCGAAATCATGTAAACTGCATCTACGTGTATATTTGACGTTTTATACTGGGAACAAGATTGCCGACTAAAGAAAGCTTTTAAATTTGCCCAACTATGTTGGCAGCCGTCCATTTCACAATATATTCTTGCCCCGCAAAATCAAGTATAAAGTCTTAATTGCTTAATTAATCGCCTAAATAATAAACTCTATCATGCATATAATATCTGCCTTTCTGTAAAATACACCTGCACAGGCTTCACCGACGTATCTCACAGTTTTTGAAATAAATCTAAAAGTATAAAAAATCACCCGTATAAAAGGCAACACTTGCTTTTTCTATATACAAAAATATGTTTGCTCATTGATTTTAGAACTGAAGAGACTGCAGAATCTCCCAATGTTAAGCATCGTTTCGACTGGAACAAGCTTCACAATAAATTAGCTCCAAAAGGCGTCTGGATTATTCGGCTAACTTGCCGCCAGGAAAGACAAAAGGCTAAGTGGGGTCTGGTATGTAAAAAAATCTGTTCACACCCTGCTTATCAGAACAATGAAGATCTCAACATTTTACCGTTGGAGGGAGCGATGGCCTCGAATGACCCCGCCACAGTAGTTTCGCTCCTAACGACCTCTGCACGATTACTTGAACAATTGATGCTGGAAACAGAGCAACGCCTAATGAAAACTTGTACGAGGTCTGTTAGAAAAGTATCCGACCTTTGGGCGAAGAAAAAAAAACTGAAATAACTGGAGCGTTGGAAACCTAATCACCTTCAAAGTAGTCTCCTTGGGACTCCACACACTTCTCCCATTGGTGCTGCCATTGTAGGAAGCATTCCGAAAAGGCCCCTTTCGGAATGGATTCTAGCTCAGCTGTCGTTGCAGAAATAATGTCCTCTCTTATCTGAAATCAGGCTCCTTTCAATGGCCTCTTGATTTTGCGAAACGGCCAGAAGTCGCAGGGGGCCATATCAGGAGAGTAAGGAGTCTGTTGCACTACAGGAGTCTGGTTTTTCGCCAAAAAAGTCTGAATAAAGTGCGAGGAATGTGCAGGAGCATTTTCGTGATGGATGCGCCACTTTCCTGTTGACCTCAACTCCGGTCTCTTGTGCCGCACAGCTCCACGTAGGCGACGGAGTACATCCCTGTAGTACTCTTCGGACATTGTTTGACCTTGTGGGGTGCGTATTTGTGGTGTGTCACACAGATGGAGTCAAACAAAGCAGTCAGCATCACTTTCAGATTGGTGCGCACTTGGCGGGCCTTCTTTGGTCTTGGTGACGTGGAATTCTTCCACTGTGACGACTGGGATTTGGTTTCCGGGACGAGCCCGTTCACCCAAGACTCGTCACCAGTGATTTTGGTGTTGATGAAGTCGTGGTCACTGTTTGTGGAATCTAGCATGTCCTGTGGGACTTCAACACGAAGTTGCTTTTGCTCCACCGTGAGCAGCTTCGCTACAAATTTCGCCGCAACTCTCTCCATGGCCAAATCCTCGGTGATAAGGGAATGCGCAGAAAAATTGCTGATGTCCACCTCTTCCGCAATTTCTCGGATAGTCACATGACGGTCCCGCATCACCACAGCGCTCACTTCGGCAATGACCTGGTCATTTCGGCACGTTGAGGCCGATCGGAGCGGGGCTGGCTCTCCACCGATGTGCGGCCGTCTTTAAACCAATTGAACCACTGCTTATTCTATGTGCTGCTCACAGCATCGTCACCGGAAGCCGTCTGCATATTTCGAATGGTTTCCACTTGGCTGACACCCAGTTTCTGGCAGAATTTGGTGCAGTAGCGCAGCTCCTTTCGCTGCGCCATTTTGCTTGCAATAAAAAACCGACGAGAGCACTGCGCACTGCCTCAATCAAACGCTGCGTCACAGCGACTGACGCTATCGGCAGGCGGGAATAAATTCGTGCATGCGCACGAAGGTTCAAGGTCGGCTGACGCAAGCGCGCTTGTTTCATATCCATCAGTTGTTCGCAAAAAAAGATAAAGTCGGATACTTTTCTAACAGACCTCGTGTGTAAAAATGGTGCGTCCGCATTCTTTATTACATGATGAAGAGTCTTCAGAATATTTTTATGTACAGGAACGCTTGCAATGCATTGAGCTATCACAGTGAATTAGCTACAAAAGGCCTATCAGTTATGCACCTAATATTTGCATTTAAAACATCGGTTTACACGCTGTTTATAACAAGCATAAAGTGACCCCTGAAAAGTTGGGGCGAGAGGCGGCATCGGATGAAGCCACCACACTGGTTCGGCTGCTAAAGTCGTCTGAGCGATTTCTTGAACAAAAAATACGAGAAAAAAAACAATGCATAACGAAAACATGCATGTTAAACATGTGTTTCTACATTCCTTACTTGATCGGTGAAGTGCCTTCATAATATTCAATTAATGCTTGCAGTGCTTCGAGCTGTGGCAATGATTTAGCTGCGAAAGGCGTATCAATAATGCGTCTAGTATTTGACGCGAAAAAAGGCTGTGTAGAGTCTGGTATTTAAAACATCGGTTTATACGCAGCTTATAAGAAAAATAAAGCCAGCCCTGAACGCTTTAAGGTTGCAGGGAGCGACGCCTTGGGATGACGCCGCGACACTGGTTCGGCTGCTAAAGACATCTGAGCGATTATTTGAACAATGTATGCGAGAAAAGAAAAACAACGCATAAAAAACATGTATGTCAAAAATGTGTTTGTGCATTCCTTACTAGATCAATGAAGTGCCTTCAAAATATTCAACAAACGCTTGCAGTGCACCGAACTATGTCTTGTGTTTGTGTGTTGGGTTACACTGCACATAGGCAACTCAGGCCAAAATGAGCCAAGCTCAAGGTATGGGAAATTTTTATGTAGAATTTCATAGAAATGTGAACAATCGTCGTCGGTGCAAAAGGCCCAAGAAATTAGTAGCACCTGGTAACGGCAAAGGAAAGAAACTTCAGAAATGGGCACTAGTACAAGCATTAAAAGGGGTCTTGTAAACTCAGCGGACATCCTTCCCTGGACAAGCATCTCGAGGCTCCCAAAAAATCAGCCTTTTTCTCATGGATGAGAAAATAGTTGAGATGCATCTCGCGAAGCAGTCGGTCTAGGTTTAAATGTTTTGAAGAAAACCTGCTTCTGGTAAAAAAACTAAAAACACATGAAGTGTCCACAATTGCATTCTCGTTTGAAAGCATCGATGGGTGAAAACTGCTGTATGAATTGTGAAACACAGAAGAGAATTTTTGTCATAGCTTCTCGACTCTCGCACATGAAAATAAATAGTTATTAACTGTGAGTTCGTCTCCACATTTTCCACAAACTGGTTTGTCTTGTTTCGCCACCAGAAAGTTGTGTTTAAGGTATGTGTGGCCTATACGGAGAGGGAAGATAATGACTTCCCTGAAACGTTCCTCGTGCACACGACTTCCATTTTCCTAAAACTTGCGTTACCAACCGTAGTTTTTTGCTTACTTCGTTCTTCCTAGCAGACTCCATCTTTCCCTCCGTTTGCAATTTACCAGTTTCGCCAATCGACATCGGGCACATTAAATTTTTTTTTTAATTTTCTTCCCACGCGCTTCAGCAGCCCACATATTTGCTCTTTTTCATTTTTTATGCCTACTTGGCTTTGTACCCGGCAGTGTTTTGTTGTGTCCCTCAGCTAGCACAGTTATGTTGTGTATGATGTCGCCAAGTAGCGGAGTGTCTGTGAAAATAATGCTCTTTGCTAGGTTCTCGATCACTATCCTTTCTATGGCTACACAGATGGCGTAATATTCGGCAGTGAAGATCAATGCACAGTGTGGAAGCCTAACTTCTTCATTCCACTTCCTTTTTACCACTGCGCTTCCAACGCGAGCATCTCTTTTTGAACCATCCGTGCCAAAAACTGTGACAGTAGTGTACTTTACCGCGAGGGCAAGAAATTCTCGCAATATATATTGTTGTGGACGTTGCGATTTCGCTTTTGTACAAATCCATAAGAGACAAAGTGCAGGAATACTGTACCATTTAAGTAGTGGGCCTCCTCATTTCGCAGTGCCAGGTTCTGTGTTTAGAGCGCCAAGGCTCTGGCACATCTCTTCATATCGAAAGAGCAGTGACATGGTAGCTGGCGGTTTTTTTGCCAAAGCAATACTGCTTGCACTTTCAGCCCGTCGCGTAGCGAGGCCGGTAGCTGCCAAGCACGGCCTAACTCCTCCTCTTGTCACGCGCGGCACGCTTAGCGGTCTGACGTCACAGCTGCAAGAGCGGGGCTCCAACTTGCGCCGTAACGTAGCGAGGCCGCAGCTACCAAGCGCGGCCTAACTCCCACTCCTGCCGCGCGCGGCGCGCTTAGCGGTCGCTTCGGGTGTCCACCGAGATGCCAGAGAATTACTGCGCCATTTTCTTTCCTCAAAAAGCGGTGCGTTCAAAGGCCAAGCCGTGGCGCAAATTCTCTGTTATCTCGGTGGACACACGAACCACAAAAAGGGAGGAACGCCACCACCCGCTCGGCGCGATGCCTTGCCCTTTGAACGCAACGCTTTTAGAGCGCAGCTCTTTGGCGTCCGTTCCTGGGTTTCGCGTCGTCGTCGGCCTCGTAACCAGCTCCGCCCCCCTTTCATCCCCCCAGCGCTATCGGCGTCAGCGGCATCAGTCAGTCGCTGCTATCTCTTCCCTCCTCCCTTTATCGTGTTGTCCGCTTGCTGCGCGCGCTTCTGCCCCCATCGTTTGCCGCTGGGTGTACACGCCGCCCCCCTCTTTCTGCGAGTCTCCGGTTGTCAAAGCGCCGGCTCGAGCTTAATTCCTTTCTTCGCTCCTCCTCCAATGCAACCCCTGTGCGGTGGCAATCAGAGAGCCAGATCGGTGGCGGCGGATCTGTATATGTGCACCGCCCGAGCCGAAATTGCGAATACGTGTGAAAAATAAAAAAAAATTCTGTGATAGCGCATACATGTGTTGCTCGATTTCTTTGCCTCAATCTATCGAAAAGTTGAAACGGCTTATTTGCTAGCTGCGCTCAAATTTCGCATTAGGAATTAACGTAATCGTCGGTAATTTTTTTTTTTTGATGAAAGGAAATTCTCTGTCATCTCGGTGGACCCCCGAACCGCACCGTACAGGAAGGGAGGAAGTGGGAGTGAAAGCAGAGGGAAGCTTCTAGACAATCATCCGTTGGCGTCAGCTGCTAGTTTTGGCGACCGAGGCACGCATAAATCTCCCAGCACGTGGGGGCCCTCGTGTGGTGAGTATAATTCCATGTAAACCAAATGCAAAACTATCATGAATAAGCTTTAGTAAGAGCACTACCAAGACACACCACCAGGCAAAGCAGGCGCAGCCAGGACTACTGGTTTCGCAACTTACCGGGTTTAACCAAGCTAAGCCTCTGCCAAATTTTTTTGTTAGTGTTCTGATTTTGTAGCTATGGGGTCACATAAATGTTTCGGCAGTAAACGGATTTTTTGAATGTACGCTAATGTGAGCCTGGAACTTCTGGCTTGGTTTGGTTTGTTAGGGTTTCAACTCCCAGAGCGACTCAAGCTATGAGGGACGCCGTAGTGAAGGGCTCCGGAAATTTCGACCACCTGCGGTTCTTTAACGTGCACTGTCATCCCGCAGTACACGAGCCTCTAGAATTTCACCTCCATCGAAATTCAACCGATGCGGCCGGGATCCAACCCGCGTCTTTCGGGTCAGCAGCCGAGCACCATAACCACTAGGCCACCGTGGCGGCACTGAAAGGAAACAGTCGCACATCAAAAATATATGTTCTTCGGCCGTGGTGCAAGACACCCACCATGAATCCCAACTAACGGACGGTGCAGGAACATAAAAACAAGTCCTGTCCCGCCAGCTGTATACCACTGCTACAACCACATATCCGCAAATTACTGTAGTTACACCACACAAATTTAACCCAAGCCGTCTGGTAAAAAAAGAGAAAATGAAATTTATGGTGCAAAAGGAGAAGATCGGAAATTGGAAGATGGAGGCGAGGATAGGAAAAGCCGACTGTCGAGTTCCGCCGGTCGGGTCAGGCCGGAGGTGGGGTCTCAAGGAAGCTGGGGCGATAGTGGTGTGTTGCCTCCGCCGAGGGCCTTAAAGGTCCGAACGCCCGGCATGGGCTCAATCACCAGGGTTGCTTTCTCCTCGGACATGGCAGAGCCACGCACGGCTCAGCGCGGGTGCTCGGGTCCATGGTGACGCACTGCTCACCAGAATAGACCTTCCCGCAAATTCCGCCGCGCCACCAAGCGGCCGCGCCAAGCACTCTGGGAAAACGGAGCGCCGCGGCGCCCGCGGCGCCGCTCTCGCGTGTTTTCGTTCCGTCTCTCCGACTGCGCCTGATTGCCGGAAAGCCTTCCTCTGCCATCTCGTCGCCATCGCTGTTTCTTATACCTGTGCTACACGGGAACGTTCGAATGACATCTGAGTCGAATGACTTTCGAAAACTTGAATGACATTCGGACTCGACGGACGCGCGCGGTGCTACACGAAACCTTCCAAGCGCATTCGAAAGCCTCAGCTCGTTTTCAGTGTACAACGATGACGACGGCGGTGGTCACACTGCTCCGACAACGACACTATCACGGTCAACAGCAGCATGTGATTATAGTGAAATATCTAGTTTACTATAATATGATTGCAGTGGGACACGTTTTTCAGGCCAACGACACCGACGAATCCGATCGGCGGACGGTCAGCCTTGTCGGCGGCTGAGTGAAAGCACGGTGATGAGGCGGCGGTGCAAATATGTTCGCGCTTCTAAATGAGCGAAACGAACGGCCATATTTCACATGTGCACACCTGAACAGTCACCAGCGGTAAGCGCTTGCTAAATTAATTTCAGTCGACGACGACTCCCTTCCCTTCCGCGACGACTAGGCCTAGCGGGTCCGTGGGATATGATCTGTGATTGCGGCGGTTGTGATGAGCGAATCACTAGCTTTAGCGAATGAAAATGGTCACCGAGTGTAGTTTTGGCAATAGTGACCTGAAATTAATTATTGCTTACATCGCTGGGCACGCATATGATGAACGTGAAACGCCGGTGTGACCCAGACTGCCAAGCCGTGCTTTACGGCCAGCAGCAGTCGTCGCCGTCGCTAGCTTGTGGATGACAAGTTAGGCCGTTTCAGTTAAAGCGAACGGTCGCCAAACATACTTCTGGATAAAGTAGTTTAAAATAACAAGCACGGCTACAGCCGGTAAAAAAGAAAACAGGTTGATTAATAGAACTAAAGCGCCGATTGCGTTTAATGTCATAAAAACGAGTACTAACTGTTCGTACGCAGCGATGTAAACAACAGTATGAGTGCAGTTGTCCTCATCGGCGCACTCCTGTGGAAATTTCATGCTGACGCGGTAAATGCTCACTGCTGTAATATATAATATTCAAGCACTCCCTTAGACAGGACACGAGCTATTTGCTAAACATGACACAGTTGGTTGACACAGTAAGCGTGACACAGTCGGATGTTGCGTTCCGCGGCCACGGATCACCAGCCGAGCACCAGCAGACGCAGACCGGCGTTCTCCCAATGCATGTATACACAGAGCCCTCGCCGCTCATGTGCCCATGGTGGTGGTGAATAACTTTATTCATAAAGCCCCCCCCCCCCCCAAAAAAAAAAAAAGAAACGAAAATTATGCAGCAGCATTGCGGGCGGCCTTCAGGCTGCCGGTTGTGGCTTCCGCCGTACCTAGTCGCGACGCCCTCTGCCCCGGTCACCAGCCGAAGTTGGAGATTCGCATGTGCCCATTGCTCTGCGTAATCACAGCAGGCGTCCGTTCCGCATACACTCGGTGTGGAAGATCGAGAGACGATCCATGTACCCCTTGCGCCCGCTAGGGTTGAAATGCGTACCATATATTTTGTGGTGTTTCGAAGGCTTCCACAGGGTAAATCGCCCTTGCGAACCTTGCTGATTTATCCCGCGCACCCATTCTAGCTTCAGCTTCTTGTCCTTGGGAAATACGTGGTATGAAATGCTGACGTCCTTTCTCGTGTTGTTACTACAGCCGGGCACGCAGCACCTTCGACCGCCACCGCGATTCTAATCTGCAGACATGTCGAATGTCTAAAAAAATCCCCACATAATTGCAGAAAGACTAAGAGATAACCACCACAGCAGTGCGCTGCAACATTTACAACGCGCACGAGAAGACGCACAACGCCTGAATACGGCGGCACAGCACAGCAACACGCTTGACAGCAGACGACGCGGGCGGCGACCGCTCCTTTCTCCCATCATGCTTTGCGCGGATCCGCTAGGGGATGGCGCGGCGCTGCAATTTGTGGAAAGGTCTATTCCCCTGCGGGGAAGTCCCTGGGGGTGCTCAGGAACCCGTGAAGTCGTAATTCATCAATATCTACAAGTTGCAGATGTCCCTCTAAGGGGGGGGGGGGGGGGGGAGGGGGGGGGGCAGTGGACCGATTTGTCACTGTTGTCATGCTAGAAAAAGCGTACAAGCTATGCGCCTAATATTGACGCGAAAAAAAGGAGATCTTCGGACTGGAATTCAAAAAAAAAATCTGTTTATAAGCACGCTATAACCCGGAAACAGGGACCCGTGAATACATTGCGTTTGGAGGGAGCGATAGCTTCGGAAGAAGCCTCGACATTGGTTCAGCGGCTAAACACGTCTCAGCGATTACTTTACCAATAAATGCGAGAGCAAAAAACAACGCATAAGGAAAATGTTCTCACAGGTATTAAAATAAATCTAAAAGATTAAATAAAGAGCCACCCTTATAAAAGGCGACACTTGGTTTTTCTGTATACAAAAATATGTTTCCTCAACGATTTTAGAACTGAAGAGACATCAGAATCTCCTAGTGCTAGGCATTGTTTCGACTGGAACAAGCTGCACAATAATTCAGCTCCAAAAGGCGCCAGGATGATTTAGCTAAATTGGCAAAAGAAAAGACAAAAGGCTAAGTGGGCTCTGGTATGTAAAAAATCTCTTTACATCCTGCTTACAAGAACAATGAAGGTCCCAACATTTTACCCTTGGAGGGAGCGATGGCCCGAATGACCCCGCTACAGTGGTTCCGCTCCTAACGACGTCTGAACGATTACTGGAACAATAAATGCAAGAAAACAACGCATAAAGAAAACTTGGGTGTTAAGAATGCGATCCTACATTCCTTATTAGATCGATGAAGTGTCTTTAGAATATTTTCATGTACAGGAACGCTTGCAGTGCATGAAGCCGTGACAGTGATTTAGCTCACAGAAGGCGTATCAGTTATGCACCCGATATTTGTATTTAAAACATCTGTTTATACGCAGCTTATAAGAAAAATATAGTGACCCCTGAACGCTTTGCGGCTGCAGGCAGCGACGGCTTCGGATGACGCCGCGACACTGGTTCGGCTGCTCAAGGCGTCTGATCCATTATTTGAACAATATATGCGGGAAAAAAAGCAACGCATAATGAAAACATGTATGCTAAAATTGTCTTTCTACATTCCTTATCAGATCGATGTTGTACCTTCAGAATATTCCAGGAACGATTACAGTGCATGCAGCTGTCCCAGTGATTTAGCTGCAAAAGGCGTATCAATAATGTGTCAAGCATTTCACGCGAAAAAAGGCTATGTGGGGTCTGATGTTGAAAACATTTGTTTATACGCAGCTTATAAGAAAAATAAAGTGACCCCTGAACGCTTTGCGGTTGCAGGCAGCGACGGCTTCGGGCGACGCCGCGACACTGGTTCGGCTGCTCAAGGCGTCTGAGCCATTATTTGAACAATATATGCGGGAAAAGAAAAACAACGCATAAAAAAACATGTATGTCAAAAATGTGTCTGTACATTCCTTACTAGATCGATGAAGTGCCTTCAAAATATTCAACAAACGCTTGCAGTGCACCGAACTGTATCTTGTGTTTGTGGGTTGGGTTACACTGCACATAGGCAACTCAGGCCAAAATGAGCTAAGCTCAAGGTATGGAAAATGTTTTATGCAGAATTTCATAGAAATGTCACCAATCATCGTTAGTGCAGAAGGCCTAAGAAGTTAGTAGCGCCTGGTAATGGCAAAGGGAGAGAGAGAGAGAAAACTTTATTACAGCAGGAATTCGGGGCACGCCCCAGGGTCCCCGCACGACCCCACTCCACTCAAGTGTTTATGTCCCTGAGGTCCATAACACTGGCAGCCCGGCCGGTGGTGATGGTCTGCACGGCCGGGTCCTCCGAGCGCAGCAGGGTCTCCCAGTCCTCCCAGGTCTTGAGTTTCTCTAGGTCCCGCGTGGGAGGGTCCGCCGGGCAGAGGGAAAGGATGTGGAGGGAAGAAGAAGGGTTCTGGGCATAGGGCGCATGCCGGAGTAGGGAAGGAGGGATGATAGTGGGCTAGGGTAGGGGGCGAGGGGAGAGTGTGTGTCTGTAATCTGGGCCAGAGTGTTGCGTTTAGGTTTTAGGTTTTATGGGGTTTAACGTCCCAAAGCGACTAAGGCTATGAGAGACGCCGTAGTGGAGGGCTCCGGAAATTTCGACCACCTGGGGTTCTTTAACGTGCACTGACATCGCACAGTACACGGGCCTCGAATTTCTCCTCCAAAGAAATTCAGCCGCCGCGGCCGGGATCGAACCCGCGTCTTTCGGGCCAGCAGCCGAGCACCATAGCCACTGAGCCACCGCGGCGGCTGCGTGTCTGTTATCTAGGGAGGGGTGGGGCGGAGGGTAGAGCTGGCGTGAGGCTCTGTATACCTGGGTCAGCTCACTTAATGAGTGCATGCGCTCCTTCGTTAATCCCGCATCCGAGGCCTCCTGAACCCGGTTTAAAGAACCTCGGGCTAAAAGGTTGGCGGCCTCGTTTCCGGGATTCCCGGAGTGCGCAGGCACCCACATCAGCTCCACTTGGCGGGGCGGGGGTGCATCGGGCGAGTCAAGCAGGGACATGGATTCGGCCACGAGCAAAATTTAGAATCGCAGTTTTTGAATCACTGAAAATGCACCGGGCTTCCGTGCGGGTGATTGCGAGTGCAATGGCGGCTTCCTCTGCAGCCTCTGGGGAGGTGTCGGGAGGGAGAGGTAGTGTGATGAGGGCAGATAAAGAGGAGTCAACCACAGCTGCTGTCGCTTCATCACCCGTGCAGGCAGCGTCCACCCATACGGCGTCCGGCTCGGAGCCGTCTTTAGAATATTTTCTTGTACAGGAACGCTTGCAGTGCATGAAGCCGTGACAGTGATTTAGCTCACAGAAGGCGTATCAGTTATGCACCCAATATTTGTTTTTAAAACATCTGTTTATACGCAGCTTATAAGAAAAATAAAGTGACCCCTGAACGCTTTGCGGTTGCAGGGATCGACGGCTTCGGGCGACGCCGCGACACTGGTTCGGCTGCTCAAGGCGTCTGAGCCATTATTTGAACAATATATGCGGGAAAAAAAGCAACGCATAATGAAAACATGTATGCTAAAATTGTCTTTCTACATTCCTTATCAGATCGATGTTGTACCTTCAGAATATTCCAGGAACGATTACAGTGCATCCAGCTGTCCCAGTGATTTAGCTGCAAAAGGCGTATCAGTAATGTGTCAAGTATTTCACGCGAAAAAAGGCTATGTGGGGTCTGATGTTGAAAACATTTGTTTACACGCAGCTTATAAGAAAAATAAAGTGACCCCTGAACCATTTGCGGTTGCAGGCAGCGACAGCTTCGGCCGACGCCGCGACACTGGTTCGGCTGCTAAAGACGCCTGAGCGAGTATTTGAACAATATATGTGAGAAAAGAAAAACAACGCATAAAAACATGTATGTCAAAAATGTGTCTGTGCATTCCTTACTAGATCGATGAAGTGCCTTCAAAATTTTCAACAAACGCTTGCAGTGCACCGAACTGTATCTTGTGTTTGTGGGTTGGGTTACACTGCACATAGGCTACTCAGGCCAAAATGAGCCAAGCTCAAGGTATGGAAAATGTTTTATGCAGAATTTCATAGAAATGTCAACAATCATCGTTAATGCAAAAGGCCTAAGAAGTTAGTAGCACCTGGTAATGGCAAAGCAAAGAAACTTTAGAAATGGGCACTAGCAAAAGCTTTAAAAAGATGTCGTGTAACCTCAGCGGACAGCCATGGCTGGGCAAGGTTCTCGAGGCCCCCAAACAATCAAATAATGACCTCAGCCTTTTTCTCATGGATGAGAAAATAGTTGAGATGCATCTGGCGAAGCAGTTGGTCCAGGTTTAAATGTTTTCAAGAAAACCTGCTTCTGGTGAAAAATCTAAAAACACATGAAGTGTCCACAATTGCATTCTCGTTTGAAAGCAGCGATGGGTGAAAACTACTGTATGGATTGTGAAACGGAGAAGAGCACTTGTGTCATTCCTTCTCGACTTTCGCACATGAAAATAAAACGTTATTAACTGTGAGTTCATCTCCACATTTTCCACAAACTGGTTTGTCTTGTTTCGCCACCAGAAAGTTGTGTTTAAGGTATGTGTGGCCTATACGGAGAGGGAAGATAATGACTTCCTTGAAGCGTTCCTCGTGCACACGACTTCCATTTTCCTAAAACTTGCGTTACCAACCGTAGTTTTTTGCTTACTTCGTTCTTCCCGGCAGACTCTACCTTTCCCTTCGTTTGCAATTTACCAGTTCAGCCAATCGACATCGGGCATATTAATTTTTTTTTATAAAATTTTCTTGCCACGCGCTTCAGCAGCCCATATATTTGCTCTTTTTTATTTTTTATGCCTACTGGACTTTGTACCCGGCAGTTTTATGTTGTGTCCCTCAGCTAGCACAGTTATGTTGTGTATGATGTCGCCAAGTAGCGGAGTGTCTGTGAAAATAATGCTCTTTGCTAGGTTCTCGATCACTATCCTTTCTATGGCTACACAGATGGCGTAATGTTCGGCAGTGAAGATCAATGCACACTGTGGAAGCCTAACTTCTTCATTCCACTTCCTTTTTACCACTGCGCTTCCAACGCGAGCATCTCTTTTTGAACCATCCGTGCAAAAAACTGTGACAGTATTGTACTTTTCCGCGAGGGCAAGAAATTCTCGCATTATATATTGTTGTGGACTTTGTCTCTTATGGATTTGTACAAAAGCGAAATCGCAAAGTGCAGGAATACTGTGGCATTTAAGTAGAGGGCCACGTCATTGCGCAGTGCCAGGTTCTGTGTTTAGAGCGCCAAGACTCTGGCACATCTCTCCTTGTCGTAAGAGCAGTGACATGGTAGCTGGCGGTTTTATTGCGAAAGCAATACTGCTTGCACTTTCAGCCCGTCGCGTAGCGAGGCCGGTAGCTAGCAAGCGCGGCCTAACTCCTGCTCTCGCCACGCGCGGCACGCTTAGCGGCCTGACGTCACAGCTGCAAGAGCGGGGCTCCAACTTGCGCCGTCGCGTAGCGAGGCCGCAGCTACCAAGCGCGGCCTAACTCCCACTCCTGCCGCGCGCGGCGCGCTTAGCGGTCGCTTCGGGTGTCCACCGAGATGACAGAGAATTACTGCGCCATTTTCTTTCCTCAAAAAGCGGTGCGTTCAAAGGGCAAGGCGTGGCGCAGTAATTCTCTGTCATCTCGGTGGACACCCGAACCACAGGAAGGGAGGAACGCCACCACCCGTTCGGCGTGATGCCTTGCCCTTTGGACGCAACGCTTTTTGATGAAAGGAAATTCTCCGTCATCTCGGTGGACCCCCGAACCGCACCGTACAGGAAGGGAAGAAGTGGGAGTGAAAGAAGAGGGAAGCTTCTAGACAATCATCCGTTAGCGTCAGCCGCTAGTTTTGGCGACCGAGGCACGCATAAATCTCCCGGCACGTGGTGGCCCTAGTGTGGTGAGTATAATGTCATGTAAAACAAATTGCAAAACTATCATAAATAAGCTTTACTTAGAGCACTACCAAGACACACCACCAGGCAAACCAAGCGCAGCCAGGGCTATTGCTTTCGTAACTTACCGAGATTAACCAAGCTAAGCCTCTGCCAAATTTTTTCTTAGTGTTGTACAGGCGCATTTTGTAGCTATGGGTCGCATAAATGTTTCGGCAGTGAACGGATTTTTTTAATGTACGCTAAAGTGAGCATGGTACTTCTGGCTTGGTTTGGTTTGTTAGGGTTTGACCTCCCAGAGCGACTCAAGCTATGAGGGACGCCGTAGTGAAGGGCTCCGGAAATTTCGACCACCGGGGGTTCTTTAACGTGCACTGACATCACACAGTACACGGGCCTGTAGAATTTCACCTCCATCGAAATTCAACCGTCGCGGCCGGGATCGAACCCGCGTCTTTCGGGTCAGCAGCCGAGCACCATAACCACTGGGCCACCGTGGCGGCACTGAAAGGAAACAGTCGACCATCAAAAATATATGTTCTTCGGCCATGGTGCAAGCCACCCACCATGAATCCCAACTAACGGACGGTGCAGGAACTTAAAAACAAGTCCTGACCCGCCAGCTGTATACCACTGCTACAACCACACCGCGGTGGCTCAGCGGTTATGGTGCTCGGCTGCTGACCCAAAAGACGCGGGTTCGATCCCGGCCGCGGCGGCTAGAATTTCTTTGGAGGTGAAATTCTAGACGCCCGTGTACTGTGCGATGTCAGTGCACGTTAAAGAACCCCAGGGGGTCGAAATTTCCGGAGCCCTCCACAACGGCGTCTCTCATAGCCTTAGTCGCTTTGGGACGTTAAACCCCATAAACTAAACCAAACCAACCACATATCCGCAAATTACTGTAGTTACAAGACGCAAAGTTAACCCAAGTCGTCTGGAAAAAAAAGAAAAGGAAATTGATGATGGAAAAGGAGAAGATAGGAAATTGGAAGATGGAGGCGAGGATAGGTAAAGCCGACTGCCGAGTTCCCCCGGTCGGGTCAGGCCGGAGGTGGGGTCTCCAGGAAGCTGGGGCGATAGTGGAGGGTTGCCTCTGCCGAGGGCCTTAAGCCCCAACTCCAACGGCACTTCCTGGGCGTACGCGCTCAGCGTCGGCGCTCTTGGCGCCGCGCAACAACAGGCGCTGGCAGCAGTACGCATCTCCATGGTACTAGGCGCCGGCTAGCGCTGCCGCACGCTGCTCGCGCTTGTGCTCACGCTGCTGTGTGGTTGCCAGACCTTACAGGCAGATGCTGGCCAAAACAGTCTGACTGCCACAAGCGTTTTCGAACACATTTCACTCAATCAGCACTCGTCACAAGCAAGTATCGGCTTACCTGTGCTTGGCAGGCTTGGCAGAATCTCCGCTGCCACTTCAAGCCACAATGCTGCCTTTATTAGCTTATTTTTATGGTTTTTATGGCTCGCCTGCCAGAGCGACGGCCGCCTTTCTACTGCGGCGATCAGACTTTCATTTATTATTTTATTTTGCGACATGGCGCGAACAGCGTCGGCACCAAGCAAAAATGTAGACAGCAAGTTTTGAAAAGCGCGCGAAAAGCCGCACCGGATGTCCCGAGAACCGCGTCCTTCCATTGGTGTATGAGAGACGTGACGGTGAGCAGCTTCCGGCGCTCGCGCTAGCGCTGGCGCAGATATCTAGCAGTGACAGATATCGGCGCCTCGCCGAGGTTCGCTGGCGTCTCCTGCAGTGCGCATGCGCAGACCGGTTCTAGCGTACGCCAAGAGCGCCGACGCTGAGCGCGTACGCCCAGGAAGGGCCCTTGGAGTTGGGGCTTTAAAGGTCCGAACGCTCGGTATGGACTCAATCACCAGGATCGCTTTTTGCTCGGACATGGCAGAGCCACGCACGGCTAAGCGCGGGTGCTCGGGTCCATGGTGACGCACTGCTCACCAGAATTTCCCCGCGGGGAAGTCCCTGGGGGTGCTCAGGAACCCGTGGTGTCGTATTTCATCAATATCTACAAGTTGCAGATGTCCCTCTAGGGGAGCAGTGCCCTGATTTGTCACTGTTGTCATGTTAGAAAAAGCGTACAAGCTATGCGCCTAATATTGACGCGAAAAAAAGGAGATCTTCGGACTGGAATTCAAAAAAAAAAATCTGTTTATAAGCACGCTATAACCCGGAAACAGGGACCCGTGAATACACTGCGTTTGGAGGGAGCGATGGCTTCGGAAGAATCCTCGACATTGGTTCAGCGGCTAAAGACTGTCTGAACGATAACTTTACCAATAAATGCGGGAGAAAAACCACGCATAAAGAAAATGTTCTCACAGGCATTAAAATAAATCTAAAAGATTAAATAAAAAGCCACCCGTATAAAAGGCGACACTTGGTTTTTCTGTATACAACAATGTTTCCTCATCGATTTTAGAACTGAAGAGACATCAGAATCTCCTAGTGCTGGGCATTGTTTCGACTGGAACAAGCTGCACAATAATTCAGCTCCAAAAGGCGTCAGGATGATTGAGATAAATTGGCAACAGAAAAGAGAAAGGGCTAAGTGGGCTCTGGTATGCAAAAAATCTTTTTACATCCTGCTTACAAGAACAATGAAGGTCCCAACAGTTTACCCTTGGAGGGAGCGATGGCGCCGAACGACCCCGCTACAGTGGTTCTGCTCCTAACAACGTTTCAACGATTACTTGAGCAATAAATGCAAGAAAACAACGCATAAAGAAAACTTGGGTGTTAAAATGCGATCCTACATTCCTTATTAGATCGGTGAAGTGTCTTTAGGATATTTTCATGTACAGGAACGATTGCAGTGCACCCAGCTGTCACAGTGATTTAGCTGCGAGAAGCATACCAATAATGCGTCCAGTATTTGACGCGAAGACATTCTATGTGGGGACTTGAAGTGAAAACATCTGTTATGCGCAGCTTGTAAGAAAAAAATGGCTGAGGCTTAACTTGGTTAAGCCTGGAGAATGCGAAGCATCATCGTGTCGCGTAATTTGGAGGCGCACAACCACAGCGACGGCGCGAGGTGGGCCCCCGTTTCTCCACTGTCGTGACGTCATTGTGTCACGTGGTGTGACGTCATGTATCACGTGATTTGGAGGCGCACAACCACAGCGACGGCGCGAGGTTGGCCCCCGTTTCTCTACTGTCGTGACGTCATCGTGTCACGTGGTGTGACGTCATGTATCACGTGATTTGGAGGCGCATAACCACGGTGAAGGGCTGAAATGGTAGCTAAAGTAGTATGCTTCGCCTAAAATAAAGTGACCCCCCGAACGCATTGCGGTTGCAGGGAGCGACGACTTCGGATGACACCGCGACACTGGTTCGGTTGCTAGAGACGCCTGAGCGATTATTTGAACAATATATTCGAGAAAAAAACAACGCATAATGAAAACATGTACGTTAAAAATGTTTTTCTACATTCCTTATAAGATCGATGTTGTGCCTTCAGAACATTCAAGGAACGCTTGCAGTGCACTCAACTATATCTTGTGTTTGTGTATTAGGTTGCACTGCGCATAGGCAACTCAGGCCACTATGAGCCAAGCTCAAGTTATGGGACATGTTTTATGCAGATTTTTATACAAATGTGAAAAATGATTGTTTGTGTAAAAGGTGTAAAAGGTTAGTAGCACCTGGTAATGGCAAAGAAGAAACTTTAGAAATGAGTACTAGTAAAAGCGTTAAAAATGGTCGTGTAACCTCAGTGGACATCCTTGGCTGCGCAAGGATCCCGAGGCTCCCAACCAATCAAAAAAAGACCTCAGCCTTCTTCTCATGGATCACAAAGTAGTTGAGGTGTTCTGGCGAAGCAGTGGATCAAGATTTAAATTTTTTGAAGAAAACGTGCTTCTGTTAAAAAACAAGAAACACATGACGTGTCCACAACAGCATTTTCATCTGAGAGCAACTTTGGGTAAAACGGCAGCACTGACTGTCATACGGAGAACAGCATTTTTTTCTTAACTTCTCGACTTTCGCAAATGAAAATACAATGTTATTTACTGTCAGTTCATCTCAATATTTTCCACAAACTGGTTTGTCTTGTTTGCCCAGCAGAGAGTTGTGTTTAAGGTGTGGGTGGCCTATACGTAGACGGAAGATAAAGACTTCCTTGAAACTTTCCTCGTGCACGCGACTTCCATTTTCCTAAATCTGTCGCTACCAAGCGTAGTTTGTTGCTTACTTCGCTCATCCTAGCCCACTCCATTTTTTCCTTCATTTACTATGTACTAGTTCCGCCAATCGTCATTGGGCATATTTTTTTTTTAATTTGCTGGCCACGGTCTTCAGCAGCGCACAAATTTCCTCTTTTTTGCCTTTTATGCCTATATTACTTCGTACTCAGCAGTTTGATGTTGTGCCCCTCAGCTATCGGAGTTATGTTGTGTATGATGTCGCCAAGTAGCGGAGTGTATGTGAAAATAATGCTCTTTGCTAGGTTCCCATTTACTACTTTTTCTCCGGCTACACAGATGGCGTAACATTCGGCACTCAAGATGAATTCACACAGCGAAAGGCTTCGACCTCCATTTTGGTTTGGTTTAGTTGTGTTTGGTTTAACGGCGCATAGGCAACTCACGCCATCATGCGCCAAACTGAAGGCATAAAAAGGTTTTTGCGGCTTTTAATAAAAATGAGGGAAGTTATGTGTGGTGTAGAGGGCTTAAAAAGGTTAAACTAACTAATAAATATACAGCAAAAGAAATTTAGGAATGACTAAAAATAAAAGCATTAAAGAAGGTTGGGTAACCTCAGCAGCGATCCTTGGCAGGGCAAGGATGTCGAGACTCCCGACCAGTAAAACAAAACCTCAGGTTCCTTCCGAGATATGAGAAGGTGGCTGAGGTGTATTAACAATGAAGCAAAGCTGTGAGTGAAATTTAGAGCTTATTTAGAAAGCCTATCTCTCTCAAAAAGATGAACACACAAAATATGTCGGCATTGCATCCTTACCAAACAGTAACGTTGGGTGTAAAGGAATATGTTTATTATAAAACTCCGTAAATTTTAGAGCGCAGCTCTTTGGCGTCCGTTCCTGGGTTTCGCGTCGTCGTCGGCGTCGGCCTCGTAACCAGCTCCGCCCCCCTTTCATCCCCCCAGCGCTATCGGCGTCAGCGGCATCAGTCAGTCGCTGCTATCTCTTCCCTCCTCCCTTTATCGTGTTGTCCGCTTGCTGCGCGCGCTTCTGCCCCCATCGTTTGCCGCTGGGTGTACACGCCGCCCCCCTCTTTCTGCGAGTCTCCGGTTGTCAAAGCGCCGGCTCGAGCTTAATTCCTTTCTTCGCTCCTCCTCCAATGCAACCCCTGTGCGGTGGCAATCAGAGAGCCAGATCGGTGGCGGCGGATCTGTATATGTGCACCGCCCGAGCCGAAATTGCGAATACGTGTGAAAAATAAAAAAAATTCTGTGATAGCGCATACATGTGTTGCTCGATTTCTTTGCCTCAATCTATCGAAAAGGTGAAACAGCTTATTTGCCAGCTGCGCTCAAATTTCGCATTAGGAAGTAACGTAATCGTCGGTAATTTTTTTTTTTTTTGATGAAAGGAAATTCTCTGTCATCTCGGTGGACCCCCGAACCGCACCGTACAGGAAGGGAGGAAGTGGGAGTGAAAGCAGAGGGAAGCTTCTAGACAATCATCCGTTGGCGTCAGCTGCTAGTTTTGGCGACCGAGGCACGCATAAATCTCCCAGCACGTGGGGGCCCTCGTGTAGTGAGTATAATTCCATGTAAACCAAATGCAAAACTATCATGAATAAGCTTTAGTAAGAGCACTACCAAGACACACCACCAGGCAAAGCAGGCGCAGCCAGGACTACTGGTTTCGCAACTTACCGGGCTTAACCAAGCTAAGCCTCTGCCAAATTTTTTTCTTACTGTTCTGATTTTGTAGCTATGGGGTCACATAAATGTTTCGGCAGTAAACGGATTTTTTTAATGTACGCTAATGTGAGCCTGGAACTTCTGGCTTGGTTTGGTTTGTTAGGGTTTCACCTCCCAGAGCGACTCAAGCTATGAGGGACGCCGTAGTGAAGGGCTCCGGAAATTTCGACCACCTGCGGTTCTTTAACGTGCACTGACATCCCGCAGTACACGAGCCTCTAGAATTTCACCTCCATCGAAATTCAACCGATGCGGCCGGGATCCAACCCGCGTCTTTCGGGTCAGCAGCCGAGCACCATAACCACTAGGCCACCGTGGCGGCACTGAAAGGAAACAGTCGCACATCAAAAATATATGTTCTTCGGCCGTGGTGCAAGACACCCACCATGAATCCCAACTAACGGACGGTGCAGGAACATAAAAACAAGTCCTGTCCCGCCAGCTGTATACCACTGCTACAACCATATATCCGCAAATTACTGTAGTTACAGCACACAAATTTAACCCAAGCCGTCTGGTAAAAAAAGAGAAAATGAAATTTATGGTGCAAAAGGAGAAGATCGGAAATTGGAAGATGGAGGCGAGGATAGGAAAAGCCGACTGTCGAGTTCCCCCGGTCGGGTCAGGCCGGAGGTGGGGTCTCAAGGAAGCTGGGGCGATAGTGGTGTGTTGCCTCCGCCGAGGGCCTTAAAGGTCCGAACGCCCGGCATGGGCTCAATCACCAGGGTTGCTTTCTCCTCGGACATGGCAGAGCCACGCACGGCTCAGCGCGGGTGCTCGGGTCCATGGTGACGCACTGCTCACCAGAATAGACCTTTCCGCAAATTCCGCCGCGCCACCAAGCGGCCGCGCCAAGCACTCTGGGAAAACGGAGCGCCGCGGCGCCCGCGGCGCCGCTCTCGCGTGTTTTCGTTCCGTCTCTCCGACTGCGCCTGATTGCCGGAAAGCCTTCCTCTGCCATCTCGTCGCCATCGCTGTTTCTTATACCTGTGCTACACGGGAACGTTCGAATGACATCTGAGTATTAACTAGCTTTAAGCGATAACATATTCAGTAATATTCTAAAGTGATCAACACCACAAAATAAATATATTAATTAAAAAAAAATCCCCTGTGCCCCTTGGTTTCTGTGGCTGTTCGCTTCTCTCATATTTATAACGAGCCCCTCATTCCCCTTCCCTTGTTTCCTTAATTGCTTACCGAGGGCCTCGGTTCTGGCAGCCTTGACGCCATAGGGAGCATAAGAGGGTTCTCACGCAGCTTCCACTCTCTCAGTTCGATGACGTTCTACGTCACACCTGCGGTAACTCAGGACGTTCTACGTCCGCCGCTTATGAACGTGGGTGGCGCTGGTGAACACTCTCAAGGTTAGGTTACTTGTAAACATAAATACCCGCGAAAGCAGAAGGTTTGACAGCCGTCGCCGTAGCTCAGAGGTAGAGAACCGGACGCGTAATTCGGAGGTCGTGGGTTCGGATCCCACCGGCGGCATGTGGTTGTTTTTTCTTCTGCTTTTCTATCTACTAGCTTTAAGCGATAACATATTCAGTAATATTCTAAACTGATCAACACCACAAAATAAATATATTAATTAAAAAAAAAATCCCCTGTGCCCCTTGGTTTCTGTGGCTGTTGGCTTCTCTCATATTTATAACGAGCCCCTCATTCCCCTTCCCTTGTTTGCTTAATTGCTTACCGAGGGCCTCGGTTCTGGCAGCCTTGGCGCCATAGGGAGCATAAGAGGGTTCTCACGCAGCTTCCACTCTCTCAGTTCGATGACGTTCTACGTCACACCTGCGGTAACTCAGGACGTTCTACGTCCGCCGCTTATGAACGTGGGTGGCGCTGGTGAACACTCTCAAGGTTAGGTTACTTGTAAACATAAATACCCGCGAAAGCAGAAGGTTTGACAGCCGTCGCCGTAGCTCAGAGGTAGAGAACCGGACGCGTAATTCGGAGGTCGTGGGTTCGGATCCCACCGGCGGCATGTGGTTGTTTTTTCTTCTGCTTTTCTATCAACTAGCTTTAAGCGATAACATATTCAGTAATATTCTAAACTGATCAACACCACAAAATAAATATATTAATTAAAAAAAAATCCCCTGTGCCCCTTGGTTTCTGTGGCTGTTGGCTTCTCTCATCTGAGTCGAATGACTTTCGAAAACTTGAATGACATTCGGAATCGACGGACGCGCGCGGTGCTACACGAAACCTTCCAAGCGCATTCGAAAGCCTCAGCTCGTTTTCTGTGTACAACGATGACGACGGCGGTGGTCACACTGCTCCGACAACGACACTATCACGGTCAACAGCAGCATGTGATTATAGTGAAATATCTAGTTTACTATAATATGATTGCAGTGGGACACGTTTTTCAGGCCAACGACACCGACGAATCCGATCGGCGGACGGTCAGCCTTGTCGGCGGCTGAGTGAAAGCACGGTGATGAGGCGGCGGTGCAAATATGTTCGCGCTTCTAAATGAGCGAAACGAACGGCCATATTTCACATGTGCACACCTGAACAGTCACCAGCGGTAAGCGCTTGCTAAATTAATTTCAGTCGACGACGACTCCCTTCCCTTCCGCGACGACTAGGCCTAGCGGGTCCGTGGGATATGATCTGTGATTGCGGCGGTTGTGATGAGCGAATCACTAGCTTTAGCGAATGAAAATGGTCACCAAGTGTAGTTTTGGCAATAGTGACCTGAAATTAATTATTGCTTACATCTCTGGGCACGCATATGATGAACGTGAAACGCCGGTGTGACCCAGACTGCCAAGCCGTGCTTTACGGCCAGCAGCAGTCGTCGCCGTCGCTAGCTTGTGGATGACAAGTTAGGCCGTTTCAGTTAAAGCGAA
The DNA here is from genome assembly GCF_055824585.1 of Amblyomma mixtum. Taxonomy (NCBI): domain Eukaryota; kingdom Metazoa; phylum Arthropoda; class Arachnida; order Ixodida; family Ixodidae; genus Amblyomma; species Amblyomma mixtum. The sequence goes on along the minus strand of NC_143016.1, from coordinate 125,920,221 downwards.
CGGTCGCCAAACATACTTCTGGATAAAGTAGTTTAAAATAACAAGCACGGCTACAGCCGGTAAAAAAGAAAACAGGTTGATTAATAGAACTAAAGCGCCGATTGCGTTTTATGTCATAAAAACGAGTACTAACTGTTCGTACGCAGCGATGTAAACAAATGTATGAGTGCAGTTGTCCTCATCGGCGCACTCCTGTGGAAATTTCATGCTGACGCGGTAAATGCTCACTGCTGTAATATATAATATTCAAGCACTTCCTTAGACAGGACACGAGCTATTTGTTAAACATGGCACAGTTGGTTGACACAGTAAGCGTGGCACATTCGGATGTTGCGTTCCGCGGCCACGGATCACCAGCCGAGCACCAGCAGACGCAGACCGGCGTTCTCCCAATGCATGTATACACAGAGCCCTCGCCGCTCATGTGCCCATGGTGGTGGTGAATAACTTTATTCATAAAAGCCACCCCCCCCCCCAAAAAAAAAAAAAACGAAAATTATGCAGCAGCATTGCGGGCGGTATTCAGGCTAGTGGTTGTGGCTTCCGCCGTACCTAGTCGCGACGCCCTCTGCCCCGGTCACCAGCCGAAGTTGGAGATTCGCATGTGCCCATTGCTCTGCGTAATCACAGCAGGCGTCCGTTCCGCATACACTCGGTGTGGAAGATCGTGGAGAGACGATCCATGTATCCCTTGCGCCCGCTAGGGTTGAAATGCGCACCATACATTTTGTGGTGTTTCGAAGGCTTCCACAGGGTAAATCGCCCTTGCGAACCTTGCTGATTTATCCTGCGCACCCATTCTAGCTTCAGCTTCTTGTCCTTGGGGAATACGTGGTATGAAATGTTGATGTCCTTTCTCGTGTTGTTACTACAGCCGAGCACGCAGCACCTTTGACCGCCACCGCGATTCTAATCTGCAGACATGTCGAATGTCTAAAAAAATCCCCACATAATTGCAGAAAGACTAAGAGATAACCACCACAGCAGTGCGCTGCAACATTTACAACGCGCACGAGAAGACGCACAACGCCTGAATACGGCGGCACAACACAGCAACACGCTTGACAGCAGACGACGCGGGCGGCGACCGCTCCTTTCTCCCATCATGCTTTGCGCGGATCCGCTAGGGGATGGCACGGCGCTGCAATTTGTGGAAAGGTCTATTCCCCTGCGGGGAAGTCCCTGGGGGTGCTCAGGAACCCGTGAAGTCGTAATTCATCAATATCTACAAGTTGCAGATGTCCCTCTAAGGAGGGGGGGGGGGGGGGAGGGGGGGGGGGGGGCAGTGCACCGATTTGTCACTGTTGTCATGCTAGAAAAAGCGTACAAGCTATGCGCCTAATATTGACGCGAAAAAAAGGAGATCTTCGGACTGGAATTCAAAAAAAAAATCTGTTTATAAGCACGCTATAACCCGGAAACAGGGACCCGTGAATACATTGCGTTTGGAGGGAGCGATAGCTTCGGAAGAAGCCTCGACATTGGTTCAGCGGCTAAACACGTCTGAGCGATTACTTTACCAATAAATGCGAGAGCAAAAAACAACGCATAAGGAAAATGTTCTCACAGGTATTAAAATAAATCTAAAAGATTAAATAAAGAGCCACCCTTATAAAAGGCGACACTTGGTTTTTCTGTATACAAAAATATGTTTCCTCAACGATTTTAGAACTGAAGAGACATCAGAATCTCATAGTGCTAGGCATTGTTTCGACTGGAACAAGCTGCACAGTAATTCAGCTCCAAAAGGCGGCAGGATGATTTAGCTAAATTGGCAAAAGAAAAGACAAAGCGCTAAGTGGGCTCTGGTATGTAAAAAATCTCTTTACATCCTGCTTACAAGAACAATGAAGGTCCCAACATTTTACCCTTGGAGGGAGCGATGGCCCGAATGACCCCGCTACAGTGGTTCGGCTCCTAACGACGTCTGAACGATTACTGGAACAATAAATGCAAGAAAACAACGCATAAAGAAAACTTGGGTGTTAAGAATGCGATCCTACATTCCTTATTAGATCGATGAAGTGTCTTTAGAATATTTTCATGTACAGGAACGCTTGCAGTGCATGAAGCCGTGACAGTGATTTAGCTCACAGAAGGCGTATCAGTTATGCACCCGATATTTGTATTTAAAACATCTGTTTACACGCAGCTTATAAGAAAAATATAGTGACCCCTGAACGCTTTGCGGTTGCAGGGAGCGACGGCTTCGGGCGACGCCGCGACACTGGTTCGGCTGCTCAAGGCGTCTGAGCCATTATTTGAACAATATATGCGGGAAAAAAGCAACGCATAATGAAAACATGTATGCTAAAATTGTCTTTCTACATTCCTTATCAGATCGATGTTGTACCTTCAGAATATTCCAGGAACGATTACAGTGCATGCAGCTGTCCCAGTGATTTAGCTGCAAAAGGCGTATCAATAATGTGTCAAGCATTTCACGCGAAAAAAGGCTATGTGGGGTCTGATGTTGAAAACATTTGTTTATACGCAGCTTATAAGAAAAATAAAGTGACCCCTGAACGCTTTGCGGTTGCAGGCAGCGACGGCTTCGGGCGACGCCGCGACACTGGTTCGGCTGCTCAAGGCGTCTGAGCCATTATTTGAACAATATATGCGGGAAAAGAAAAACAACGCATAAAAAAACATGTATGTCAAAAATGTGTCTGTACATTCCTCACTAGATCGATGAAGTGCCTTCAAAATATTCAACAAACGCTTGCAGTGCACCGAACTGTATCTTGTGTTTGTGGGTTGGGTTACACTGCACATAGGCAACTCAGGCCAAAATGAGCTAAGCTCTAGGTATGGAAAATGTTTTATGCAGAATTTCATAGAAATGTCACCAATCATCGTTAGTGCAGAAGGCCTAAGAAGTTAGTAGCACCTGGTAATGGCAAAGGGAGAGAGAGAGAAAACTTTATTACAGCAGGAATTCGGGGCACGCCCCAGGGTCCCCGCACGACCCCACTCCACTCAAGTGTTTATGTCCCTGAGGTCCATAACACTGGCAGCCCGGCCGGTGGTGATGGTCTGCACGGCCGGGTCCTCCGAGCGCAGCAGGGTCTCCCAGTCCTCCCAGGTCTTGAGTTTCTCTAGGTCCCGCGTGGGAGGGTCCGCCGGGCAGAGGGAAAGGATGTGGAGGGAAGAAGAATGGTTCTGGGCATAGGGCGCATGCCGGAGTAGGGAAGGAGGGATGATAGTGGGCTAGGGTAAGGGGCGAGGGGAGAGTGTGTGTCTGTAATCTGGGCCAGAGTGTTGCGTGTCTGTTATCTAGGGAGGGGTGGGGCGGAGGGTAGAGCTGGCGTGAGGCTCTGTATACCTGGGTCAGCTCACTGAATGAGTGCATGCGCTCCTTCGTTAATCCCGCATCCGAGGCCTCCTGAACCCGGTTTAAAGAGCCTCGGGCTAAAAGGTTGGCGGCCTCGTTTCCGGGATTCCCGGAGTGCGCAGGCACCCACATCAGCTCCACTTGGCGGGGCGGGGGTGCATCGGGCGAGTCAAGCAGGGACATGGATTCGGCCACGAGCAAAATTTAGAATCGCAGTTTTTGAATCACTGAAAATGCAACGGGCTTCCGTGCGGGTGATTGCGAGTGCAATGGCGGCTTCCTCTGCAGCCTCTGGGGAGGTGTCGGGAGGGAGAGGTAGTGTGATGAGGGCAGATAAAGAGGAGTCCACCACAGCTGCTGTCGCTTCATCACCCGTGCAGGCAGCGTCCACCCATACGGCGTCCGGCTCGGAGCCGTCTTTAGAATATTTTCTTGTACAGGAACGCTTGCAGTGCATGAAGCCGTGACAGTGATTTAGCTCACAGAAGGCGTATCAGTTATGCACCCAATATTTGTTTTTAAAACATCTGTTTATACGCAGCTTATAAGAAAAATAAAGTGACCCCTGAACGCTTTGCGGTTGCAGGGAGCGACGGCTTCGGGCGACGCCGCGACACTGGTTCGGCTGCTGAAGGCGTCTGAGCCATTATTTGAACAATATATGCGGGAAAAAAAGCAACGCATAATGAAAACATGTATGCTAAAATTGTCTTTCTACATTCCTTATCAGATCGATGTTGTACCTTCAGAATATTCCAGGAACGATTACAGTGCATGCAGCTGTCCCAGTGATTAAGCTGCAAAAGGCGTATCAGTAATGTGTCAAGTATTTCACGCGAAAAAAGGCTATGTGGGGTCTGATGTTGAAAACATTTGTTTATACGCAGCTTATAAGAAAAATAAAGTGACCCCTGAACCATTTGCGGTTGCAGGCAGCGACAGCTTCGGGCGACGCCGCGACACTGGTTCGGCTGCTAAAGACGCCTGAGCGAGTATTTGAACAATATATGTGAGAAAAGAAAAACAACGCATAAAAACATGTATGTCAAAAATGTGTCTGTGCATTCCTTACTAGATCGATGAAGTGCCTTCAAAATTTTCAACAAACGCTTGCAGTGCACCGAACTGTATCTTGTGTTTGTGGGTTGGGTTACACTGCACATAGGCTACTCAGGCCAAAATGAGCCAAGCTCAAGGTATGGAAAATGTTTTATGCAGAATTTCATAGAAATGTCAACAATCATCGTTAGTGCAAAAGGCCTAAGAAGTTACTAGCACCTGGTAATGGCAAAGCAAAGAAACTTTAGAAATGGGTACTAGCAAAAGCTTTAAAAAGATGTCGTTTAACCTCAGCGGACAGCCATGGCTGGGCAAGGTTCTCGAGGCCCCCAAACAATCAAATAAACCTCAGCCTTTTTCTCATGGATGAGAAAATAGTTGAGATGCATCTGGCGAAGCAGTCGGTCTAGGTTTAAATGTTTTCAAGAAAACCTGCTTCTGGTAAAAAATCTAAAAACACATGAAGTGTCCACAATTGCATTCTCGTTTGAAAGCAGCGATGGGTGAAAACTGCCGTATGGATTGTGAAACGGAGAAGAGCACTTGTGTCATACCTTCTCGACTTTCGCACATGAAAATAAAACGTTATTAACTGTGAGTTCATCTCCACATTTTTCACAAACTGGTTTGTCCTGTTTCGCCACCAGAAAGTTGTGTTTAAGGTATGTGTGGCCTATACGGAGAGGGAAGATAATGACTTCCTTGAAGCGTTCCTCGTGCACACGACTTCCATTTTCCTAAAACTTGCGTTACCAACCGTAGTTTTTTGCTTACTTCGTTCTTCCCGGCAGGCTCTACCTTTCCCTTCGTTTGCAATTTACCAGTTCAGCCAATCGACATCGGGCATATTAATTTTTTTTTATAAAATTTTCTTGCCACGCGCTTCAGCAGCCCATATATTTGCTCTTTTTTATTTTTTATGCCTACTTGACTTTGTACCCGGCAGTTTTATGTTGTGTCCCTCAGCTAGCACAGTTATGTAGTGTATGATGTCGCCAAGTAGCGGATTGTCTGTGAAAATAATGCTCTTTGCTAGGTTCTCGATCACTATCCTTTCTATGGCTACACAGATGGCGTAATGTTCGGCAGTGAAGATCAATGCACACTGTGGAAGCCTAACTTCTTCATTCCACTTCCTTTTTACCACTGCGCTTCCAACGCGAGCATCTCTTTTTGAACCATCCGTGCAAAAAACTGTGACAGTATTGTACTTTTCCGCGAGGGCAAGAAATTCTCGCATTATATATTGTTGTGGACTTTGTCTCTTATGGATTTGTACAAAAGCGAAATCGCAAAGTGCAGGACTACTGTGGCATTTAAGTAGTGGGCCACGTCATTGCGCAGTGCCAGGTTCTGTGTTTAGAGCGCCAAGTCTCTGGCACATCTCTCCTTGTCGTAAGAGCAGTGACATGGTAGCTGGCGGTTTTATTGCGAAAGCAATACTGCTTGCACTTTCAGCCCGTCGCGTAGCGAGGCCGGTAGCTAGCAAGCGCGGCCTAACTCCTGCTCTCGCCACGCGCGGCACGCTTAGCGGTCTGACGTCACAGCTGCAAGAGCGGGGCTCCAACTTGCGCCGTCGCGTAGCGAGGCCGCAGCTACCAAGCGCGGCCTAACTCCCGCTCCTGGCGCGCGGCGCGCTTAGCGGTCGCTTCGGGTGTCCACCGAGATGACAGAGAATTACTGCGCCATTTTCTTTCCTCAAAAAGCGGTGCGTTCAAAGGGCAAGGCGTGGCGCAGTAATTCTCTGTCATCTCGGTGGACACCCGAACCACAGGAAGGGAGGAACGCCACCACCCGTTCGGCGCGATGCCTTGCCCTTTGGACGCAACGCTTTTTGATGAAAGGAAATTCTCCGTCATCTCGGTGGACCCCCGAACCCCACCGTACAGTAAGGGAAGAAGTAGGAGTGAAAGAAGAGGGAAGCTTCTAGACAATCATCCGTTAGCGTCAGCCGCTAGTTTTGGCGACCGAGGCACGCATAAATCTCCCGGCACGTGGTGGCCCTAGTGTGGTGAGTATAATGTCATGTTAAACAAATTGCAAAACTATCATAAATAAGCTTTACTTAGAGCACTACCAAGACACACCACCAGGCAAACCAAGCGCAGCCAGGGCTAAAGGCGGCGCTGGGCCTGTTCGAGTCCACGAGGACGACCCGCCTCTTACAACTCGGGATCCACAACACGCTCGAAGAAATAGCCGAAGCGCAACGGACCTCTCAACTGGAGCAGCTGTCCACGACCAAAGCCGGGAGGAAGATACTGGACGACCTGGGAATAGGACACTCGAACGACGCGGAGACAAAGCTCCCCGTCCCCGAAGAGGTCCGACGCCAGACCAGAATCCACCCCATACCCAAGAACATGAACCCCGAGTATAACAAGGAAAGAAGAGCGGCGAGGGCCAAGGCTCTCATCGACCTGCACGCCAACGACGAGCACGCGCGGTACGTGGACGCGGCCGAATACCAACGGAACGCCTTCGCAGCGGTCGTCATAGAGGCGTCGACCGGCGCCACGAGGACGGCAGCGAGCGTGAGAGGCGCCGGAGCGGAACAAGCGGAGGAGGTGGCCATCGCCCTGGCCATCGCCGACGCAGACTGCTACACGGTGCTGAGTGACTCGAGACAGGCGGTGCGAAACTTCGCCAAAGGCCAAGTCTGCAGGGAGGCCGAGCGCGTACTACGAGCGACTAAACTGCAAGACCGAAGAGTAAGAATCAAGTGGTTTCCGGCGCACGCGGGCGACGCGTCGGAACGCAGTGCGAACCACAATGAGACGGCACACGCAGCGGCGCGAGCGCTAACCAACCGCGCCCCGGCAACACACCGTCCGACGTGGTTCGGAGCCAAGGACCGCATGACCGACTACAGCGAAATCACGAAGGCCTACCGCCTGGCTCGCAGGACTCTCCCACCCCCGCACCCGAGGCTGAGTCGAGCGGAGGCGGTACTACTGACACAGCTCCAGACCGGATCGCTACCGAGCCCGGGACTGATGCATCGCATGTACCCCGAGACCTACCCGACCGATACGTGTAGAGTCTGCCGGAGGGAGCCGGCAGATCAGACGCACATCTTGTCGGACTGCATCAGAAATCCAAAGGAAGCAAGATCAGGAACAATCCCGCCGCGGCTGGAGGCAGCAGCGAAGAGCAACGACCATGACCAACAGCTATGGGCCGTCCAGCAGGTCCTCGGGGCGCTCGAAAGGCAGGGACCCAGCGAGCCGGCAACGGCGAGCGGAGACCCGCGCCGACTAACGGCAGCCTCGTAGACGACGTAGGCCCTCGTCGGGGCGCGCGAGCGCCCAACTGCAGGCACGAATAAAGTTTACTCCAATCCAATCCAATCCAGGGCTATTGCTTTCGTAACTTACCGAGATTAACCAAGCTAAGCCTCTGCCAAATTTTTTCTTAGTGTTGTACATGCGCATTTTGTAGCTATGGGTCACATAAATGTTTCGGCAGTGAACGGATTTTTTTAATGTACGCTAAAGCGAGCATGGTACTTCTGGCTTGGTTTGGTTTGTTAGGGTTTGACCTCCCAGAGCGACTCAAGCTATGAGGGACGCCGAAGTGAAGGGCTCCGGAAATTTCGACCACCTGGGGTTCTTTAACGTGCACTGACATCACACAGTACACGGGCCTGTAGAATTTCACCTCCATCGAAATTCAACCGTCGCGGCCGGGATCGAACCCGCGTCTTTCGGGTCAGCAGCCGAGCACCATAACCACTGGGCCACCGTGGCGGCACTGAAAGGAAACAGTCGCACATCAAAAATATATGTTCTTCGGCCATGGTGCAAGCCACCCACCATGAATCCCAACTAACGGACGGTGCAGGAACTTAAAAACAAGTCCTGACCCGCCAGCTGTATACCACTGCTACAACCACATATCCACAAATTACTGTAGTTACAAGACGCAAAGTTAACCCAAGTCGTCTGGAAAAAAAAAAGAGAAAAGGAAATTGATGATGGAAAAGGAGAAGATAGGAAATTGGAAGATGGAGGCGAGGATAGGAAAAGCCGACTGCCGAGTTCCCCCGGTCGGGTCAGGCCGGAGGTGGGGCCTCCAGGAAGCTGGGGCGATAGTGGAGGGTTGCCTCCGCCGAGGGCCTTAAGCCCCAACTCCAACGACACTTCCTGGGCGTACGCGCTCAGCGTCGGCGCTCTTGGCGCCGCGCAACGACAGGCGCTGGCAGCAGTACGCATCTCCATGGTACTAGGCGCTGGCTAGCGCTGCCGCACGCTGCTCGCGCTTGTGCTCACGCTGCTGTGTGGTTGCCAGACCTTACAGGCAGATGCTGGCCAAAACAGTCTGACTGCCACAAGCGTTTTCGAGCACATTTCACTCAATCAGCACTCGTCACAAGCAAGATATCGGCTTACCTGTGCTTGGCAGGCTTGGCAGAATCTCCGCTGCCACTTCAAGCCACAATGCTGCCTTTATTAGCTTATTTTTATGGTTTTTATGGCTCGCCTGCCAGAGCGACGGCCGCCTTTCTACTGCGGCGATCAGACTTTCATTTATTATTTTATTTTGCGACATGGCGCGAACAGCGTCTGCACCAAGCAAAAATGTAGACAGCAAGTTTTGAAAAGCGCGCGAAAAGCCGCACCGGATGTCCCGAGAACCGCGTCCTTCCATTGGTGTATGAGAGACTTGACGGTGAGCAGCTTCCGGCGCTCGCGCTAGCGCTGGCGCAGATATCTAGCAGTGACAGATATCGGCGCCTCGCCGAGGTTCGCTGGCGTCTCCTGCAGTGCGCATGCGCAGACCGGTTCTAGCGTACGCCAAGAGCGCCGACGCTGAGGAAGGGCCCTTGGAGTTGGGGCTTTAAAGGTCCGAACGCTCGGTATGGAACAATCACCAGGATCGCTTTTTGCTCGGATATGGCAGAGCCACGCACGGCTAAGCGCGGGTGCTCGGGTCCATGGTGACGCACTGCTCACCAGAATTTCCCCGCGGGGAAGTCCCTGGGGGTGCTCAGGAACCCGTGGTGTCGTATTTCATCAATATCTACAAGTTGCAGATGTCCCTCTAGGGGAGCAGTGCCCTGATTTGTCACTGTTGTCATGTTAGAAAAAGCGTACAAGCTATGCGCCTAATATTGACGCGAAAAAAAGGAGATGTTCGGACTGGAATTCAAAAAAAAAAAATCTGTTTATAAGCACGCTATAACCCGGAAACAGGGACCCGTGAATACATTGCGTTTGGAGGGAGTGATGGCCTCGGAAAAAGCCTCGACATTGGTTCAGCGGCTAAAGACGTCTGAACGATTAATTTACCAATAAATGCGAGAAAAAAAAAACAACGCATAAGGAAAATGTTCTCACCGGTATTAAAATAAATCTAAAAAATTAAACAAAAAGCCACCCGTATAAAAGGCGACACTTGGTTTTTCTGTACACAAATTATGTTTCCTCAACGATTTTAGAACTGAACAGAGATCAGAATCTCCTAGTGCTAGGCATTGTTTCGACTGGAACAAGCTTCACAATAATTCAACTCCAAAAGGCGTCAGGATGATTTAGATAAATTGGCCACAGAAAAGACAAAGGGCTAAGTGGGCTCTGGTATGTAAAAAATCTCTTTACATCCTGCTTACAAGAACAATGAAGGTCCCAACATTTTACCCTTGGAGGGAGCGATGGCGGCGAACGACCCCGCTACAGTGGTTCTGCTCCTAACAACGTTTCAACGATTACTTGAGCAATAAATGCAAGAAAACAACGCATAAAGAAAACTTGGGTGTTAAAATGCGATCCTACATTCCTTATTAGATCGATGAAGTGTCTTTAGGATATTTTCATGTACAGGAACGATTGCAGTGCACCCAGCTGTCACAGTGATTTAGCTGCAAGAAGCATACCAATAATGCGTCCAGTATTTGACGCGAAGGCATTCTATGTGGGGACTTGAAGTGAAAACATCTGTTATGCGCAGCTTGTAAGAAAAAAAATGGCTGAGGCTTAACTTGGTTAAGCCTGGAGAATGCGAAGCATCATCGTGTCGCGTAATTTGGAGGCGCACAACCACAGCGACGGCGCGAGGTGGGCCCCCGTTTCTCCACTATCGTGACGTCATTGTGTCACGTGGTGTGACGTCATGTATCACGTGATTTGGAGGCGCACAACCACAGCGACGGCGCGAGGTTGGCCCCCGTTTCTCTACTGTCGTGACGTCATCGTGTCACGTGGTGTGACGTCATGTATCACGTGATTTGGAGGCGCATAACCACGGTGAAGGGCTGAAATGGTAGCTAAAGTAGTATGCTTCGCCTAAAATAAAGTGACCCCCCGAACGCATTGCGGTTGCAGGGAGCGACGACTTCGGATGACACCGCGACACTGGTTCGGTTGCTAGAGACGCCTGAGCGATTATTTGAACAATATATTCGAGAAAAAAACAACGCATAATGAAAACATGTACGTTAAAAATGTTTTTCTACATTCCTTATAAGATCGATGTTGTGCCTTCAGAACATTCAAGGAGCGCTTGCAGTGCACTCAACTATATCTTGTGTTTGTGTATTAGGTTGCACTGCGCATAGGCAACTCAGGCCACTATGAGCCAAGCTCAAGTTATGGGACATGTTTTATGCAGATTTTTATACAAATGTGAAAAATGATTGTTTGTGTAAAAGGTGTAAAAGGTTAGTAGCACCTGGTAATGGCAAAGAAGAAACTTTAGAAATGAGTACTAGTAAAAGCGTTAAAAATGGTCGTGTAACCTCAGCGGACATCCTTGGCTGCGCAAGGATCCCGAGGCTCCCAACCAATCAAAAAAAGACCTCAGCCTTCTTCTCATGGATCACAAAGTAGTTGAGGTGTTCTGGCGAAGCAGTGGATCAAGATTTAAATTTTTTGAAGAAAACGTGCTTCTGTTAAAAAACAAGAAACACATGACGTGTCCACAACTGCATTTTCATCTGAGAGCAGCTTTGGGTAAAACGGCAGCACTGACTGTCATACGGAGAACAGCATTTTTTTCTTAACTTCTCGACTTTCGCAAATGAAAATACAATGTTATTTACTGTCAGTTCATCTCCATATTTTCCACAAACTCGTTTGTCTTGTTTGCCCAGCAGAGAGTTGTGTTTAAGGTGTGGGTGGCCTATACGTAGACGGAAGATAAAGACTTCCTTGAAACTTTCCTCGTGCACGCGACTTCCATTTTCCTAAATCTGTCGCTACCAAGCGTAGTTTGTTGCTTACTTCGTTCATCCTAGCCCACTCCATTTTTTCCTTCATTTACTATGTACTAGTTCCGCCAATCGTCATTGGGCATATTTTTTTTTTTTTAATTTGCTGGCCACGGTCTTCAGCAGCGCACAAATTTCCTCTTTTTTGCCTTTTATGCCTATATGACTTCGTACTCAGCAGTTTGATGTTGTGCCCCTCAGCTATCGGAGTTATGTTGTGTATGATGTCGCCAAGTAGCGGAGTGTATGTGAAAATAATGCTCTTTGCTAGGTTCCCATTTACTACCTTTTCTCCGGCTACACAGATGGCGTAACATTCGGCACTCAAGATGAATTCACACAGCGAAAGGCTTCGACCTCCATTTTGGTTTGGTTTAGTTGTGTTTGGTTTAACGGCGCATAGGCAACTCACGCCATCATGCGCCAAACTCAAGGCATAAAAAGGTTTTTGCGGCTTTTAATAAAAATGAGGAAAGTTATCTGTGGTGCAGAGGGCTTAAAAAGGTTAAACTAACTAATAAATATACAGCAAAAGAAATTTAGGAATGACTAAAAATAAAAGCATTAAAGAAGGTTGGGCAACCTCAGCAGCGATCCTTGGCTGGGCAAGGATGTCGAGACTCCCGACCAGTAAAACAAAACCTCAGGTTCCTTCCGAGATGTGAGAAGGTGGCTGAGGTGTATTAAAAATGAAGCAAAGCTGTGAGTGAAATTTAGAGCTTATTCAGAAAGCCTATCTCTCTCAAAAAGATGAACGCACAAAATATGTCGGCATTGCATCCTTACCAAACAGTAACGTTGGGTGTAAAGGAATATGTTTATTATAAAACTCCGTAAATTTTTCTTAGTTTTCGACTTTCGTGAGGAAAATAAAATGTGATTTACTCTTAATTCTTCTCCACACTTTTCACAAAGAAGTTTTTCATGTTTTGTCAGTAGAAAGTTATGAGTAAGGTGTATATGTCCTATACGAAGCTTGCGGAGAATAACTTCCTAGAAACTTTCCTGGTGTGTGCAAGACTTCCATTCCTCTAAAACTGGCTGTGTCAAGTGTAGTTTATTACTTACTTCATTGTTCCAAGCTGTTGATATATGTTGGGTTTAATGGCGCATAAGCGACTAAGGATATCATGCGCCAAGCTCAGGGTATAGAAAATTGTTTTATGTAGGAAGTTATGCAAAAGTTTAAATCAACGGTGGTGTAATGGGCCTAAAAAGTTATTTCCTGCAACCTAGTAAAAATATAAGACAAGATTTTAGAAGTCACTGATGGTAAAAGCTTAAAAGAAGGTCAGGTAACCTCTGCAACCATCCTTGGAGGCGCAAGGATGTCGAGGCTCCCAACCAATCGAATAAAAACCTCAGCCTTCTTCTCAGGATGAGACAGTGGCTGAAGTGTTCAAAAAAATCTGCTTGTTGTAAAAACCTGATCATTATTTATTACATCTACGATTTCTCTAAAACACCTGCTATGTTTAAAACCTTTGACAGGTTTTAAACATAGCAATGCCACACTGCTGACACTCTGCAGGCCTCACCTGGTGGCCGAAACATGGCTCCCAGCGCGTGGCCGAGCGTCGTCTTTGTCTAGCATGAGCTCGGCGGTTCGGAGCCTCGTCTGAGAATACGGCTGTGCTTCCCGCTTCCTGGTGGCATGGTTATGCAAAAGTGTGAATCAAAGGTGGTGTAATGGGTCTAAAAAGTTATTTCCTGCAACCTAGTAAAAATATAAGACAAGATTTTAGAAGTCACTGATGGTAAAAGCTTAAAAGAAGGTCAGGTAACCTCTGCAACCATCCTTGGAGGCGCAAGGATGTCGAGGGTCCCAGCCAATCCAATAAAAACCTCAGCCTTCTTCTCAGGATGAGACAGTGGCTGATGTGTTCAAAAAATCTGCTTGTTGTAAAAACCTGATCATTATTTATTACATTACGATTTCTCTAAAACACCTGCTATGTTTAAACCCTTTGACAGGTTTTAAACATAGCAATGCCACACTGCTGACAATCTGCAGGCCTCACCTGGTGGCCGAAACATGGCTCCCAGCGCGTGGCCGAGCGTCGTCTTTGTCTAGCATGAGCTCGGCGGTTCGGAGCCTCGTCTGAGAATACGGCTGTGCTTCCCGCTTTCTGGTGACATGGTTATGCAAAAGTGTGAATCAAAGGTGGTGTAACGGGCCTAAAAAGTTATTTCCTGCAACCTAGTAAAAATATAAGACAAGATTTTAGAAGTCACTGATGGTAAAAGCTTAAAAGAAAGTCAGGTAACCTCTGCAACCATCCTTGGTGGCGCAAGGATGTCGAGGTTCCCAACCAATCGAATAAAGACCTCAGCCTTCTTCTCAGGATGAGAGGTTGGCGAAGTGTTCAAAAAATCTGCTTGCTGTAAAAAACTGATCATTATTTATTACATCTACGATTTCTCTAAAACACCTGCTATGTTTAAAACCTTTCAAAGGTCAATAAACGCATGTTCCCCTACGAGCAAAGTTCGGAGTAATGGTATATGTTCATTATAAAAAAACTGTAAAATGCTCCTTCCTCAGTCTTTCTAGTTTTCTGCAGGGAAATTAAACATGGTTTGTTGTTAGCTCATCTTCGCATAATTAACATTTTTGCTTGTCTTCTTTTGTTAGTAGGGAATTATGTGTGAGGTGCGTGTGCCCTATACGAAGACGAGAGATAACCACTGCTTTGAAACGCTCCTGGCGGGTGCAGGACTCCCACTCACCTAAAACTGGCTTTATTAACTTTAGCTTGTTATTTACCTCATTGTTGCAAGATTACTGCCATTTTTCTCTCAATTTACGCTCTAATAAGTTCACACAATCCATAAAGGGCATATTTACTTTCTTTATATCCTTGCAACGAGCTTGAGACAATAGATGTCATAAAAAACTGAGCCACTTCTGCAGCACTAGTGTGGGGAAGCGCCTGTGTCTCGGCGTACCGCGTTAAGTAGTCCGTCACCATAACAATCCATTTGTTCCCAGAGGAAGACAATGGGAATGGGCCCAGCAGGTCCATGCCCACTTGTTGGAAAGGGGTTGTAGGCGCTGGGATGGGCTGGAGAAGCCCTGCAGGTTTAACTGGTGGTGTCTTTCGTCGCTGGCAGTCGCAGCAGGTCCTCACATATTGCTGGACTGATGAGAGCAGCTTTGGCCATAATACTTCGCATGAATGCGGGCAAACGTCCGGGTAACACCCAAATGGCCAGCCGAGAGCTCGTCGTGGCAGGCGTGCAAGATTTCTGGACGGAGTTCGGATGGTACAACCAGAATGAAGGTTTTCGTGTTATGCGCGAAGTTTCTCTTGTAAAGGACGTCATCTCGGAGACTGTAGGAATCCAAACCTCGAACGAAAAGCCGCGGAACAGCGACGTCAAGGCGCTCCAGATGCTTGATGAGTGGACGCAACTCTGAGTCAGCCCGTTGGCGCCGGGCCATATCGGACGACGTGACGAGAGCAAGAAACGGGAAGTCGTCCTCCGTGTCAGCCGGAGCAACGTCGGCAGGTGCACGTGACAAACAATCGGCATCATTATGCTTACGCCGGACTTGTAGGCTACCGTGATGTCGTATTCCTGGAGCCGAAGGCTCCACCTCGCAAGCCGTCCCGAAGGGTCTTTGAGGTTGGCTAGCCAGCATAACGAATGATGGTCACTTACAGCTCGAAACCGGCGACCATAGAGATATGGTCGGAACTTGCTAACCGCCCACACTACCGCAAGGCATTCCTTCTCTGTGGTAGAGCAGTTTGCCTCTGCTTTCGAGAGGGAGCGGCTGGCGTACGCTATGACTTTCTCGCTGCCGTCCTGCCACTGAACGAGAATAGCGCCTAGGCCAACATTGCAGGCATCAGTATGAATTTCAGTGGCAGCTCGTTCATCAAAATGGGCGAGTATTGGGACACTCTGCAGGCGGCTCTGTAGCTCGTTGAAGGCAGCTTCCTGATCCTCGTGCCGCACAAAAGAGACATTGTCTCTGGTAAGCATTGTAAGGGGCTCGGCAAATGTGGAAAACTTTTCAACGAAACGTCTGTAGTAGGCACAGAGGCCCAGAAACCTACGAACGGACTTTTTGTTGGTCGGGCGCGAGAACTGTGCCACAGTGGCAGTCTTCTCCGGGTCAGGACAGACTCCGTCAGCGCTTATCACGTGACCAAGAAAATTGAGCTCTTCGAAACCGAAGTGGCACTTATGTGGCTTTATCGTCAACCGTGCCGAACGGAGTGCCTGTAGCACCATTCGCAGCCGGTTGAGGTGTTCCTCGAAGCTAGGAGCAAAAATCACAAAATCATCAAGGTACACTAGGCATGTCTGCCATTTCAGCCCAGAAAGAATGGTGTCCATCATGCGTTGGAAGGTTGCTGGCGCAGAACAGTCCAAAGGGTAGCACTTTGAATTCATAAAGGCCGTCAGGTATCACGAACGCTGTCTTTTCTTTGTCCCTTTCGTCCACTTCGATCTGCCAGTAACCATTCTTAAGGTCGAGTGAAGAAAATATTTAGCGTCACGCAGTCGATCCAAGGCGTCATCGATACGTGGAAGGATGTAGACGTCATGTTTCGTGACACGATTTACCTTTCGATAATCGACGCTACAATGCTATGTCGATTTGTACGAGAGTACAAATCGATGCTATCTACGCATCGTAAGCGCAAGAACGCGCAAGTACGCCAAACGCAAGCATTTTTCAGGGCGTTATGCCATTTGTCACATTCTCACTTTTAGTTAAGCGCATTGAAAAAAGACGCAAGGTAAAAATTAGCCCAGTTGCCCCATCGGGTTTTTAGAATTGGAAGAATTTTTTGTCAACAACCCGACGCTCCCTTTAGGGCTAGAACGGCAGACTCATCACACTACACAAAAATAAAGCAAATTTATCGCTCATAGGTTTTGTTATAGGCGAGATGAGACAAAGTGAAATCTCGGTACCCCATTTATGGCGAGTGAGAGCACTGAAAACGGCAGTACAACGACCAATTCGGTCCGAGGCGAGTGGCTCTGCTGCGAAGGGCGCCGCCATTTTGGAAAAGATGGTTTAATGAGGGTGGCTGGTTTAGAGCAAGAAATAGTCATGCACGATAAACTCGGGAAATAGCGTGCATGCCGCGAGCATACGTCAAGGTTCGATATGAAATAGCGTTTGGAGCAAGCGCACTTTAAAGCACCTGTCCTATATGCCCGTATACTTATTTTATACTGCCACTACATTCAGCAGCGTTAGAACGTTGCCTGCGTACTCATCGCAACTTTTGTAATGGTGATTCAGCGCAGTCGGTGCAGTGCACCATGTTCCGAAACTTGCATTCAGCGCGCCAGTACAGACCAGCATGATGCCATGACAGCCAAATGTCTGCTCACTTTTCGCGAGAAAAATCTTGTGCCATTCGACGGCACTCTGACACTGCACAGCCTTCTTGAACGCATGGAGGACAACGCGGTTTTCCAAGGAATCGATGTTGCCACACTCACCACAACGGTGAGTGATTGTTGTTGCCCTCACACAATGGCACATGCCCACACAGGGGATGTCTACAGCGTCGAAACACGACAAGCCTGTTGCCTTTTTCCGGCTTTAGCTTTACACCCCTCATTTATAAAGTGCCCGCGCACACCATATCCAACTTTCAGCTTTCTATGACTGATAGCTTTTAAGCTATACGCTCTTTTCCACTTCTCACTAGATCTAAACAAAGGCTTGCAACATACTAGGCAAAAAAAAAAGCTCATTTAGCTAACTTATCACCCTGTTACCCACCCAAAAGTTCTTGTCGAGGGTTCACGATCTAATTCCGGTCATTTTGCAGTTTGCTTTTTATCTTTAACCCAGTCTTTCAAAATATACTAGAAAACATTCGGCCGTAACCAACCGACGGCCATATTAGCCCTAACCCTCCACTTAATTTTCAGCCACAATATTTAGTAATTAAACAGTGCGCTTAGGCCAGAGATTTTTGGATCCCTTTGGGCATGACGAACCCGGGCGCATGTTTAAATTAAATTTGTTTGTTTGGGGAAAGGAAATGCCGCTGTATGTCTCGCATATCGGCGGACACCTGAATCGCGCCGTGAGGGTAGGGATAAAGGAGGTTCTAAGGGAAGCAAGGAAGAAAGGGGTGCCTTAGTGGAGGTCTCCGGAATAATTTCGACCACCTGGAGATCTTTAACGTGCGCTGATATCGCACAGCACACGGCCGCCTTAGCGTTTCGCCTCCATCAAAACGCAGCCGCCGCGGTCGGGTTCGAACCCGGGTACTCCGGATCAGTAGCCGAGCGCGCTAACCGCTGAGTTAGTGCGGCGGGTAAGGGCATGTTTTTTTTTCCCAGTTTTACCTTTATTTAGCTGAGTTATTTGCACAAATATCTGTACTCGTGTTTTTGCTTGCTCATTGCTGGGCAAAATGAGAAGAAACGCTCTCTTTCAGTCTTAGTTACAGCACGGTCCCGGAGTCCCGTATCTAACAGGCAGGGAGCTCTTCGGTCGGGGCTTGTTCGTGGCGCCGACCGCCACTGTTCGTGGCTTCTGCTCTTCACTTTACAACCCATCGCCCCAGTCCACATGACAGCCTAGAGTTTGTGGTGGCGCCAAGCACCATAACATCAGCTAGATTCTAGAGGCCCGTGTACTGTGCAATGTCAGTGCACGTTAAAGATCCACAGGTGCTCGAAATTTCTCGAGCCCTTCACTACGGCTCCCCTCGTATCCTTAGCTGCTTTGGGACGTTAAGTCCTCATAAACCGTAAACCAGTTAACCTTCTTAGGCCTGCTGTTTGGCTGCAAAGGCAACAAAGCGTAGTACCAATGTGCAACAATGTGTAGAAAACTCGAAAAATGGTGAGTTAATTATGCTAGAGCTACAAATTGGCAGCGCTTGATTGTACATATTTTTCCGGTTACAATGATGTAATCAGTTGCGGTTACATGAACACAAAGTTCATGGAACCGCGCCAAATGTTCATATAAAATAGCTAGGCAAACTGAGAGAAAACGCTGTCTTTTTCAACTTTTTGTTTGTGTAACCGCACTGTGTACATCATTGTAACAGCGCCGGTGCAGACTTTTGTTGTAAGCCTTTTGGCCTGCAAGCACATGATGTTAGCCGCAGCTTGGTACGTGCGTTAGTGGTACAGCAGAGATAACTTCTGTCATCATGACAGTGGGCAGGAAAATGCTGAACAGGCCAGATTTGCTCACTTGCAAGACACACAACCTGTTGAATTTCTGTAATGTGGGGTAGTTGGTTACTTGGTTTCTCTAGCTAGAAGTCTTTTGTTCTGCATGTAACATTCACAGCTTTCTGTATAGCAAAAGAGCAAATTTTGTTTAAAAAAAATGCCTGTTTTAATATGCTTAACTGCATAAATACGATTTTAATGTACTCTTGTGTTCTAAGTTGTTTCTGCAGGATTTTCAAGTTTTTGTAAAAGTCGCCGGGAACAGCAATGTTCGGTGAGTACTTTTTTTTGCTAAGAATGATCAACTAGTCATGTTAACAGTTATAAGTAATGCAACAAGCGTATCCTACAGCAATAAAAGTATCTGAGCTTTTCCTAACCCTTGCATGCAAGAATGGGTTGCCTTTGATTTTACTCAACAATAGTCGCAGCTAAAATTTATGGAAGTGCTGGTTATAGCCAGCACTCAAGAAGTCATTTTACTTGTTCTTGTCTCTTTTTTTTTCCTTTTCCATCTGGCATAATGGGATTGCAGATGTGCTTGAAGGCGCACAACGCTCCAATATCTCTGAACAGCCTGGTGGAGCTGTTGCATATCGCCTCCCACTTGTGCCTCATTGTCACAAAATTCGGCGCATTTTTGAAACAAACGCGTCTCACCGGCGCGGTCGTAAAACGGGGGAGAAAGGAACCCCCGCTAAGCGTCTAGCCTGCTGTGCGTTGCTGCCCCCTCCACAACCGCTCACCGACACAGCGTGGGGGGAGGGAATGAGTCCTCCATGCCGCCGATTACAAGAACGACCGAGGCGCTTCTACTGCTAGCTGGGGAAAAGGGCGTAGCCTTGCGTGCGCTAAGACATGTCCCCCTCCTCTGCATTCGGACGTCGGCGACGGCGCCACGCCAGAACTAGCCCGAACCTTCGAGAAGGGACCCCCGACCTCTGACCAATGGGGACGCGTGGCCTGTTGTGAAAAGGAAAAGGAGACAGCACTGCCTATGCTGTGTGTATGTGCGCGCCTACTCTGGCGAGTAGAACAAACAGACGTGAGAGCGAGCCTATAAAAGAAGGACGTTGACTGCTGTCAGATTAGTCCGAACCGCCGTTTCAGCTTCATCGAAGCGCGCCCGTTCGACTCACGGGAAAACGCCACTCGGCCAGCATCGGACCAACGAGGCTACGTTCGGCAGTCTGCGGGACGGCATCGTCGTGGACCTCTGGTCGTCGGACTGTCGCAGTGCCCGGTGAAAAAATTGTGTTTTGTTTGTTTACCTCTCTTTCCTGTGTCAGTGCACTTTAGGTGCAATATTGTCTTTATATTGTATTCTCTCTCAAGTTTAACTTTGCACGACTTCATTGTTTTGCTAATCACTTTGTATGTGTTTGTACTAGTGATTGTTTAATCCTCTGTATCGTCTCTTGGTTGTATAAACTTCGTTTTGTTTGTGAACCTTTTGCTCAGCAATGACAGTCAAGGAAATGAGAAAACACTGATTTGAACATTCAAGATTGAATGAGCCCGATCCTTGACTGCCAAAGCTGAATGTGAAGCACATGCTCTTGGATTCTGTATCCGCTCCAAGGTTGGCGCTAATGCGTGTGTGCTCTCCTGCAGTCCTTGTTACATGATGCTGTGCCATTCTTACCTTTAACATGTCTGACCAACTTGATCAATCTTATACGCTCAGCTATAACAATTTATCCCACAGTCCTGCAATAGCATGGTTGGGGAATAATGCTTTCGTAAGCCTTAAAATCTGCTCTTGGAGACCACTTGTCATGCTGTGAAAGCATCACTTCATCAACACCGAGCCTAGCCTAGATGACGCAATGCTATCTTTCACTAGCTCAGAATGGTTCAGCCAATAGTGAAGTAGCTGCTTAACACTCCTGGGTGAATATCGGCAGCATACATGGCATGTGCAGAACATCAAGGTGAAGCCCAGAAACCGCAAACTTTTTGACGGGACATTTCCTCCAAGGAAAACCTAAGACAAAGAAAGGCCTTGCTCCTTAAACAACTTGACAATATGTATAGGTCCCACACTATCGCAACCTTTTGTAAAAGACCAGAAAATCAGACGTAGTGAAAGATTTTTCCCCCAGACCATGCAAGTTCTTGGGAATCACTCTGTCCACCCTGCTTAAGAGAATATTACTTAGCACAGGGGCATTCAATCGATACATATACTAGACTTTTGAACATATGCTGCACAGCCATACTCCACAAACATGCTCTTCAAATAAAAGGAGGTAAGTCTAAAAAGAAAAGACTGTTACGCACATGTTCCTAAACACGAGCTTATCATTGTGCTCCGATGTACACATTCACAAGCTTTTCATGAGGTCCTCATACGGGATGGAATAAATAGTTCCACATCGACACTAACTGCTAGACAATCGGCTGGATTGCCATTCTTCAGATACTCAACCAGGCTGCGAATTCAGTACAAGAAACGGATCTTCAAGACGCGAAGTAGACAGATGCTTTTGCAAATAACCAGACAAAATTTTGCCAGAACCCTTTTCTGAAATTTATCTGGAGAGCATGCAAGTGAATAGCATTTATTTTAAGAGCATGGTTGTAGAGTATTGTAGTGTGGTATATGTTCAAACATTTGGTATATGTAGTGGTTCGAAGATGGGCCTTGTGCTAAGAGATATTTTAAGCAGGGTGGATAGAATGATTGTCAAGAACTTGCATGGACTGAGGGAAAAAATCTCTTGCTATGTTGATGATGTTCTGGTCTTTTACACAGGTTCTGATAGTTCGGGACCTGAACATATTTTCAAGTTGTTTAAGGAGCAAGGCCTTTGTCTTAGGTTTACCTTGGAGCAAATGTCGCCAAAAAAGAGCTGCGGTTTTTAGACCTTACCTTGATGATCTGCATACACCATGTGCGCTGGTGATATTCACCCAGGAGTGTTAAGCTGCTACTTGGACACAGGTTGGCTATTCCAAGCTAGTGAAAGATAGCATTGCACTGTCAAGCCTGGGCTCAGAATTGATGCAGTCATGCTTTCACAGAATGACGACTAGTTTCCAAGAGCACATTTTAGGTTAATGAACGCAGGATTTCCTAACCATGTTATTGCAAGAGCATACAATAAATTGTTAAAGAAGCCGAAAGCTTTTCGCGGCAACCGGCGCAATCAGGCCGGGGCCAGCCAGCGAGATGCCAAAAGACTGGTTGTGTTACCGTACGTACATAGATTGTCGCAAAATTCGAAAAATGTGGCCAGAATGTATGATGGAAAAGTGATTTTCTCGGCCCCTAATAAGTTGTCTAAAATGTGTAAAATTGTTAAGAATAATTCTGTGAATGTGGCTCGAGAAAAGTACACATTTGGAGTGAAATGTATATGTACCTTGTAAAATGAACATGTTATCAGAAACTATGTCTTGTGGTCGGGTCTATATAGGTCAAACTGGAAGGTGTATCAATGTAAGATTACAGCAGCACAAGAGGGTAGGGGTTCTAATTTTTCTGTATATTGCAAGGGATGTGAAGGCTGCTACGCTTTCCTTTTGGCAGCACACATTTTGGCAGTAAATTCAGAGAAGATTAAATGGGAGATTATTGAGGCTAGACACACCTTACGACTCGGTGACTAATGCGCAAGTATGTTGTCTATCGCACTAACATGCAATGAGTTGGACTATCTCGATCAGGGGAATGTTCAGGGCGATTGACTCATGTTGTCATGTATGCTTATCTGTAATTATGTGGTTTGTGGTGTTGCTTGGCTTTTTCATGTATTCCCTATTCACTTCAATAAACTTTGGTCACGACTCAGCGACTGTCTTGTCTCTTGTCTCGTCTTTCGCACTGGTAGATTCACCAAGATGTCTCACCTCTGCAGAAATCAAACACGACATTTTCCTCTTCACACTTGAGGTTCAGTACATAATAAGGCCAACGCTAGTCATCCGCAGGAAAAGTTCATGGCTCCATTAACACCGCCTCCTGCTTACAAGACACAGAGCGGCATTCATTGTAGATTCTACCTGCTACACAGAAAGCAAAGTTTTAGTCTGAGTGGACTAAACTAGGAAAGAAGCACAAAATATCTACAGCCGAACGGCCGAGCTGAAAGAAATAGAGGGTAGTGTAATAGTGAATATACTGATATAGTTTTGTGTATCATCTTCTATTCATATAAAATGTACACTTTTTTTTATTATGCTGAGGCCTGGGTACGCTATTTTGTGCCCTTATTGCATGGGCCTGAATTAGCAGCTTGCTAAGGGCCCGGATGCTTTTATCACCCTGTTTGTATAACCTTCATCCAAAGTGAATAAACTGATACTGATATTGCATGCAAGATATATGCATCATATATTGTGATATTCAACACTGCTACCATTGCCTTAGCCAACTACTTATGCATAACAAAAAATGCAGTATCACAGAAATACTGATACAGTACTATTAGTGTTAATATTAGCAGTGCAGGTTCGATGAAAAAAAAGGGGGCCTAGTGCTAGCTGCCATTCCCACAGCAGGCTTGTGACCAATTGCCAGTTTAAAGGAAAAAGGAATGACTGAAAAGGAAGAGAGCCAGTAGGAAGGAAGACAGGCATAAAAGGACTTAGGATACAACAGGCAGGCAAAGTCATTTAGACAGCAACCACAAAAGAAATATTAACACCCAAGTAAAGATGTACAAGACCAACCATACCATTGTGCAGAGTGGATAACTTGTTAACCTCATTTAGCCCAAAATATATTTTCATATATACTTGTGCTATAAAGTGATTATATTCATTAATAGGATACCTGACCGAGTGAAACCAAAACCGGGATGAAGGGCGGTGAATGAACCGTAGGCGTCATGCTTGTGCCTTCCTAGTGGGACACAGAAAGATCATTCAGTTGAACATCGCGTCTCTGAGATTAATATGTACTTTAATACTAGCGGAAAAATAGAAGTTTTTGAAATAAATCCAAAAGTATAAAAATTCACCCGTATAAAAGGCAACACTCGCTTTTTCTATATACAAAAATATGTTTGCTCATTGATTTTAGAACCGAAGAGACTGCAGAATCTCCCAATGTTAAGCATCGTTTCGACTGGAACTAGCCTCACAATAAATTAGCTCCAAAAGGCGTCTGGATGATTTGGCTAAGTTGCCGCCAGGAAAGACAAAAGGCTAAGTGGGGTCTGGTATGTAAAAAATCTGTTCACACCCTGCTTATAAGAACAATGAAGTTCTCAACATTTTACCGTTGGAGGGAGCGATGGCCTCGAATGACCCCGCCACAGCAGTTCCGCTCCTAACGACCTCTGAACGATTACTTGAACAATTGATGCTGGAAACAGAGCAACGCCTAATAAAAACTTGTACGAGGTCTGTTAGAAAAGTATCCGACCTTTGGCCGAAGAAAAAAAACTGGCATAACTGGAGCGTTGGAAACCTAATCACCTTCAAAGTAGTCTCCTTGGGACTCCACACACTTCTCCCAGTGGTGCTGCCATTGTTGGAAGCATACCGAAAAGGCCCCTTTCGGAATGCAGTCTAGCTCAGCTGTCGTTGCAGCCATAATGTCCTCTCTTATCTGAAATCGCGCTCCTTTCAATGGTCTCTTGATTTTGTGAAACAGCCAGAAGTCGCAGGGGGCCATATCAGGAGAGTAAGGAGTCTGTTGAACTACAGGAGTCTGGTTTTTCGCCAAAAAAGTCTGAATGAAGTGCGAGGAATGTGCAGGAGCATTTTCGTGATGGATACGCCACTTTCCTGTTGACCTCAATTCCGGTCTCTTGTGCCACACAGCTCCACGTACGCGACGGAGGACATCCCTGTAGTACTCTGGACATTGTTTGACCCTGTGGGGTGCGTATTTGTGGTGTGCCACACAGATGGAGTCAAAGAAAGCAGTCAGCATCACTTTCAGATTGGTGCGCACTTGGCGGGCCTTCTGTGGTCTTGGTGACGTAGAATGCTTCCACTGTGACGACTGGGATTTGGATTCCGGGACGAACCCGTTCATCCAAGACTCGTCACCAGTGATTTTGGTGTTGATGAAGTCGTGGTCACTGTTTGTTGAATCTAGCATGTCCTGTGGGACTTCAACACGAAATTGCTTTTGCTCCACCGTGAGCAGCTTCGGTACAAATTTCGCCGCAACTCTCTCCATGGCCAAATCTTCGGTGATAATGGAATGTGCAGAAAAATTGCTGATGTCCACCTCTTCCGCAATTTCTAGGATAGTCACACGACGGTCCCGCATCACCACAGCCTTCAGTTCGGCAATGACCTGGTAATTTCGGCATGTTGATGGCCGATCGGAGCGTGGCTCGCTCTCCACCGATGTGCGGCCGTCTTTAAACCAATTGAACCACTGCTTATTCTATGTGCTGCTCATAGCATCGTCACCGGAAGCCGTCTGAATATTTCGAATGGTTTCCACTTGGCTGACACCCAGTTTCTGGCAGAATTTGGTGCAGTAGCGCAGCTCCTTTCGCTGCGCCATTTTCCTTGAAAATAAAAAACCGACGAGAGCACTGCGCACTGCCTCAATCAAACGCTGCGTCACAACGACTGACGGTATCGGCAGGCCGGAAAATATTCGTGCATGCGCACGAAGGTTCAAGGTCAGCTGACGCAAGCGCGCTTGTTTCATATCCATCAGGAGTTCGAAAAAACAAATAAAGTCGGATACTTTTCTAACAGACCTCGAATGTAAAAATGGTGCGTCCGCATTCTTTATTACATTGATGAAGTGTCTTCAGAATATTTTCATGTACAGGAACGCTTGGAGTGCATCGAGCTATCACAGTGAATTAGCTACAAAAGGCCTATCAGTTATGCACCTAATATTTGTATTTAAAACATCGGTTTACACGCTGCTTATAACAAGCATAAAGTGACCCCTGAACACTTTCCGGTTGGGGCGAGCGGCGGCATCGGATGAAGCCACCACTCTGGTTCGGCAGCTAAATTCGTCTGAGCGATTTCTTGAACAAAAAATACGAGAAAAAAAACAATGCATAACGAAAACATGAATGTTAAAAATGTGTTTCTACATTCCTTACTTGATCGGTGAAGTGCCTTCATAATACTCAATTAATGCTTGCAGTACTTCGACCTGTCGCAATGATTTAGCTGCGAAAGGCGTATCAATAACGCGTCTAGTATTTGACACGACAAAAGCCTATGTAGAGTCTGGTATTTAAAACATCGGTTTATACGCAGCTTATAAGAAAAATAAAGCCACCCCTGAACGCTTTGAGGTTCCAGGGAGCGACGGCTTCGGATGACGTCGCGACACTGGTTCGGCTGCTAAAGACATCTGAACGAGTATTTAAACAATATTTTTTTATATTTTATTTCAATACCCTAAAGGCCCAATGCGGGAATTACATAGGGGAGGGGGGGATTCATCAGAGAAAACAACAGATATAAAACACAGAATACAAACGGCTGAAAAAAGAAGTAAACAAGTTAAGAAGGCAGGTACAAGTTAATAAGAGGAACAAAAAAAAAGGCTAATATGAGGTATTTGAAAAAAATTCACGTGTAGCAAACCTCGAAAAATATATGCGAGAAAAGAAAAACAACGCATAAAACACATGTATTTCAAAAATGTGTTTGTGCATTCCTTACTAGATCGATGAAGTGCCTTCAAAATATTCAACAAACGCTTGCAGTGCACCGAACTGTATCTTGTGTTTGTGGATTGGGTTACACTGCACATAGGCAACTCAGGCCAAAATGAGCCAAGCTCAAGGTATGGAAAATGTTTTATGCAGAATTTCTTAGAAATGTCAACAAGCATCGTTAGTGCAAAAGGCCTAAGAAGTTAGTACCACCTGGTAGTGGCAAAGGAAAGAAACTTTAGAAATGGGTACTAGCAAAAAAAGCTTTAAAAGATGTCGTGTAACCTCATCGGACATCCTTGGCTGGGCAAGGATCTCGAGGCTCCCAAACAATCAAAAAATGACCTAAGCCTTTTTTCATGGATGTGAAAATAGTTGAGATGCATCTGGCGAAGCAGTGGGTCTAGGTTTAAATTTTTTGAAGACAACCTGCTTCTATTATAAAAAAACTAAAAACACATGACGTGTCCACAATGACATTTTCGTTTGAAAGCAGCGATGGGTGAAAACGGCTGCATGGATTCTGAAACGGAGAAGAGCACTTTTGTCATAGCTTCTCGACTTTCGCACATGACAATAAAAATATGTTATTAACTGTGAGTTCATCTCCACATTTTCCACAAACTGGTTTGTCTTGTTTCGCCACCAGAAAGTTGTGTTTAAGGTATGTGTGGCCTATACGGAGAGGGAAGATAATGACTTCCTTGAAACGTTCCTCGTGCACACGACTTCCATTTTCCTCAAACTTGCGTTACCAAGCGTAGTTTCTTGCTTACTTCGTTCTTCCTAGCAAACTTCATCTTTCCCTTCGTTTACACTTCACCAGTTCCGCCAGTCGACATCGGGGATATTAATTTTTTTAATTTTCTTGCCACGCGCTTCAGCAGCCCACATATTTGCTCTTTTTTATTTTTTATGCCTACTTGACTTTGTACCCGGCAGTGTTATGTTGTGTCCCTCAGCTAGCGCAGTTATGTTGTGTATGATTTCGCCAAGTAGCGGAGTGTCTGTGAAAATAATGCGAGTAAACTTAGCAAGTGTGTGAAAATAATGCTCTTTGCTAGGTTCTCGATCACTATCCTTTCTATGGCTACACATATGGCGTAATATTCGGCAGTGAAGATCAATGCACACTGTGGAAGCCTAACTTCTTCATTCCACTTCCTTTTTACCACTGCGCTTCCAACGCAATCATCGCTTTTTGAACCATCCGTGCAAAAAACTGTGACAGTAGTGTACTTTTCCGCGAGGGCAAGAAATTCTCGCATTATATATTGTTGTGGACTTTGTTTCTTATGGATTTGTACAAAAGCGAAATCGCAAAGTGCAGGAATATTGTACCATTTAAGTAGTGGGCCTCGTCATAGCGCAGTGCCAGGTTCTGTGTTTAGAGCGTCAAGGCTCTGGCACATCTCTTCATATCGTAAGAGCAGTGACATGGTAGCTGGCGGTTTTATTGCGAAAGCATACTTTTGTTTGCAGGGCGACAGGAGTCGCCGTCGTGTTTTGAGTGATCGCTTTTCCGTAATCGAGCGACACTAGTCGCGAACTGCACTCTTGTATTTTTTGAGGGACTGTGGTCCCTTATCGTGTAACCATGGGGTCCAATAAAATTCTCTTGGGAGCAATACTGCTTGCACTTTCAGCCTGTCGCGTTGCGAGGCCGGTAGCTACCAAGCGCGGCATAACTCCTGCTCTTGCCACGCGCGGCACGCTTAGCGGTCTGACGTCACAGCTGCAAGAGCGGGGCTCCAACTTGCGCCGTCGCGTAGCGAGGCCGCAGCTACCAAGCGCGGCCTAACTCCCGCTCCTGCCGCGCGCAGGGCGCTTAGCGGTCGGTTCGGGTGTCCACCGAGATGACAGAGAATTACTGCGCCATTTTCTTCCCTTACGTCTTGTCTAGGCAAGATGTACGAAAAAGTAATAACGAAGAGAATCCAGTCGCACCTGGAGAGGAACCAACTCTACCCCGATAGCATGTACGGGTTTCGAGCTCACCTGTCCACGCAAGACGTACTCCTCCAGCTAAAGGAGGAAGTACTGGAGAAGATGCCAAGAAGCGGGGAGAACGTTGTCATGGCCCTCGACATCAAAGGGGCCTTTGACAACGTGAGCCACGCCGCCATCATGGAAGGCATAAACGACACGAACTGCGGGAAGAGGGTCCACGACTACATCAGGGCCTTCCTAAGTGACCGGACAGCAACCGTAGGGCTAGGCGAGTTACGAAGCGACGTCTTCGCCACGCCCTGCAAGGGAACACCCCAAGGCTCTGTCATATCGCCTGTACTCTTCAACATGGCGATGCTAGGACTAGCGAGAAGGCTCAAAGAGATCCCGGGTATTCAACACGCGATGTACGCCGACGACATTACCGTATGGACCACCCAAGGGTCGCTAGGAGAGAAACAAGATCGGTTACAAGAAGCTGCCACCTGCATAGAAGACTACGTAAGGGAGAGAGGCCTGAGGTGCTCGACCGAAAAGTCGGAGATCATCAGAATAGGGAGACACCCCACCCAAGCTTCACTGGATGTCGTCCTCGAAGGACAGCTGATCCAGGAAAAGAACCTGGTCCGCATCCTGGGTATGTGGCTGCAAAGTAGCCGCAAATGCAGTCACACCATCACCCTGCTCAAGAGGGCCGCGGAACAAGTGGGAAGAATGATCAGCCGAGTATCTCAGAGAAGATACGGAATGAAGGAAGAAGACACTCTAAAACTCGTGAACAGCTTGCTCGTCAGCAGGGTCATGTACTCGCTGCCTTACCACGCTACAACGAAAGCGGAGAGGGAGCAGGCCGACTGTGTCCTCAGGAAGGCCTACAAGATCGCTTTGCACCTACCCAGGAACGCATCAAACGAAAAACTGCTCCAGCTCGGAGTCAGCAACACCTTCGACGAGCTCGCAGAGGCTCAAACGGGTGCACAACTGGTTAGACTCAGAGGCTCCCCCACAGGAAGGGCGCTCCTGAAGAGGTTGGGTCGGAACACCGGTGGTCTGGCTGACAGATACACAGAAGTACCAGACGACCTCAGAAGGACTTTCAATGTAGGGCCATTGCCTAAAAACATGGATCCCAACTTACACGAGGAGAGGCGGAGGGCTAGGGCCGAGCAGATGGACAAAAGGCTAGGCCGATCCGAAAACACACTATATACGGACGCTTCTATGTACGCAAGCGTAGAGAAGCGCACAGCCGCTGTAGTGGTAGTCAATGGTACAGGGGAAATGACCTCCTGCGCTTCAGTGGGAGTGTCGGGGATAGCGGAGGCCGAAGAGATTGCCGTCGCGCTGGCGGTAGCCGAAGGCTATAGAAGAGGCCGCTCCCTGAACATTCTAACGGACTCGAAAGAAACATGCAAGAGTTATACGAAGGGCAACATTAGCGGCATCGCCCTTAGGATCATCGGCGAGGCGGCAGCTTCCGCTGGAAAAACGCCTATACAGCATATCATCTGGGTGCCAGCTCACGCAGGCGTAGCAGGAAACGAAAGGGCGGACAGCCTGGCTCGAGGGCTCACTTACCGAGCAGGCTTATCGGACGCCCCGGAGTTACGGCTACTCACGTGCGAGGGAGGCTACGCAGAGACCCTACAACTTTATAGGGGAACTAGATTGAGGTATCCACCACCACACAGAGCACTGACTAGGGAAGAGGCTGTAGGATGGCGTAGGCTACAGACGAACACTTTTCCTAACCTGTACATATACAGCAAAATGTCACCAACGCAATTCAGATCAGACTGTCCCTGGTGCGGCGGTACACCTACACTCTATCACATTACCTGGGAGTGCGAAAGAAACATAGCATTCCACAATTATCAAACACCGAGTGAGGAGCAATGGGAGAGCTGTCTCTCCAGCAGCGAGCTCGAGGTCCAGAGGGCCTTGGTACAGCACGCTGTTGAAGCGGCACGACTCAGTGGAGCCCTGGACTGAGGGCCCACCCTTGCTCGAAGACTCAAGTCGCCAGCGCCCAAGCAGGACGACCAAGAAGTCTTCATCTCCGCGAATCTCTTGAAAGAGCAATAAAAGTTTTCTCTCTCTCTCTCTCTCCTCAAAAAGCGGTGCGTTCAAAGGGTAAGGCGTGGAGCAGTCATTCTCTGTTATCTCGGTGGACACCCGAACCACAGGAAGGGAGGAACGCCACCACCCGTTCGGCGCGATGCCTTGCCCTTTGAACGCAACTCTTTTTGAGGAAAGGAAATTCTCTGTCATCTCGGTGGACCCACGAACCGCACCGTACAGGAAGAGAGGAAGTGGGAGTGAAAGAAGAGGGAAGCTTCTAGACAATCATCCGTTAGCGTCAGCCGCTAGTTTTGGCGACCGAGGCACGCATAAATCTCCCAGAACGTGGGGGCCCTCGTGTCGTGAGTATAATGCCATGTAAAACAAATGCAAAACTTTCATAAATAAGCTTTACTAAGAGCACTACCAAGACACACCACCAGGCAAACCAGGCGCAGCCAGTGCTATTGCTATCGGAAATTACTGGGCTTAACCAAGCTAAGCCTCTCCCAAATTTTTTTGTTAGTGTTCTCATTTTGTAGCTATGGGGTCCCATAAATGTGAGCATGGCACTTCTGGCTTGGTTTGGTTTGTTAGGGTTTCACCTCCCAGAGCGACTCAAGCTATGAGGGACGCCGTAGTGAAGGGCTCCGGAAATTTCGACCACCTGCGGTTCTTTAACGTGCACTGACATCGCACAGTACACGGGCCTCTAGAATTTCACCTCCATCGAAATTCAACCGACGCGGCCGGGATCGAACCCGGGTCTTTCGGCTCAGCAGTCGAGCACCATAACCACTGGGCCACCGTGGCGCCACTGAAAGGAAGCAGTCGCACATCAAAAATATATGTTCTTCGGCCATGGTGCAAGCCACCCACCATGAATCCCAACTAACGGACGGTGCAGGAACTTAAAAGCAAGTCCTGCCCCGCCGGCCGTATACCACTGCTACAACCACATATCCGCAAATTACTGTAGTTACACCACACAAAGTTAACCCAAGCCGTCTGGAAAAAAAAGATAAAAGGAAATTGATGATGGAACAGGAAAAGATAGGAAATTGGGAGATGGAGGCGAGGATAGGAAAAGCCGACTGCCGAGTTCCCCCGGTCGGGTCAGGCCGGAGTGGGGTCTCCAGGAAGCTGGGGCGATAGTGATGTGTTCCCTCCGCCGAGGGCCTTAAAGGTCCGACCGCTCGGCATCGGTTCAATCACCAGGATCGCCTTTTCCCCGGACATGGCAGAGCCACGCACGGCTCAGCGCGGGTTCTCGAGTCCATGGTGACGCACTGCTCACCAGAATTCGTCTGCAGGGAAGTTTCTGGGGGTGCTCAGGAACCCGTGGTGTCGTAATTCATCAATATCTACAAGTTGCAGATGTCCCTCTAGGGGAGCAGTGCACCGATTTGTCACTGTTGTCATGCTAGAAAAAGCGTACAAGCTATGCGCCTAATATTGACGCGAAAAAAAGGAGATGTTCGGACTAGAATTCAAAAAAAAATCTGTTTATAAGCACGCTATAACCCGGAAACAGGGACCCGTGAATACATTGCGTTTGGAGGGAGCGATGGCTTCGGAAGAAGCCTCGACATTGGTTCAGCGGCTAAAGACGTCTGAACGATTACTTTACCAAAAAATGCGAGAAAAAAAACCAACGCATAAAGAAAATGTTCTCACAGGTATTTATTTATTTTCAGTACCCTCAGGGCCCGAGGGCATTACAGAGGGGAGTGGGGTACAATAGACAAAATGACAAAAGAACAGCAGTTACAAGTAACACAAAATGAACAAAAATATGGCTCGCGCAAATCAGTAGGTTACAGCAAATACAATCAAACAAATTAACAGTCATTTAACACGAAATTATGAGGAAAGGATAAAAGTAAGCATACCACGCAAATCTAAAAATATAAATAAAAAGCCACCCGTATACAAGGCGACACTTGGTTTTTCTGTATACAAAAATATGTTTCCTCATCGATTTTAGAACTGAAAAGACATCAGAATCTACTAGTGCTAGGCGTTGTTTCGACTGGAACAAGCTTGACAATAATTCAGCTCCGAAAGGCGTCAGGATGATTTAGCTAAATTGGCAACAGAAAAGACAAAGGGCGAAGTGGGCTCTGGTATGCAAAAAATCTTTTTACATCCTGCTTACAAGAACAATGAAGGTCCCAACAGTTTACCCTTGGAGAGAGCGATGGCGCCGATTATTGGAACAATAAATGCAAGAAAACAACGCATAAAGAAAACTTGGGTGTTAAAAATGCAATCCTACATTCCTTATTAGATCGATGAAGTGTCTTTAGAATATTTTCATGTACAAGAAAGCTTGCAGTGCATGAAGCCGTGACAGTGATTTAGCTCACAGAAGGCGTATCAGTTATGCACCCAATATTTGTATTTAAAACATCTTTTTATGCGCAGCTTATAAGAAAAATAAAGTGGCCCCTGAACGCTTTGCGGTTGTAGGGAGTGACCGCTTCGGATGACGCCGCGACACAGGTTCGTCTGCTAAAGAGGACTGCGAGATTATTTGAACAACATATTCGAGAAAGAAACCAACGCATATTTAAAACATGCATGTTAATAATGTGTTTCTACATTCCTTATCAGATCGATGTTGTGCCTTCAGAATATTCAAGAACGATTGCAGTGCACCCAGCTGTGACAGTGATTTAGCTGCAAGAGGCATACCAATAATGCGTCCAGTATTTGACGCGAAGGCATTCTATGTGGGGACTGGTAGTGAAAACATCTGTTTATGCGCAGCTTATAAGAAAAATAAAGTGACCCCTGAACGCTTTGCGGTTGCAGGGAGCGACGGCTTCGGATGACACCGCGACACTCCCCAGTAGCACAAGGTGGCGGGCCCATGCGGGTCTGACATGGGCAATGAGGGCTGGTGGCTGCCCGCAATAAACCCACAGGGGTCCCCCGTGAGTGCAGTGCTGGCACAAAACGCTGGGGCTGCCCACTTCGTGCCCGAATGGGTCCCTCGTCGGCTAGGCATGGGCTTAAACAGACTGGGCAGCCCACCTAGGTCCCACCGCAGATACACGCGGGCTAGGATGCGGGCTCTATTATGGTGAAGCGCGGGCAACCCCAAAAGCGGCTGCCCGTGCACCACCATGAGGGAGCCGCAGTGTTTTTGTGTGGGCAAAGAGCTAGTATTCCCGCCTTCAGCCGACATGTGTCCCGCGTAGGAAATACAGGGGCTAAACTATGGGCTTCACAGGGGCGAAGCGTTTCAGGAATGCAGTTTGGGCTGTCTTAGCAACACCGGCGAAGGTCCCGCGTGGGCTGGGCATGGGCACATTTGCCATTCCGATGTCTTCACCGCCTGTATTCTAAATCGGGTATGAAAGGGGTAAGCATGGGCTGCGTGCAGTTCGTGTGCATAAAAATGGGGCTACATGACGGTGAAGTGCGGGCACACCCAACAGGGGCTGCCCGTGCAGCGCCCTAACGGAACCAATTGGGCTGTGTGTGGGCTAACACCAGTATTCCCGGCTGTAGCCTAAATTGGTCCTGCATGGAAAATATATGGGCTAGGCATGGGCACAATTGCGATTCCAACATTTTCCCCGCCTGTATCGTACATATCTGGTAGAAAAGGCCTAAGCGCGAGCTGCGCAGTAGCAAAACATGCAGAAGAAACGCTATGAGGTCTGTTACAAGTGCGGAGGACTTGGCCACCGCTCGGACGTCTGCGACAGTGAGGTGACCAAGTGCCGCAGCTGTGGCATGACATCGCCCCCCGAGGGGCACCAATGTACACCGCAGTGCCAACTATGCGGCAAAGAACTCTACACCGGGGACAAGAGGTGCAAAAATCACTTTCGCACCCCTTATATTGTCAAGAAACGCCAATGGGAAGCCAAACAGGAGGCTGAAGAAGCGAAGCAAGAAGACCGAAGGAACAGCCGCTCCCCTAATAGATCCGGCAGCAGAACGAGGTTCCGGTCAGAGTCCTTCCCCCGGCTACAAACCGGACAGCAACAGCAACGCAAGGAGCAAGCTGCAAAGGTGAGCTGGCCAGCTAAAGTTTCCCAGGACTCCGAGACAGTTAAAGAATTAAAAGAACTTATTAAACAGCAGGCAGATCAGATTAAGACTTTAACTGATTATATTACGAAGCAAGAAGAGCGGATCAAAATGCTAGAAACGACAGCTAAACAACCCGAGCAAAACAAACCGCAACAGGAAAAGGCAATGGCGCCTATGCAAGTGGAGCAGGATAAAGAGGTAGAGACAGCGAAGGTTGAAAAACCCCCTTCAAAAAAGAAACGTACCAAAGAGTCGGATCTTGAGACCAAATTCGAACAACTAAGCGACAAACAAGAACAGGACATGAAACTACTGAACGGAACACTAATGCAATTCATGAAACAAGTCACAGAAACGATCAGAGTAGAATTTGCAAAGCGAGACGCTGCTCTCACGGCGGAATTTGAGAAAAGGGACCAATGGATATACGCGGAATTCCAAGCAACCAAAAATGCCTTGGCCAAAGAACAATAATACTATCTGGCAGTGGAACTGTAGGGGCTTTCTGCGTAAACGGGCCGTTTTACAATCGTTCCTTGCAAACGGAGTCAAACCCGAAATTACAGCTTTACAAGAGTGCGGGAAAAACGCGAAGCTGCCCGGTTACAAATCGTACCCGGGCCGAGGGGACAACACGCAGGCTGCCACCCTTGTCAAACGCAACGTTACCGCGCTGCAGCACAAGACAGGGCACGTCCAATTAGATCACACTCTAATCGAAATGATACCGCGTAAGCGGAGAGAGAAAAGCCTATTCGTTTTAAACGTATACAGCTCTCCGAAACAGAGAAAGGATTGCGGCTTCGACAGGCTATTCGGAAAAACGAAACAGATAGCGGCCAAAAACCCTATCGTCATTGTAGGGGACTTTAACGCTCATCATCCCGCATGGGGATACAAATATACGCAAATCAAGGGCAGAGAACTCTGGGACAGCATTCTCCACAATGAGCTCATCTTGATCACTGACCCCATCAAACCAACAAGATAGGGCAATAGCGTGAGTAGGGACACTACACCTGACTTAACACTCACCGGAGGCCAAATCACGGCAAGGTGGTGTAACACGGGGGAGGACCTAGGAAGCGACCACAAAATTATTGAGATCGTGGTAGAAGACGGACCGCCCACACCGAAACACAAAAAGGTCGCAGCGGTAAATTGGGATCTATTCAGGGCGAACCTTCATACCCGAGACGCAATCAGAGACATAGAATCTTGGGGCACAGACATTCTCGCGGCAGTTAAAGAAGCCACCGAAGAGGTGGAAGCAGACGAAACGCAAGAAGAGGTAGACAGGCGTATGATAGGTATGTGGCGCAAGAAAAGGGAGCTAGAAAAAAAACTTGCTCAAAACAAGGGGAACAGAAACATACGTAAGCTCCTAGCCAAACAGAATAGAGATATCGAGGAGCACGCGCTCAACTTAACCAGACAAAACTGGGGTAGTATCTGCGAGCAGATGGACCGCAGAATCAGCAAAGCCAACACGTGGAAAATGCTCAGACATCTCTTAGACCCAGACAAGACAAAGTATGCGGCACGACAACAACTACAGAAACTCGTATATAAATACGAAGGCACTAGCGATCAACTAATCTCTGAAGTGAGGGACAGGTACTTGAGGTGCACACCACCCACACCCCTCCCCGAGTACAAGGGCGCAGAGAATCCTCTTCTAGATGGGCCCATCACCATCGGAGAGGTTAGGGCGGAGTTGAACATACTCAGAACAAAAACTGCGGCAGGTCCAGACAGAATCAGCAATCGCATGCTGAGGAATTTGGATGATGCATCAATTAGAAACCTAACAGCGTACATGCAGGAATGTTGGGACAAGGGCCAAATCCCACCTTCGTGGAAAGAGGCCAACCTTGTCCTTATTCCGAAACCAGGTAAGAAACTACGTCTCGAAAAACCTGAGGCCCATTTCGCTTACCTCATGTGTAGGTAAGCTAATGGAGCACGTTATTCAAACGAGGCTAAACAGATTCCTAGAAGAACAAAAGCTTTACCCCGACACGATGATCGGATTCAGGACACATCTTTCTGCATGCGATGTTATGCTTCAACTTAAAGAACAAGTGCTAGACAACGAAACAGCTGATACCAGAGTAATAGTCGGCCTTGACGTGGCCAAAGCTTTTGACAACGTTGACCACGCAGCCATACTAGAACGCTTAGAAACTCTAAATGTAGGGGGAAAGGTATACAACTACGTGAAGGACTTCCTTTCAAACAGAACAGTTACTATCAGCCTAGGAGGGAAGGAAGAGAAAGGCATAAGGCTGGGCAACAAAGGTACTCCCCAAGGCTCGGTCCTATCGCCAACACTCTTCAACATTGCAATGATTGGCTTACCACAGAAATTGGCGTGTATAGAAGGGCTCAACCACACAATATACGCGGACGACCTCACCCTCTGGGTTACCAGAGGCAGTGACGCGCACATCGAAGGTACCCTGCAAAGAGCGATCGGGGAAATTGAGTCGTACCTAAAACAAGTAGGACTCAAATGTTCTGCCGAGAAATCGGAAGCGCTCTTCCTCGGCCCACAAAAGAGACAAAGAAAGCCCCATGAACATGGGATAACGCTAACGGTAAACGGGGACAAAATACCCTCAGTGGAGATGATTAGAGTACTGGGTCTTAGGATACAGACAAACGGTAAGAACACCGAAACGATACGAAAACTCGAATCGAGTGTAAGCCAAACGTGTAGGCTACTGAAAAGAATAGCAAATAAACACGCGGGAATGAAGGAGACGAACCTCTTAAGACTAGTTCAATCATTTGTAATCAGCAGAATCACATACGTGGCACCATACCTACGGCTAGCCAAAGCAGAAAAAAACAAGATTGAAATCCTAATTAGGAAAGGCGTCAAAACCGCTCTGGGCCTCCCCCCGTACACATCCACCAGAAAATTCTGAACATGGGGATTTCAAACACACTAGACGAGCTCATTGAGGCTACCAGAGTAGCGCAACAACAACGACTCCTACGCAGCCATTCGGGGTTAAAAATACTAGAAAAGCTAGGCTTCGAACCTCGAGCGCGGCCCAAACACACGGAGAATATTCCAACAGACATAAGGAACAAAATCAGAATCCCACCAGTCCCAAGGAATATGCATCCGGTACACCATGAGGGTAGGCGAAAGGACAGAGCGAAAGCTCTGCAGAAAAAATTAGCCAATAGACAGGACGTGGTTTACACGGACGCGGCGGAATATGAAGGCAGAACGGGTTTCGAAGCCCTAGCGACCAGGGAGGGCGGAGACCGAGTCTCCTGCTGCAGCACCCAACAGAGAGATTCAACAGCGGCTGAGGAGGTAGCCATTGCGCTGGCTTTAACTGAACGGAATGTCAGGGTGATTATAACAGATTCCAAATCGGCTATCCGCAACTACAACGCAGGCAGGGTATCTGTCGAAGCAGTCAAAATTCTGACTGCCGGCCCGACACCGGCAGAACTAATTAACCTTGTTTGGACTCCGGCCCACGAGGGCCTCCGGGGAAACGAGACAGCGCACGCATTGGCCTGAGGACTCACACACCGGGACCCCAATGCGGTCTCGTCGAGCAGAGAGCCCCTTCCGACGAGCGAGGAGCTGAACACGTACCAAGATATTCTTAGCCATTACAGATTAGGAAGACAGACATTACCTGGAGCATGCAAGGGCCTCAGCAAAAAGGAAGAGGTCATATGGAGAAAGTTGCAGGCGGGAGTTTTTCCGAACCCACTCGCACTAAGCAGATGGCATCCGGCGATCCAAGACCCCAGTTGTAAACAGTGTAATGAAATAGCAGACATGATCCACATGGTGTGGACATGCCCTAGCCACAACGAACCAGACAGGAATATATAGTCCTGGGAGGCTTTAATGGCCAGCCAGAAAGAAGAAGAACAAAAAGAAGTCATCCGTCTGGCCCTGGACACCGCTGAATCCCAAGGGATCCCAGCCTGCTGAAAGGGGGGGGGGGGGGGGGAAGATGACGGCGGTCAAGACTCGTCTTTTTCGCCCTCTGTTTCCTTGACGGGTGCAAATAAAGTTATTTCATCATCAGTGTGTGCGGGAAACGGCTAGTATATATCCGCCAGCAGCCTTCGTACATCCTGCGCAGATTACTCTGGGATTCACAGTGCAGAAACATCATGCGCAATTAGCGAGTTGCCGGGCAAAACCTATCGACAGTCACACGTACACTAGTTGTACACGGGAAGAGTTGACATTCTCGCATTTAGTCTGCCTGGATATCCTACATCAGAGGTAAAAGGGTCAAGCGTGACCAAATAGCAAGACCTTGCACGTTTCACTCTGACGAAGAGCTGCTCTTTGAACGTCGTAATAACAAAAGAACCCGCTTCTGAGATTTGTTGGTGCTTCTTTTGCATTTATCTCATTGTATTTTTTTCTGGTGTGCTACGGTCGCCGCGGAGAAAGCTGCCAGGATAAGGTTTCTTGCTTGTTTCAACGCACTTCAATTACGCCAGCACTTCAAGCGCTTTCGTCGTCCCCATGCAACATGTGGCGCATGGAATTCATGACTGGTTGATGAACATAGCGAGCCTCCGGCGACTGCGCCAGAGGCTGCAAAAGGTTTGTTACTGTCACGTTACTTGCAGCAGCTTTTTTAATGTCCGCTAGCAGCAGTCTGTAGGATGCATCGATCAAGACACAAAATTCTTGGTTTTTGTGCAGGCATTCTTTGCGCGTCTTCTTCGTCTAGTGATCGCACATTGATAACGCCACTTGGCCAAGCGCCATCGCGAGCTGCCCCACCCTTCACCCTATCAGGAAGAGATACTAATCACAAATCGCCGACATTTCTATCGACGAACAAGAAAAGGTTAGCTAGGGAAAAGGTACAGCGCTAGAGAGAACAAAATAAAAACAAACTCCTGTAGAAACGTCACACGAGTAACCTGTCTTTGCGCACTTTTTTTTTTCAAGTTTTTTTCTCCTCTCACCACCGCCTTCCCTGCTTTCCTGGGTCCACTCTCAAAAAAAAAAACCTGCTCAAACCTGCTTTGTCTGTCTGCCTTTGTTCCTTCCCCGAGGGCCCCTCTGTCCCTCCCAGCCCCCTTCCCCGAAATGGCGCGGAGGCACTCACTCTACAGCCCACTACCGAACATTTTAAGCCGCCCTCCCGACCACACTCCCCGCGACGCTCCATGAAGTGGAGAGGGGGCTCCGATTCTACTTGTTCACTGTGTCCGGCCTTTCATGCGTTTGTTTGGAACAGGTTTTTTCCTGCGGTTGGGTTGAGTGTCAAGGGATGAAGGTAGCTGCGAAAACACGCTGGCACTCGCTAGTCGTCGTTGAATTTGTGTTATACATTTTTGTGTTCCTTTCCTCGTGTTGCTTGATCAATCCACGATCGAAGATGACATCGCCTTCCATGCGTACGTCCAGTGCAAGTATGGTGGAACCCTATCGTCCTTGTCTCAGTGTTGAATAACTTCGGTCCGAAAGACGTGAGTGGTGAACAGTGACATTTACTGACATTTTAGCGGTGGAGGCCACGGCGGAGAAGGCGGATTTTATGACGGCGACGTCGTGCTGCTAGGACGTAAGTACGCATTTGAAATCACTCTGTTGTCTGAGTACTGCCGCCGTCTCAGTTATATGCTCGGCGCCAACAGAAACTTTCTAGTTGTTCAGTGTCTTTTTTGAACCAGCCAGTTGTAGATTGCACAGCGTAGAGAGACAAAATGCCGAAAAATTTTCTCTGTTACATACCGAAATTTCTTGTCCTTCATGATAACAAGACTAAAATTAGTTTTGTGGTCTGTATTCTTTCTTTACACAGGCATATGGTGCATACGTGCGAGCGCAATCAGCGACGAGCGTCCTGAGGGGGAGCGGCTTAAGGCCCTGAACAAACATCACGCATCGCATCGATGCTGCGGAATGTGCCGTAAATAAAGGAGGATGACCAAGCAAGCATTGGAATCGTCCGAGCAACCTGTTTACACACAAACAATGTTACGACACACATTTGAAACACAATATTGATTCAAATACGAAAGGCGTGAGGTGCATTCACGATACTGAGCATTGCCAATCCTCGGGGAAAGGCGTCATGAGACGCCTGGCTTGTCCGTGCCTTCTCTTTCGTCCTGTCTTCTTTTGCACGCATTATCTCTTTTTAAGTTATGTGACGTACAGCTTCCGCTGCGTGAGATTCTCGGTAGCTTCTTTTCGTCTTTTTTCCTTTTCTTATTTCTTAGCGATTACCAATCCACAATCACTTTACCGATAACGATCGTCGATTACAATCCCAATTATTGATTACCTATGATCAATCCTTATCTAGCTTACAGAGCACGGCATACTAAGCCACTTGTACACATACACACCATTTGTTCCAGTACAATGAAGCACCATAACATCCCTTTTCATTCCGTCCAATTTCTGACGCGTAATTTGCATATTAATATTTGTCTGGCTCCGCGGTGGCTCAATGTTTACGGCTCTCGGCTGCTGACCCGAAAGACGCGGGTTCGATCCCGGCCGCGGCGGCCGAATTTCGATGAAGGAGAAATTCTAGAGGCCCGTGTACTGTGCGATGTCTTTGCACGTTTTAGAACCCCAGATGGTCGAAATTTCCGAAGCTCTTCACTACATCGTCCCTCATAGCCTGAGTCGCTTTGGAACGTTAAGCCCCCATTCACCACATATTTGTTTTTTTTTTTCATTACTGTCAGACCAGAACACATCCCAAACACAGGTTACTAAGCCATACACCTGACCACGCGTTCAATGGGTGTCGCTCAAACACGCCTGAAGCAATTACCCTTCGTGGCCTACGGGAATAAAGAACAAACAAAAACCTTCGTGGCATACGCGTTACTTGCCCACCTGGCGCAGTGGGGCTATTTTCTTTTTCTATTTACAGGAATTTTGGTTTATTTCCGACGGGCAGAGCCGGGATTTCACCTGAACGAGTTCCTTACGCTGTCGCTTAATACCTGCGACTGTCCAATAGACCTTTCCCCTAATGCATCACAGCTCGCGTTTCTTGTTCAATGGGGAAAAGATAGCGCGCACCGAGGTGTCTCTAACAAGGAGAAGCAATTGGGCGGGGGAGCCATCACCCAAGGAAAACCGGTTGAGAAGCAAAAGTGGACTGTTTTGCCTGTGGATGAAGTCCAGATTGGGCTAATTAGTGTATATTCATAATGATGGCTCGACAGCGCGAACACACCAAGTCCATGAAAGAGAGAGGACACACACACCAGCGCTGAATTCAGCGCTGGTGTGTGTGTCCTCTCTCTTTTTTGGTCTATGTGTGTTTTACCTGTGGGCCGAACTTGGGCTAGCCCTCGTGGGCCGGACTTGGGCTAGCCCACGTTGGTCGGACTTGGGCTAGCCCACGTTGGTCGGACTTGGGCTTGCCCATGTGGGCCAGACTTGGGCTAGCCCGTGTGGGTCCCCGCTGCACTGCTGCCTAAGCCCCCCTGGAGGTCCCCTCTGAGAAGCCCATTACTGCCCCTATGGGTCCCACAAAGGACCGAGGAAAGCCCCCTGTATCGTTTTTATGCATGCAGACCATAGGGGTCCCCTGCTGGTACTATGTAGCAAGCCCACTGGGCTGCCCCTGTGGGT
Source organism: Amblyomma mixtum (assembly GCF_055824585.1). Taxonomy (NCBI): domain Eukaryota; kingdom Metazoa; phylum Arthropoda; class Arachnida; order Ixodida; family Ixodidae; genus Amblyomma; species Amblyomma mixtum. The sequence goes on along the minus strand of NC_143016.1, from coordinate 125,878,165 downwards.
CCCGCGCGATGCTGAGTTGCAAATCCCGCACATATCCCACATCGGGCCCCCACGGGCTGCCCGTGTGGGGCCCGCGAGGGCCCGCAATTCAGATCCCCATTTGTGCTACTGGGGCTGGTTCGGTTGCTAAAGACACCTGAGCGATTATTTGAACAACATATTCGAGAAAAAAAACAACGCATAATGAAAACATGTACGTTAAAAATGTCTTTCTACATTCCTTATCAGATCGATGTTGTGCCTTCACAATATTAAAGGAACAATTGCAGTGCACCCAGCTGTGAGTGATTTAGCTGCAAGAAGCACACCAATAATGCGTCCACTATTAGACGCGAAAACATTCTATGTGGGGACTGGTAGTGAAAACATCTGTTTATGCGCAGCTTATAAGAAAAATAACGTGACCCCTGAACGCTTTGCGGTTGCAGGGAGCGACGGCTTCGGATGACACCGCGACACTGGTAGGCCCAGCCGCACACCCCCCACATCATCGCACTTCAGGAAACCTACATGGACACGAAACTTACCAGCTACGCCGCATATAACCAACAAACGACACCAGACCAACGGCCCAACACCGCCATCCTGGTCCACCGAAATTTAGCAGCTAATCATATAGACCTTAGTTACCCCGAGGTTCCGTACACTTTCGTACAGGTCCTACCGAACAGCCGCTCACAAGCCCCACTCCACATCCTCAACGTCTACAGCCCCCCTAGGGACAAAAGCATACGAGTGACAACCCTCGTTCGTAAGGCCTGCGCGGCTACACAAACAGGGATGCTACTCATCTTAGGTGACTTCAACGCGCCGCATACCGAGTGGGGCTACCCCCGCAAAGCATGCGGTCGTAAGGGAGCCAAAGTGTGGGAGACAGCCCAAACACTGGGCCTGACACTACTCCTAGACCCCGACAGGCCTACTCGCATTGGAAACAGTGTCACACAGGACAGCTGCCCCGATCTCACTTTCGCCCGCAACATCCCAGACGCACGCTGGGAAACCCTCGGCATGAACATAGGTAGCGACCACTATGTTCTCAGCACAACCTTCACGGCTACACACACCAAAGCCCCCAACCGAACAATCAGGCACACTAACTGGGACGCCTTCCGATACGTGCGCGCCAAACGCACTTCGGCCCCCATAGACGACATGGACACATGGACAAACTCGCTGCTCGAAGACACCGCCAATGCCACCTCCACGACTACCCAGGACGAGGATGGCCCCTCTCCCGACGCCAAACTCATACACATGTGGGAGGCCCAGCGCAGTCTTAGCGCTCGCTGGCTGCGCCAAAAACACAATCGATCCCTCAAGCTCCGTCTCGTTCGCCTCGAGCGAGAGATCGAAGCTTACTCCATCAAACTGAGTCAGGAGCAATGGCATCAAACCTGCGACCGTCTTAACGGCCAGTTAGGATGCAAAAACTCGTGGTTCTTGCTCAGACACCTACTGGACCCAAATCACACCAAATCCACATCTCACAAGAACCTCACCCGTGTCATACACGCTTTTCAGGGCACAAATGAGGAACTCCTCGCTACCCTGAAAGACAAATACATCAATACTTCCACTGAAATTCCCATCCCTTCAGGGTGCACGGGTGCTCAGAACACCAACATAGACGCCGACATCACGGCAGGAGAAGTCCGCGCCGCCCTCAACCAGATTAAAACCACCGCAGCCGCTGGCGACGACCACATAACCAACAAGATGCTTCGTAACCTCGAAGATCAGTCCGTCGAGGCACTCACGGACCTCTTCAACCAACACTCGCATGAGGGTCGCCTTCCAGACACTTGGAAGCATGCCAAAGTGATTTTCATACCTAAGCCAGGCAAACGACTCGAGCTGGGCAACCTTAGACCCATCTCGCTCACGTCCTGCCTGGGAAAGGTCATGGAACACGTCATACTCAATAGACTCCACACTCACGTAGACCAAGAGGACCTTTTTCCCCCCACTATTATCGGCTTCAGGACCGGCCTCTCCACTCAAGACATTATGTGGCAAATCCAACACGACATCCTCGATCCGAGACCCATCCGAGCTACACGAACCATCCTAAGCCTAGATGTCAGCAAGGCTTTCGACAACGTGTCACATGCTTCAATCCTGGCAAACCTCTCACAAATGAATGTAGGCACTCGCACTTACAACTACATCGCCGACTTTCTTCATAACCGTACAGCAGAACTTCACATTGCAGACCTCCACAGCGAGAAGATCACACTAGGCACCCGAGGAACACCACAACGAGCAGTCATGTCTCCGTTCCTTTTCAACACTACAATGAGAGGCCTCCCTCCGCTCCTGGAAGAGATACCTCACATTAAACACTCAATATATGCCGACGCAAACAGGAAGTGGACTTGGAAGAGCCCCAATGGTGAGACTAAAAATGAAATAGATTTCATATTGTGCGCACACCCTGGCATCGTAGAGGATGTGGAGGTCCTCGGTAAGGTCCGTTGTAGCGACCACAGAATGGTAAGGTCTCGTGTTAGCTTAGATTTGAAGAGGGAACGGACGAAACTGGTGAAGCGAAAGGCTATTAACGAGTTAGCATTAAGAGGGAAGGTAGAGGAATTCAGAATGTCGCTGCAAAACAGATTTTCCGCTTTAACTGATGAAGACGACCGCAGTGTTGAAACAATGAATGATAATCTTACAGCTATCGTTACAGAGTGCGCCGCAGAAGTAGGTGGTAGGATGGTTCGACAGGATACCAGCAAGCTATCTCAGGAGACCAAAGATCTGATTAAGAAACGCCAAAGCATGAGGACGTCTAACTCCACAGACAGGATAGAACTAGCAGAGCTATCGAAGTTAATAAATAAGCGCAAGGTAGCCGACATAAGAAAGTTTAACATGGAGAAAATTGAGCATGCTCTAAGGAACGGCGGTAGCCTAAAATCAGTGAGGAGAAAACTGGGCATAGGTAAAAACCAGATGTATGCGCTAAAAGACAAACAGGGCAATGTCATCAGCAATATGGATAAGATAGTTGAATTAGCCGAAGAGTTCTACACAAATCTATACAGTAGCGAATGTAATCATCAAGTTACTGAGGGAGGCAGTCAAGCACAGCAATGGGACATCCTGCCAGTAACGAAGGAGGAAGTAAAGAAAGCCTTAGGAGCAATGCAAAGAGGGAAAGCAGCTGGTGAGGATCAGGTAACAGCAGATTTGTTGAAGGACGGAGGAGAGATTGTGCTACAAAAACTAGCCACCCTCTATACGCAATGCCTTGTGACCTCGAGAGTACCAGAAGCTTGGAAGAACGCTAACATTATCTTAATTCATAAGAAAGGAGATGTGAAGGACTTGAAGAATTATAGACCAATCAGCTTATTGTCCGTTGCCTACAAGGTATTTACTAAGGTAATCGCTAATAGAGTCAGGACAACCTTGGACTTTAGTCAACCAAATGATCAGGCAGGCTTTCGTAAAGGATACTCGACAATAGACCACATTCACACTATCAATCAGGTGATAGAGAAATGCGCAGAATATAACCAACCCTTATATATAGCCTTCATTGATTACGAGAAAGCATTTGACTCGGTGGAAACCTCAGCTGTCATGCAGGCATTGCGGAATCAGGGTGTAGAAGAGTGTTATGTGAAAATATTGGAAGATATTTATAACGACTGCACAGCTACTATAGTTCTCCATAAAGTCAGCAATAAAATTCCAATACGGAAAGGGGTCAGGCAGGGAGACACGATCTCGCCAATGCTCTTCACTGCCTGCTTACAGGAGGTATTCCGGGGACTGGAATGGGAACAGTTGGGGATAAGAGTTAATGGAGAATACCTGAGTAATTTGCGATTCGCTGATGACATTGCCTTGATAAGCCACTCAGGACAAGAACTGCAAAGCATGATCAATCAGTTAGACAGGCAGAGCAGAACGGTGGGGCTAAGAATTAACATGCAGAAAACCAAAGTAATGTTCAACAGCCTAGCAAGGGAACAGCAGTTCGCAATTGGTAGCGAGGTGCTGGAAGTAGTAAGAGAATATGTCTACTTAGGGCAGGTAGTGACCGCAGATCCGGATCATGAGAGGGAAATAACTAGAAGAATACGAATGGGGTGGAGCGCATATGGTAGGTTCTCTCAGATCATGAATGGTAGCTTACCAATATCCCTGAAGAGAAAAGTATACAACAGCTGTATCCTACCGGTACTCATCTATGGGGCAGAAACGTGGAGGCTAACAAAGAGGGTTCAGCTTAAGTTAAGAACAACGCAGCGAGCTATGGAAAGGAAAATGATAGGTGTAACGTTAAGAGATCGGAAGAGGGCGGAGTGGGTGAGGGAACAAACGCGGGTTAATGACATCTTAGTTGAAATCAAGAGGAAGAAATGGGCTTGGGCAGGGCATGTAATGCGAAGGCAAGATAACCGCTGGTCCTTAAGGGTAACGGAGTGGATTCCAAGAGAAAGCAAACGTAGCAGGGGACGGCAGAAAGTTAGGTGGGCGGATGAGATTAAGAAGTTTGCGGGGATACAGTGGCGGCAACTGACAAAGGACAGGGTTAATTGGAGAGACATGGGAGAGGCCTTTGCCCTGCAGTGGGTGTAGTCAGGCTGATGATGATGATGATGATGATGATATGCCGACGACATTACCCTGTGGACCAACTCTGGCTCTGACGGGGAAATCCAAAACTTCCTCCAAACAGCAATCGATAAAGTGCACTCCTTTGTACAGGCGAACGAGCTCACATCCTCCTTCACGAAGTCCGAATTACTAGTCATCAGGAACAGACGGGTTCGCTTGCCAGTCCCCGACCCGCAAGAACCTATTGTGCTTGAAGTCGACACACATCCCATACCTCCGGTCCGCACCATGCGCGTTCTGAGTATGTTAATACAGAACAACACGCAAAACTCGGAGGCCATTCAGCGCCTCCGCACCACAGCCAATCAGATCAACGGCCTTATCCACCGCATCAGCACCCGTCGCAGAGGTATGAAGGAGGATGACCTCTGTCGGCTCACGCAAGCTTTCCGCATTAGCAGGATAGTCTACTCCTACCCCTACTATCACCTCCGCCGGAAGGACGAGGAAGCTGTGAACAGCATTATACGTTCAGCGTACAAAGCGGCACTGGGGCTACCTCAGTACGCCAGCACACAGCACCTCGTCCAACTCGGCATCTACAACACGCTCACAGAACTCATAGAGGCACACAAGACCGCCCAAATCCACCGCCTCTCCCGCACTAAACACGGGCGGCTCATACTTGACCGTCTCAACATCAACCCCATAGGCGACATCCACCCCACGACGCCCATTCCGATAGGGGTCTATAGCCGCCTAGTTATAAAACCAATCCCCAAAAACATGCTACCTGGCCGCCATGATACGCGCCGTCAGCTGAAAGCCCAAGCACTAGATGCCACATACCTTGCCGACGAACACGCAATATACGTAGATGCTGCACGGCAAAGTGCAAACACATACGTGGCTTGTGCAACCACGCCACAATCTACTCTCGTCACCGCCGCCACAGTAGTAGCTCACTCTCCGACAGCGGCCGAAGAAACCGCCATCGCGCTGGCCATCGCTGACCCACGTACGCGCACAGTCCTAAGCGACTCCAAAAGAGCGATACAAAATTACTCGGCAGGTTTTATCTGCCACCCCGCTGCACGCATCCTTCGCGGCTGCACTCTCGACCATAAGATCAACCTGGTCTGGGTACCCGCCCACGCGGGAAACTCTGGAAACGAAGGGGTCGACCGACTAGCCCGAGGACTAACCAACCGGGCGGCCGGCCCCACGGACCCAGACGCTCTTGCCGAGGCTCCCCAGACCATTGCCGAAATTACCAACCTCTACAAAGAGATGAGACGCCAGTTCCCGCCTCCACACCCCGACTTGAATCGAGCGCAAGCCAGCTTGCTCCGCAGGTTGCAGACGCACTCCATCCTTAGAAATTCTAGACTTTCACTCATCACAGACGGGGAATACGACCCCGTCTGCCAAAATTGTTACCAGGGAGAAATCGCCACCAAGGCACACATCCTCTGGGGTTGCGCGGGAAATCCGCCCCCTCGAACCTTACTGCCAGCTCCCTCTGAAGAAGGATGGAACCAACTCCTCAAAAGGTCAGACAAGAGCGTCCAACTGGCACTCATTTCGTGGGCCCAGGAAGTCGCCCCCACCTGGGGGCCACACCAAGCCCACCTGCCCTAAATCCCACCAATCTATGGCAATAAAGTTGTTTCTCTCTCTCTCTCGGTTGCTAAACACGCCTGAGCGATTATTTGAGTAACATATTCGGGAAAAAAACAACGCATAATGAAAACATGTACGTTAAAAATGTCTTTCTACATTCCTTATCAGATCGATGTTGTGCCTTCACAATATTCAGGGAACGATTGCAGTGCACCCAGCTGTCACAGTGATTTTCTGCAAGAGGCATACCAATAATGCGTCCAGTATTTGACGCGAAAACATTCTTTGTGGGGACTGGTAGTGAAAACATGTTTATGCGCAGCTTACAAGAAAAATAAAGTGAACCCTGAACGCTTTGCGGTTGCAGGGAGCGACGGCTTCGGGTGACACTGCGACACTGGTTCGGTTGCTAAAGACGCCTGAGCGATTATTTGAACAACATATTCGAGAAAAAAACAACGCATAATGAAAACATGTACGTTAAAAATGTCTTTCTACATGCCTTATCAGATCGATGTTGTGCCTTCAGAATATTCAAGGAACGCTTGCAGTGCATCCAACTATATATTGTGTTTGTGTGTTGGGTTACATTGCACATAGGCAACTTAGGCCACTGGGAGCCAAGCTCAAGTTATGGGAAATGTTTTATGCAGAATTTCAACGAAATGTGAAAAATCCTCGATGGTGTAAAAGTTGTAAAAGGTTAGTAGCACCTGGTAATGGCCAAGGAAAGAAACTTTATAAATGAGTATTAGTAAAAGCTTTAAAAATGGTCGTGTAACCTCAGTGGACATCCTTGGCTGGGCAAAGATCTCGGGGCTGCCAACCAATCAAAAAAAGACCGCGGCCTTCTTCTCATGGATCACAAAGTAGTTGTGGTGTTCTGGCTAAGCAGTGGATCAAGATTTAAATTTTTTGAAGAAAACGTGCTTCTATTAAAAAAACAAGAAACACATGACGTGTCCACAATTGCATTTTCATCTGAGAGCAGCTTTGGGTGAAAACGGCAGCACTGACTGTCATACGGAGAACAGCATTTTTTTCTTAACTTCTCGACTTTCGCAAATGAAAATACAATGTTATTTACTGTCAGTTCATCTCCATATTTTTCACAAACAGGTTTGTCTTGTTTGGCCAACAGAAAGTTGTGTTTAAGGTGTGGGTGGCCTACACCTAGGCGAAAGATAAAGACTTCCTTGAAACTTTGCTCGTGCACGCGACTTCCATTTTTCCTAAAACTGTCGCTACCAAGCGTAGTTTGTTGCTTACTCAACCGCAGGCAGCAGACAAATCAACAAGACACATTAGTTTCGTGCCGAATTCGCTTGTTTTCCACCATGTTTCACCGGAAGGCACTGATCATTTACTTAGTAAAATAAAACGTGATGTTCAAGCTGGGTATCATGAAATTAATGGCGAACCGATTAGCGTCCCATTTGTTAAAAGATATGCTCGCATATATTATTAACTTAGTGTTTGATACTAGCATCTTTCCTGAAGAATTAAAAATAGCAAAGGTTGTACCGATGTACAAGTCAGGAGGCAGAAACGCTTTCACAAACTACCGGCCAAAATAGGTATTACCTGTTTTATCGAAACTTTTTGGGTGGGCTATTAATGATTATATAAAAAAAATTTGGAGAAATGTAGTATTATATCTAGCTGCCAGTTTGGCTTTCAAAAATCGAAATCCGCTGAACAAGCGCTACTTCACGTAAAGTAGAAAATTATACAGGATATTGAAAATAAGGATTATACATTAGGGCTGTTCGTTTCTTGAGAAAAGCCTTCGACTGTTAGTAACAGCATACTGCTTCATATGCTGGAACGGTATGGAGTACGTGCAACTTCATTAAAATTAATAGTTCTTCCATTGTTAAAGGCAGGTATAACGCTGGCACTGCCGCCTTTGGGATGCCTGTTTGACCATCTGCGGAGAGTTTCGAATGCCCTGACCCTGCCGACAGTAGTCTGCAGTATTCTTCTGAGACTTCTTTTATAGATTTTTGTTCGTGAAGGGAGAGTGCAGCGAAGGGGTGGAGTTGAAGTGGCGTGCGCAAACAAACACACGTCTCCGGGACAAACAGACACACGTCTCCGGGTCATGATGAGTTGACCTATGACGCCATTGCAAAGCTACACCACACCTCCCGTCGGCGACTCTTGGAGTATTACAATTCTTCCTTGATGATTGGTGAGGTCCCCACGGATTGTAAGCTGGCGAAAATTGTGCCCGTTTTAAAACCCTGTAAGCAGCCAACAAGCTACGCATCATTCCGGCCCATTGCCCTACTGAGCTGCGTAGGTAAGCTCATGGACCGCATGATCTGCAAACGCATAACTTGGTCCCTAGAAAGCCGAAATGAGTTCCCCCCCAGAAATGAACGGGTTCCGTCAAAACAGGTCTGCGACTGACAATATCATCCACCTCGTCTCATCACTTGAGGAGTACCTTCATGCTGGATACATTCCGACAGCCGTTTTCCTAGACATCAAGGCCGCCTTTGACTCTGTCTTTCAACATGCAATTCTCGCAACCTTTGCCAGTCTTGGCCTTGGAGGAAAGCTATACAAATGGATTGGGCATTATTTAAAAGAACGGCAAATTTTTATGACCACTCCTAACGGTCCAACACGCTTTCACGCGGTGGAGAGGGGCGTACCACAGGGAGCGGTGCTCAGCCCTCTCCTGTTCAATATTGTCCTTATACACATAAGAAGAAACCTTCCGCGAGGGGTCCGCATAACAACTTATGCTGATGATATCTGCACCTGGATCGCACCGCGTTCGCGCTATATTACCCAGCAACGTCTTCAGTGAGCGCTATTGCACATTTCGATGTACCTGGCTTTCAGAGGTCTTCGTCTCTCGCCAGAAAAGAGTGTTGCAATGGCGTTTACAAGAAAAACGATGACCCGATATCCGCTGCTCCTAGGCGGACGATCGCTGCCATATGTACGATCTCAGCGATTCCTGGGTGTTGTAATCGACTTTAATCTGTCATGGTCACCTCAGATCAAAAAACTCCGCGAGAGGATCACTGCAGCATCGCAAGTGTTCAGGTTCATGGCGGGAACAAGGTGGGGTAGCAACTGCCGATCAATGCTTCTGCTTGAAAAAGCCTACGTTGAAGGAACCTTGCGCTACTCTCTACCAGTGCTTCAAAGATTATCTACATCAAGCAATAAGACTCTCGTTGCCGCACGGAACTGCCTGTGAATATGCCTTGGCCTCCCAAATGGTTCCTCTGCATCAGGAACAGTAGCGGAGGCAGGATGTCTCTCACTAGAGGTGATTGCCGCCCAGGAAACTATGCGTGCCCATCTCCGCCATGTCCTGCAAGGGAAGAAGCACTTCCTGCACCATGTCCACCTAACTAACAGCAACTCTAGCTTTGGCCAGGCAGTGCAGCTCCTGCCCCTTCCTACTATTAATCAGCCACAGAAACTACTATCTCTGGCCTTTCCTCCATGGACACTCTCTCCTCTGTTCCAGGTGTGAATGCAAAGAGCCGCATGCCACAGACAGCGCTTCTGCAAGCTACTCTCGCCTACTTACCCGAGGAATATAGGCAGCACACCCATATCTTCACCGATGGTTCAACTACTAAAGGAACCTCTTCTTATGGCCTTTATGTGCCCTCAGGAGGCACATAAAGCACAACAGGCACATGTGCCCTTTCTTACTGGCTGCAGCGGAGGACATCTTCTACGACAGCTGAGCTCTTTCTTACATCCGGTGCCAAACCGCCGGCAGTTGGGTTATCTTCACCGAATCAAAAGCATCTCTGCAGATCCTGGCCAACCTGCTCAAGAAAACGAATCACCAGCCAGTTTTCCTGGACATCGGGTATCTACATCATTTAGCTATTGCCGCAGTCCACTGCATAACATTTCAGTGGGTACCTGCTCACTGTGGCATTCAGGCTAATGAAAAAGCAGATGAAGCGGCCGGGCTATCAACATCGGAGATACATTCGAACTTTTTTCACGAAATCTGATGCGTCCCAAATGGCTAAACGTTTTGCTTCCGAAGAAACGTATCGGCTTTGGAGTTTGCCGACACATTAGTACCAATTTCTTCACTCAATCAACCCACATCTTAGATCAAGACTCTCACCCAGAATTTCTCGACATCTGGAAACACTTTATCATCGACTTCATCTGAATGCTGCATATACAAACGGCTTGCGATACCATTTTGGACAAATGAACAAACAGTCCGCATTGTGTCAACTGTGCCTCGATAGAAACTGGAACATATCCTGCTGGAGTGCTCTGCGTATGCTAACGAGCGTGCGTACTATGAACTTTGCATGCAGAAGCTCTGCCCCGCGCACCTAAGAATGGACAAAGTTTTAGGTCCCTTAGCCTGCCTTAGGCAACAGAGACTTGCAATGAACTTTCTATTTACATATTTAAAAGACATTATACATCTCGATAAGCTTTAAATTCACTTGCACGTTACCTTCATACATTCTTCATGCAGTGAACTTCGTCAGCCCATTTGTCGGACTATGCACTCCATCATTCCATAGGTTACATCAATACTCGCCATTGCATCCTTAGTACCCATTTCATGGCCGCATTTTATCTCCGTTTTTTTCACCTCTTCCACACTGCTCTCCTTCTGTCTTTATCTCCCAAATTCCCCTCCCTACGCACAGTAGCATGCCAGCAATTTTTAAACGCCGGCTAAATTCTCTGTATTTCATTAATGGGTCTCTCTCTCTCATTGAAATTAATAAAATATTATCTTGACAAACGCTTCCAATTTACGAAAGTGAATAATTTATTTTCCTTTGGTTGAGCGTAACAAATGGAGTACCGCAAGGATAAATATTAGGACCTACGCTGTTTTTTCATACATCAATGAAATTACTGCAATTGCCAACACTCCCGATATAGTTATGATAAACAAATGGCTCATTTTATCGACACATTCGCCTATCAACTTGTCAGCTACAATCACATAGGAGCATATCCATTTTCGTGAAGTCATGCTGCATGATGTCTGTCATAGAAAACTAATTGGTGCACACTTCCTTCTTTTGTGTATGATACCTCAGAAATCGGTTATGCAAGTTATCTTGATACCTGGCAACTGTTTGTAAATGATAGTGTTCACTAAGTGGACTCTCGTGTCGCACTGTACAGGACGAACATTGGCTCAATAAATTGGGCACTTCGCATATTTCATTCCATGGAATAGACCATATGCAAAACTGCTTGGTCATCTGCCAACATTGGGCACCGGAAGTCCGGTCTCCATCTGGGTTGCGGCGAGTGTTGAGCTGCCAGCCTGTACGCCGTATTGAGAGTTGTTTGCATTTGAGCGAAAGTTTTTACGATGGCAAGTCCTCTTGTCACATACCAGCCGCTATGCATTCCGAGTCGGAGCAGCTCAGGTTGGACGACGGATTTGACCGTCCTTCCGCATATTTCGGAGCGCACAATAGGATGGTTGTGCGACTAGAAAGGCCCCTCTGCTCGACAATGCAAGAAAGCGTACAGCTTTGCCATCGAGGCCTACTGTTCGCCGTCATCGCTTCGCACGAACGCGTGTGACTTGGGGTAAGCAACTTTTTTCTGTAGTGTTGCCGTAGCGCTCTAGGCGTACTCTGCGAACGGCTTCTGACGCCAGCCTTTCCCCGGCGCTCTGTACTCTTCCATTACACGCACACCCACATTCGTACCTCGCTCATTTGATATGGAAGTTTCGTCGCAACCGAATAGTGGGGGCTTCTCTTTCTTCGTTTCAAGGAGCGTTTGTGGGCGGAAGCAACAAGCTCGAGTAACGTTATGTTGATAAGATAAGACCGGTTTCTATATGTTGAAGGGGCGGACGCCGAATCGCCGCAGAAACATTTTGCGAAACAGACGCACCGATACACAATCGAACGGCCACGTGCCCAGAGCGGTGCATATTGCCTTGCTAATCGGTTCTCGCAGTTTTCTCTCACCCGCCGCGGTGGGTTAGTCAGCTAAGGCTCTCTGTTGCTATGTGCGAGATTGAGGGATCGAGTCTCGGTCGCGGCGGCTTCGTTTCGATAGAGGCGAAATGCAAAAACGCCCTTGTACATTTACTTGCGTTCTAGGGCACGTTAAACAACCCCAGGTAGTCTACATTAATCCGGATCACTCCACTACGGCGTGCCTTGGTGTTTGCGGTACCCAAAACCCCAGGATTTGTTTTTTTTTAGTTTCATGTCGTGATTTTTCGTGTGGTTACGTTACCTATATAGAAACACCCAGAAAAGCGTTTATTGATTGCTAGAACCAGTTTTAATTGCAGCTTTAATCATGAAACAAAAACTGGCCGTAATGTCTTTGTGCAAGAGTTGTATCTTACAGGCATTGAGATGTCTTTGTTCTTGGGCACTCTCTCGTCAGTGCACATACCAGTGTTATAGGATAAGCTTTGAACTTCATGAGTACCACAGCACTGTTCTGGATTTTCTTTTCAGACTTGGTATCGTACACGTGCATTGCACATGTTTCCGAAGTCAAAAGAAAAGTGGCCGTCCCTACAATGTGCAGCTGTCTTTTCACACTGCCACTGGCGTGCCTCTTACCACTACCTGCGAATGCCCAGCAGGAAAGAGTGGAGCCTGCAGTCATGTCCTTGCAGCAGTACGCCTGCTAGCCCTGTTGAAGCAGCAGAGATTTGCAGAGCCACCACCAGAGCTTGCGTGCACAGAGCTGCCTCAGCAGTGGAGACGCCCAAGGCAGAAAGGCATCAAGCCTGCCAGTGTTCTTGACGTGGACTGGCGAGCCCCACGGGAAGGCGGTGCGCAGTTGCCAGTAACTGCTCGCCTTTTGGATGCAAGCTTGGACTACCAAGGCGAAGCTAGCCAAGTAGCCGCAATCCAGTCACTTGGTACAGAGCTGGAGGCACTGGGCGACCTTCCTTTTGCCGCTGTCTTGCGGGACGTGCAGGTTCCTCTGGTGAAGACAAAGGCAGGTTTTGCGCCAGTAGACTCGCCATTGACCTACCAGCAGTGGGACAGTCCGCATGATTTCAAGACTTGGTTGTCACCAACCATAGCCCCTGGTGCAGACACCAGTTGTGCTGTCCCACGACTGCAGCTTTTCTCAGGTCCAGTGCCGGACACATTTCCTGCTGTCTTCACAGCTGACGAACAACAAATCCTGATGGTTAGCACATTAGTTGTTGCTTTCGTTCACTGCATTTACAGGGTGCTTTTGCAGGTTTGCCATGTGTTTATGGTAGCAAAAGTGTTATTTGTTTGTCCAGCATATAGCGAGTGCTTTTTACATATGACAGTAAGCATGCTTGTTGAAATGCTTCTGCTGTCCTAACTGTGCATTAGTGCTTACTGTCTATTTACACTCAGGTCTGAGTGATTAAGAGCACATATTGAGCACCATGTCTGGTAAATATTTAACATTCTTTGACGAGGCCTTGCTGGCACTTACACACCATCTACATGCCAGGTCATGGAAAGTTTTGCTACTGATCTTGTTAAAAAGGTTTAAAATGTAACCTCCAAAAGTTCACTGGCTGTGATAGCACCATCCAGGCTCCAAGGCCGTTTAGTCTGGCGATGGGCATCTACTGTGATAGTGTTCGAAGCATGCATGTCAGACTATACTATACATTTAGACCTGCTGCTCTTAATCGCTGGGCATAAAGTGCCCTTTATCTCATGAACTGGCTCACGGGAACGATTACTGTTTAAAATATTCTTGCCTCCTATGTGCACAGCTAAAACTGCTCACTTTATTGACTGATTCACAGCCAGCTGCATGTTCTTGGTCTTTTTTTATTGTTGTAGTTACCGGTTTTTTATTTGTGCAATTTGTCATTCACATAATGTGCATTGAAAGTAATGAGCATCGGTCAGAGCTCACCTAGCTGCCATATTACTTTCGACGAGTGCCAGGGGCAGTCGTACAGGGTAAAGAACCAGCATGGGGACCGGAATTTTAATATGCTTATTTACCAACCATAGTAGTAGCCATGTTAAGCCATGCAATCAGCCCTTTGCTAAATGCACTGTAGCTTCATAATTCACCAAAAATACCAGTCGGTGGTGAAAGAGAACCTACATTTCGTAATGAAGTAGCACTTCTCTTTGACTGGTTGTGGGTGTGTACTTTCCCTTTACAGCCAAGATTGACAATCAATTCATGGCTCGTGTTTTCTCTCAGAATGAAGTGCTTGAGAATACTAAGCCGTGAAGCATGCCGCATGTTTGCACAGCCAACAGTTCGAACTTTCTGTTGCCATGGTCGTGGCCAAATACTGTACAGTGATAATTACGATGTCTGCGACACAGGATGTTTTATTTCTCCTGCCCCACCCCTTGTAGATGGTCTAGTGTAAGGTGGTGTCTTAACACTTCATAGAATAGGCCAAAAAGTAAAATAGCTCTGCAGCATGATACAACAACACAAACAGTTGTGCGGCGGCTCACATAAGGCATGAAAGATGTCTGGCTTGCAGCGAATTGTGAAAATTTCATTTTGGCCATTGAATCTATCAACATTTTGCATGCTCACATTAGCGTCATCTGATGCACTTTTACGAGTAAAAGTCGAAAAAGGCTGGACGTGCACCAAGCAGGATTATTGAGAACTGCTGAAAATCAATAAAGTGCAGACTTGCGGGAAATACATAATACTGTTTTTCTTTCCTAGCACCTTCAGCTTGCTCCTGCGGAAGCCCAGGACCTAGAAGCAAATACCAGGCAGCAGGCCCTGAGCGCCAAGTGGCACTCAGCACGACGACACGGCCTCACAGCATCTGCCTTTGGCAAGGTCATGAGGCGAAAATAATGGACAGAGAAAGGTTTAAGGAATCTCTTGGACCCAAAAGATCTCTCCCGGGTACGGGCTATACAGTATGGAAAAAAAACGAGTCTGCTGCAGCGGAGCGGTATGCCACTACAATGAGAGCTGCAGGACACAACGTGACCCTGCAATATTGTGGCCTTGCTGTGCACCCTGGCTCTCCATGGCTGGGTGCAAGCCCGGATAGGTTGGCCTTTGACCCCGGAGAAGGCACCTATGGTGTCATAGAGATTAAATGTCCTTACTCTTTGAAAGACAGTGAAGCTGACACTGTACCTACAAAAAACTTTTGTCTTGAATTTGTTAATGGTACCCCTCAGCTCAAGAGAGATGATGAATATTTTTATCAAGTTTTAGGACAGATGGCTGTCAAAGGATGCAAATGGGCAGACTTCGTAGTGTTCTCAGAAAAGTGAATGGCTGTGAAGCTCATTTACTTCGATCAAGGGAAGTGGGACAATGTTAAGGCACATTTGGATGAGTTCTTTTTCAATACTGCTCTGCGTTACTTTGCTGCTCGCGATACTGCTGTGGTGTGAGAATTCTGAGAATGTGTTGCACTGAAATTGCATCCAGCTATGGTTAGACCATTCGTTTTTGTTCATTGTAGTGATCTACACATATTGCAGCTAGTGATTTTTTGTATATATGGCATCCTTTTTATAACTGTCGATTCCTTATCTTGTCTTTTTATCACCCATTGTATATTTTTGCATTTCCTGAATAAATAAAATAAAGTCACACGAAAGCTAATTTTAAGAAGGAACTCTTGTTGAAAGCAGGTTTTGTGGTATAGAATAAAACGGTTGGTTTTTGGGCTAGTTGGTGAAACATATTGTAGTGCTGAATAGGGGCAAGAAAAAAATTGGAAAGATGCTCATTGATTTCTTGAAATTTCATCAAACTAACAGAGGCATGCCTGCATAGTCTGCAAGCCTACATTTTGTGGCCACTTCCCAAACAAAACGAGCCGAAATTCCTAACGCCATGATGGCACCAGCCCTTTTTAAGAAGCAAAATTTGGTCATTCTTTTCGGTGCTAAGTGATCGCTTTCATGAGTGTGACCCATCAGTAAAGCACGGTAAATTTAGTGCATCACTGTAGTTTCCCTTTATTACACTTGTTTTTCGTACAGGATTGCACAGAATCTGTTGAGTCATAATACTCTAGTCCTTGTGCCCTCTCCTGATTGCTGGTGTGAGGGAAGTTTCCGCACCTGTGCTATCTTGCTGCATGGTTTGAGGCAGCACTTATAGAGGTCATCCCCGCCACAGTGGCTCAATGGTTACGGCGCTCGGCTGCTGACCCGAAAGACACGGGTTCGATCCCGGCCGCGGCGGCTGAATTTCTTGAAGGCGAAATTCTAGAGGCCCGTGTGCTGTGTGATGTCAGTGCACGTTAAAGAACCACGGGTGGTCGAAATTTCCGGAGCCGTCACTACGGCGTCTCTCATAGCCTCAGTCGCTTTGGGACGTTAAACCCCAATAAACCAAACCAAACCATCTAAGTTATTCGCACATTAGCAGTGGTGGAAGTGCCAGCTGTTGCGTGCTTGGTTGTGAAGGTTTGCTCAAAGGGCTTTGAACGTTCGTGAGAATAGCAGCCACAGTCCAGATTTGATTGATTATGGGAGCCTGTGTGAGTGGGATCGGCCGGTCAAATATATGGAATGATTTGACTCTTCTTATTCTCCTTTCTACATGGATCCTCAATGAAGCAATCTCCTTAGTTTCCCTGACTTGTTGTTCAGAGAGGGCATTCCTGTGCAGAAATGGTTGAATGTTCAGCTTCACATTTTTGCTTGCCAAAAGGTCCTCAATCAAGAGCCCCTTGTCTGCCATGACGGAATCATTTCTGTCAAACTTGAGGTTGAGAAATCCACTTTCCAGTACGGCCTCCCTGTCTGAGATAGAACCTGTGTAGAGCTCTGACACAAAGCTCACTAAGCCATTTGGTGAAACACCACTGAGGCCTTTAAAAGTATTTGAAAACTTGTAAGTAGAGTAGGAGCTTGATTGGAGAGAAAGTGAGGAAACACCTCACACTTTATCTCTGTTGCATCCAAAATAACTCTTGTTGTTGGATACGTGCTGAATGCTGCAGGCATTGTTGCATCTATAACAGCTCTTGACATCCAGAGTGGTAGTTTGCAGAGTCTTATGTACATGAAGTTAATCCATGACACACATATGCGTGACACTGTTGACTGAGTGATCCCAAATCTGTGTGCCAGGTCATGCTCTAAGAGGCCGAGACGAAGCCTTACAAGTACGAGGAACAGCTCATTCTCTGCTGTCAGCTTCCGCGGTCGGCCTCCGCTGGCTTTGATGCCAGCATTTCTCAAAACATTACTCCCATTCTTTCCGGGGTTGATGTAAGTTATCAATGCCAGGGAGTGCTGGTTTGATGGTATTCCTGTGTAAGCAAGAAAGTCCTCATTTGAGTGTTTAAAACGGTCAATGGAAAAGCTTGTTCTAATTTCTTTTTCTTCAAGACGTGCAGCGAGGCGGAGATTTTCTTGCAGATATAGGTGCATATCCGTCTTCGTCTGGAGCAGCTGCTCCTGGAGGACTTCACATTTATACTTCATACTGTCTATTTCATTGTGCGGGCCCGGGCGCTATTATTTTTCTTTCCTTTTTGACACGCCCACCCTAATTTTTGTCTATTTCATTGCCCTGTGTGGCAACCACACCTTTGAGATGTTCCACTTCATTGACAGGCTCACCACTTCTTAATAAACAGGTTGTACCAGAAGCAGGTGGACAGCTGGCAGTGCCTCCATCTTTTTCATGTGTTTCAAACTCTAAAGCTGCTGCAAATGATCGATCAGTACACTGGTCACCAAAAAACCCTGCCTCACTGTCTTCTACAGCCGGTGCTTGAGCAACAGATAGATCTGAAATCTCACGTGCCTGTGGAGAGGCACTCAGTGTCCGCTTCTTGGGTGACTTGCGAAGCTGTTGCTTTTTGCCAAAGCTGAACACACTGGGGCAGGCTGTTTCTCGCAGTAAGTTGTTGCCGCTGAATACACAGGGAATAAAGTCTGATGGCAGGAAATGCCTTGAACACACTCTTGTGCATTTGGTAACTGTGAAGTGTTTCCCTTCGTCGCGCTTGATGGCAATGATCCACTTTTTGTATAATGTGGCGTCTCTTGGGAAGCGATTATATGAAACCTGCAAGTTTCAAGAGATTTACATGTAAGTAAAACCTACATCAACAAATAATTCACCAGTAACCCATATGTGCAATGCGTGACTACTGTGACTTGCGCGCGACATTTAAAAATACTTCGGGCAACAAACATAGTTTTACTGCAACGGTGGAAGTGTTTGTTACCAGGCTGCATATCCGTCAAGCGGGCACTTTCGATCGCGATTTTTCGCGATACGGATATTGCGATCGGCCGCAATCGTAGGCGATCGTGTTGTGCGTTAGAGCTCGGCAAACTCAGTGCGGTTCGGTTAGTTGGACCACAGTGATCACGATCGGAAGTCCCCGTGTGCCACCGGTGCGAGAATGTGCGCCAATCGCTTTAACCGCACTATCCGGTATCTCAACGGCGGCGCGATTAATGCCGAGCGAAGCATTAATGCAGTCCTTGTGACCACGGGCTTACAAGAGCGAGCGCCATGTCCCTAATATTCACAGCCTCTGCACATTCACAGCATCTGAATTTGCTCCAACGACAAGGCTGCGGCCACGGCTGAGGGTAAACAAAAAAGGTCGGCAGACAAACACCGCGGGGTTGACGTGAGAAAGAAAGGAAGCCTTTCAAAACTTTCACTAACATCACTTAAGGTGCAACACGTTACTTCTCTAACGGGTAAAGTCATTTGTAGTTAACTCAAGGTTATGTTTTTTTCAATGAGACGACTATTAATAAGGGTACGTCCGATGTTTCCCTACCTCTCGGGCACGAATTACGCGTGTGTGCAAGTAAATACCACGCACCTTGTTACCGCCTGGATCCTTGGGTCCTCACTGTTTACACCAGGGGACACAGCAGTGCGTCGGCATTTTCGCTATATGATCTGGGTCGATCAGCGGATGACCAGCGGATTGTGAATCCGCGCGGGCCTTGCGCAGTATCCGCTTCCCATAGAGTAATGCCAGTTATGCCACTACCTCGCCGCAACCAAGATGGCGGACCTAACTCAGCTTGTAAACGAGATGGCGCTGCGCATTTCGCATATGGACTATTGTGTGTTTTCAATGCGTGGCTGGAGTAAAGTCCTGATGTAGATCTTCACTCAATCGCACTCGCACAGCAATCTGATTTTCTAGAGTTTATGCTCTAGATGTAATAGGGCGCTTTCCAAAGAAGGGAGAACCACGGGTTCAACAAAGGACAATGCCTTCAAGCTCTCCTCTACAACCATCCAAGAAGAGTAAATACGCAGAGAACAGACCTGTTCATTTCGTGAGACATGCCGACGCAGGCAAATGGCCCCTGCATGAAAAAAGGGAAAATCGTTGCGCAATTAAGAGATGCGAGGTATAGAGGAGGGTGGGTGCTCTGGAAGGAGCCGCGTCTTTTGAGGCAAAGTGCAGCGTCAATTCAACCCAAGAAGTCGCCCGGGCACCAAAGTACTTAGGGGTGGGAGTAGGGTACCGAAAAGCTGCACTATAATATTCGCCACATCTTCGCCCAAGGCGCACTATTTCATCCTGAGTGCACCAGAGGGCTGCGCCACCGACGGTGCGCTCGATGCTGTAACCGGCCCTGCTGGTATGAAATTTCTGCAACACATCGGAGGCGTAAAGTTCGGTGTTGCTGCTTCTTCTGATAGCTCCGCATCGAAGCTCGAGGTTCGGAGCGCTGTTCTACTCAACGGCGTCTCTGTGCCCCTAGTCAACGTAAGCCTCGAGATCGTGGACATGTACATGTTCCGTGTGCCGATAGAGTTAGAGACTTAACCTATGCTGCGCCCTTGTGTGTATACTGAGACAGCGGTCATCAGAGAAAAGAACTCAGCACAGTGATCAAGGGTATGAACTCGCCTGCTGCGTCTCTATGTGACTAGTATTTTTTTGACACGGCTACTCAACCAAGCAGTCGCAGGCTCATGTAAGTGGCTTACGAGATGTACTCGTTCGCATAGCCTTTATTATTGAAATATTTTCGATCCGTATGTAAACATTCGAGTATTATTTTCAGCCGAGTGTGACCAGACATCAGTAGAACCATGGTTTAGCGTCAGTTCTTGTCAACTATCGTTTCTTTGGTGCTTTCCGTTTCTCCAGTTTCAGGGTGCGAGTCGTCCACTCGTGAAACCACGAATTTTTATTCTTCCAAAAACGGGAAGCGTTTCATCCCTGCATACTTGGGCAATGCGTCGCATCGTGCACGACAGTCGGTTTTAGAGTCAAAAAGGATCGAGACTATGCTTACTGAACGAGAAGACATCGTCGCCTGAGAGCCACGATACCTGCGAGATATTCCAAGATATCAGAAAGAAGGCCATCAGATTAGATAACACCAATCTCTTCGTGGCAATAAAAGTATGCCACTAATTCTTGAGATTTCACGTCCTTAAACACATTAACTGAACTGAGTATTCGTTCACTGAAGTGTTGCAACACACGCCAAGGAATGAACGAAATTGCGGACCAACAAAACTCAGTCCATTGACTCAACAATGTGCGGTAGTTTCGGTGATGACATACAAGTGAATCTTGAGAGCGAAAAACGCCTGGAAGGAAGATCGTCGCCGGAACTATGGCCCGAACCAATGCCTGGAATTAAGGTATATGCACCGTTAGTTTCGCTTCCACCGAATGGGAGTTCCAAGAAGGAGTGGAGTTTGGTGAAAAAGACCTACGCCTGGTGCATACACTTGGAAGCTTGTCTCCTATGACATTGCTTAGGGTAATAAAGGACTTTCAGAACCAGGCTTGCATACTGGCCATTGAGGAATCCATCGCAAGAAGCGGCGAGATAAGGAGCACCGCAGCGACAGAGCTCTGTCAGAGCTCTGTCCTGTCCTCACGTCTCTTTCCTTTTCTTCTTCAATCCCTTTGCGCAATTTTATTCCTTTAATTGCTGTTACGAACCAACTCGCCCAGACGAAAGTGCTTATTGCACTTCTCTTTTATTTTGCTGCTTGTTTCGCATGCCCGTCTGCAATAAAAACGCTGTGACAGTGTGAGGTTGCCGCATTTTAGCTACCCGCACGGGAAGTTATCCATTCCTCGTGTACCGGAATGCAACAGAAGATGCATTGTAGATTTAGGCCTGCAATATTACTCTCAGAGAAAAATATCCGTGTTGACAAATCGGCCACTCTCGACTGTCAATCGGATAATCAAAGCATAAAGAGAAGAGCAACAAATTAAGGATGCTCCATGGAGAGCCCGCCCAAAGAGTCACCACCGATAAGGACATGTTGAAGGAAAACAAACTGTTAATGGCGCAAGAAATGAGGACACGGAAGGCACACAAAGGACAGGACTGACGCCGTAGTACAGACAGTCCTGTCTTTTGTGTGCCTTCCGTGTCATCGTTTTTTGCGCCATTACCAGTTTTTTTTTTCTTTCAACATGAACCAACTCGCCCAAACTACAGTTTTACTTGAGGACGACATGGCCATTGTTGTGGCAATGGCCAACAAGCCTACTGCGAGTGTGGGCGGGATTAAGAATTGTGTCGGGCTTCCAGGTGTGTCAAATACTACAGTGAAGCGTCGTCTGTGCGAGGCTGGCCTAAAATCAAGAACAGCGGCTCAGAAGCCAGTTGTGAGCGCGGCCAATCGGCAAAAACGTCTGGAATTTGCCCGAAAGCATCAGCAATGGACCGAGGACCATTGGGCGAAGGTGGTGTTTACGGACGAATCAGCGTTCACAACAAGATGGGACCAGAGGCGGCGAGTCTGGCGGCCCGAGAACTGTCGGTAAGGGTAATTACGTAGGCTATCGTATCCTATGAAGTGCGAACTCACACTTTGTGCTTTATTATTCGCTGCATAATCACACTAAGAGGTATTTTTACGTATTTAGGGTAATTCTGACAAAGTACCCAAAATAATTTTAACATTGCCCTAATTTTCGGTTTTTCGCAAATCGCATATATTACGAAAAAAAATAAAGTTTGGCAAAACAAATTATATCAGCATATTTCTCCTGCTCATCATAGAACGCTAAAGGATGAAATTACTCAATGCTGGTTCCTTGTAGCTTAGCGGTTGCAAATCCTTATGTACCAATGCCAACAAAAGTTTTCATTTTTTGTAGGCATACGCCGGAGTATATGAAGCGAGTCGCAACCAGCGGCCGTTCTGCTGTCACGGTTTTGGGAGCTATGACAGCTGAAGGTCTAGGACCCCTGGCTCCAATTGACAACCGGTTGAACGGAGACACTTATTGTGTCCTCCTGGACGATCTGCTGCTTCCATATCTTGCGGGGGGACCATTCCCTGATAATTATTTTATTTTTCAGCATAATAATTCCCCCATCCACAAGTCGAAGCAGGTGGCGGCGTTTCTGGAGCTCCGCGACGTGGCAGTACGGAAATGGCCTCCACAGTCGCCGGACCTCAACATAATTGAAAACATTTGGGGCAAGATGAACTTCGCCTTGGCCCGCCGAGAGCTCCGTGCCCTCTCAGCGGACGGTGCTAAGGAATGTCGTCAAAGAGTGGTGGGAGCGGCTTAGATCTAACACAGCTATCTGTCTAACACCCGCTACTGAACTCAGGCAGGCAACTTGCGGAAGCGTGCCACATAAGCGAAAGTGAGAGTCTACGCAGGGAACCCTCAGTGGGCTGGGCGGGAAACCTAAAAAGTCATTCGTTCAGAATCGATGAAATCTGTTCTTTTGTCCTTATTTTTTATTCGGCCGTGCACCGACACGTTCTGTGTGGGGTTGCAAGGTTGTCGTTTGCGATGATTGTGTCGCCGCGATGGCAAGATTCGAATGTGCGCTGTAATTTCACCAAGCATGCTACGTCCACAGAGGACAACCAGCAAATCCGGCGTCTATACTAGGGTAAAATTTTAAACACTCAGAGCTGGAGGTAAAAAATGGGCCGTCGTTTGCGACGTCCAATATAACTACGCCGACCAATTAAAACAATAAACGAAATCAACTTTTTAATGTTTGACTATACTAAGGAACCAGAGGCATCGAAAATGTTGAATTTTTAATTTGCTTTAAAATTAGCTTCTCGCTCATATGCTAAGAAACGTTTCGGCTACAGACTATTTTCGGTTTTTGAAGCAATTGTGTGTTCCGATCCTGAATACGGTTGAGCTTTCTTTGTCTTCACTTCTTTCCGACTTGTCCTAGAAAGGGTCTTCATACTGTCTCTTCCGTTCCTAGCGTCTCCGAACGCGGGGCCTCTGGCGCTAGGTATTGAGTTGCAGAAATTATTTAACTCACCGAGAGGGAGAGTGCTGGCTCCGTTTCTTTTATTGCTATCTTCGGCATCAAGTACCTCGTGAGTCGGGGCCTACAGCCCATGTGCTTCATGCAATAAAATTTGTACTTGTAAGTAGCCCTGTTCTTGTGATTATTTATGCCTTTCCTTTTTCACTACATTCTTCACTACATTCCACCACGTGCGAAACAAAATGCCGCCAGAAAAGCGCTAGCGGAGACGAGAAAAGCGACTGCAGCGCGCGAGAAATGAAGAAATAAATCTAGACACATTATAACGGCTTAAGCGCTACGATTAATGTCCAGCGGCTCGTGGGTTGAGCTTCCGACCAAATAAACACTCGCTCAGCCTGTTTTATATTTCAAGAAATGGTTGTGATGTAAAATTGCATGATCATTTAAACGTAATTGCGATTTCTTTTCAAACTCCTAAGACATTGTGGTTATTTGCATTAATTCTTTAATAAAATTCGAAGCACCATCAAGCCATTCGCACGCGCCTTCGCGGTAGGCTCATTATAGGACCATTCGAACGTAGAAAAGCAAGTCCGACGCCATCTGTCCTACGGCATAGTAGCTACTGCTGTAAAACATCCCACCAGTCTTAACCAGTGCGCGCAGAAAATAAAGCTTTGATCCATTACGCACGCGACTTTAAGAGTGCGTTGAAGACCTAAAGTGCCTCGCCGAGCTGGATCAATGGAGATCGCCCGACTACGGAGCCGAGGGACCAGAGTTCGATCCCGGCCGCGGCGGCCCCGTTTCTATGAAGGCGAAATGAAAGGCGCCCGTGTACTATGGGATGCCAGCGCCCCCATGTGGTCGACAATAATCTGGGGTCCTCGACTATAACGTCCCTTGTAGTCTATGTCGCTTTGGGACGTTAAAACCCATGAACCAAATAAATCCAAACCTGAGGTGAGAAGTTTGAAGCAATACTTGCATTTCACCGAGATCGTGGCACGGAGAAGAGAGGCCGCTGAGTTGTCGTACGCGCAACCAGCGACAATACGCAGTAGTTAGTGCGCTTTCCCGCAGTGCTGTCTTGGCGTACACGAGCGCTGTAATCATGCAGAAAGTTAGGTGCCCTTCACCGGAGAGCAAGCACTGCGCGCACCCGCACTGTAGCCGACGACACGAAGCAGCGCCTCCAGGCCCGTGGCGCCTGCGCCACAGAGCTTCTGCGATGAGCTCTGCGAGAGTTCTGCGATGAGCTCAGCATAGATTAAATAAATTAAAAATTCACTACGTTCATGATCTCTGCCGCCGCAATAGCTATTCCTCATACTTAAGGGCTCGTACGGAAAAAAAAAACGAGGCATGGTGGACTCAGAAATGTACAGCTGCAAAAAAACAAAACGAAGCATGGGGAGTTTTTGTAGGTGCCCTAAGGCAGAGAACCTATTCATTTTTAAGAACACTAGGGCAAAAGCGCGCTACATCCGTAGAAACGCCAAGAAAAGTTCATGGCAAGAAGTGTGGTTCTTCAATCAGAAGTTCGGTCTGTTCAAAGAAATTGTGAGAGCAGGTCCGCAGATTTAATTGCGACTACTCGCCGTTCACATTCCCACTTTTGTCAACCCCAGGTACTGAAACAAGCTTAGAAGAACAAGCCAATATATTAAGCAAACATTTCGCTGATGTTCCTCCAACTACACAGATATATTCCAAAAATACAAAACCATAGCAGAAAAGCAAGAACTTCCTACAGAAGGTGGTATAAATGAAATATACAACAGGCAAATTACAAAACAAAACCTAAATAGAGTACTTTCTACAGGTAAACAGACAGCTGCAGGAATCTGTTTGAGGCTACCGTAGAGGCTGTCCTAAAATTCTTTAGCAAAATCTGGATTTCAGGGAGGATACCTAAAGCATGAAATAAGCAATCATAGTACCTTTCTTGAAGCCTTGAAAATCAAGGCCCAGTAGTTATAGGCCTATAGCACTTAACAGCTGCATAGCGAAATCATTTTAAAGTGTTTTGAACATCGGCCTAACCTTTGGCTTTGAATGTCGTAACATACATCAGTGTGGTTTCAAAAACACATGTTCGACCACAGATCATCTTGTTCTCTTGAAACCACAGTTCGGGAGGCGTTCATACAAAGCAACAATGTCTTGCGGTCTTCTTTGATATGGAGAAGGCGTACGATACAACCTGGACGTTTGGCATGCTCCGTGATCCGGCAGATCTAGGCATCCGTGGCAGGACAATGAACTGTTTGAGCGACTGTCTCGCAGACCGTTGATTCTAAGTACGTCTAGGTTACTAGTTTCTCTTGTACTACTAAGTACTAGTTACTTTCTGCCAGGAGACCGGTTATCTCAGGGCTGTGTTCTAAGTACTGCACTCTTCTTAGTAAAAATGAACTCCATAGCAAAAATAATCCCAAAGCCGATCATGTATTCAGTCTATGTAGATGACCTGCATGACCTGACCTATGTAGATGACCCTGCTTGTACAGGGTCGTCCACTCTAAGTACGAACACGGCTCAACGTGGCCGCGCTCCGCGGAGCGCATGTGACGCGTCTTGTCTCACCATGCCCAGAAATTCTGGTCGTGACCTTTTGGGTTCTGTGGCGTACTTCGGTCCTTGGGAAAGAACGCGACGCACTTCAGTGGGCAGTGAAGCGTTCCCCCCAAAGTATCCAGGCTAGCACCCGTCGCCGAATCAGACAGGTGTGTGTCCGAAGGAGTCGATGCGTTGCTACGTTGTAAGGGACCAGGGAATTCCGGTCCAGTTAAGAGAACTGTGTCTTATTTGAAGGAACATTCGCTGCGTTTACTTCCCGCGGATAAGGAAGGAGGCTTCCTTGTGCTACCGTCGCATCTACATATGACTAAGGGTTGAGAAGCCATTCTTTCGTCCTTTAATGTAGCAAAGAAGGTTTCCCTGGCTACGATCAAGGCAAAAGCCAAGAAAACATGTAAAAAACATAACCTTGATGTCTTGGCAAATTCAATTGACAAATGTAAAAGACTCAGTTTGCAGCTTTTCTTCAATGCCAAGACGCACAAACCGGAATGTCCTTTCCATGTAATCGTCTCTGAGAACGGCACGTGGCAAAAATCAGTAGCAGTGTTTCTTAAGATTTTAAATTCATTGGCCTTAGACGATCCCTTTCTGGTGAAAAAATTCACAGGACGTAATTTAGGTTTTAGAAGCCCATAAGAACAAAGGCCTCATGGCTTGCTCATTCGATGTAAAAGACCTTTATTATTCACTGCCGCATGATGAGCTATTTTTATGTATCGAAGAATGCATCGAAAAACACGACGTTGTTGCCTTCCAAAATGAGGCAGGCATCTCAGTCTCAGGGTTCTTAGAACTGCTTGAAGTGTATTTAAATTCGAATTTTGCTATCTGGGATGGTGTTCTTTACCTGCATAAAAAAGGAGTCTGCATCGGCTCATGCATAGCGCCCGTGCTTAGTGATCTGTTGCTCGCACAAAACGACAGAAGGCTCCAACGACAATTAGAAGGGTCAAAAAGCTTTGCACTGTTTTCGGTTTGTTGACGATTTCTTTGTTCTGTTAGACACCGATGTCCATAATTTTGAACCAGTCAAGCAAGAGATTCAAGATATTTTTGTCCAGTGCCTTCATCCACTCACGTTGACTTCCGAAGTTCCTGAAAATAACACGATTAGATTTCTTGATCTTAGACTAAGCTTCACGCCGAATCATACCTGCTGGTCGTTTGAACCGCGAAGCAACAAGCCTCTACTTCCATTCGCATCGTCGCATTCCAAGCCAGTTAAACGCGCCGTGGCTAAGTCATGCTATTACAACGCTCTAAATAAATCTTGCATTCAGGCTCAACAAGACAGTTTCAACGAGCAAACTGATCGCCTTGTGACGGCAGGATATCCCAAGCAACTGCTCGTGTCCGTTTTTGAATCGATGCTCGCAAGTTTAAGCAAAAACAAAAATAATGACCTGACAGAGTCTACCAAGGTAAAAGAAAAGACAACAGTTGTTCCTTACATTCATAAATTTTCCCATAAACTAAAGAAGATAGGCAACCTAGCTCAAGTAAGAGTTGTTTTCTCGGCTTCCGAAAAGCTTCAGAAACTGTGTAAACAAGTAAATGATGAATTCACGCCAAAAAAGTGTTCCATAAAGCATGAAAATCAGTTTGTTGCATGCCAAGAAGGTGTCATTTACTCTATTCCACTTTCCTGCGGGAAACAATATGTTGGCCAGACGGGCAGATGCCTGAACGAGCGCCTGAGAGAACATATCACTGTTTATACTACTGTTAAAGGGCACCTCGGCACTGAACGCACTAAGCTTGAGGATCATTAGAGATCACAACATATGAGCATAACTTTACAATGGCATTGCATGTTTTGTAATAGCAAGTCATTACCTAGCTCTAAGTATATGTATTCGCAAGTTTCTAAATACAACCGCTTGCAAAAACAATGTAATCAACCTGTTGTGTCCCCTTATTGCTTTTGTGTGTGTGCGCCCCCGCGTCCTCCTCCTAACGACAGTTCGCATCCTCCTCCTAACGACCACTCAATCCTCCTCCTAACGACCACTCGCATCCTCCTCCTAACGACCGCTTGCCCCTCGTCGCACGCTGTCGCCGGATGCCCCCCCACGGTGCGCCCCCGCACCCTCCTCCTGTTCTGGGAAGCCACTCCCTGCCGTGGACGCTTCTCCACTCCCTCCTTTCTTCGGGCGGCCAGTTCGGCTCCTGCCTCGGTCGACGCTGGTCGCACCCTCATCGGCTTTAAATAAACGAAGTCTTAAAGTACCGTGTGCGTCTTCGCTGCATTCAACACAGCGACCGGACACGACAGTGGCGACGAGAAAGTGGATTCGACCCGCGCTACGCAACGCTATTGACAAGCCATGGCTACGCGAGGGTTTCCCAATCAGATACCAGAGTTCAACGGCTCATCGTGGTCATCGTGGGTTGGACGCCTTCAGTTCTACTTCGAAGCTAACAACATCACAGACCCAGCCTTGAAGAGGGCCAACCTGCTGACGCTGTGCGGGGAGCAGACCTACGATACTGTCTGCGCCCTTATTCAGCCAAGCACACCAGCGGCAGTGTCTTACGACGACATCGTAAAAGCGCTGCAAAAGCACTACGACCCAAGGCCATCCGAGGTCTACAGCCGGGCTCGCTTCCAACGACGAGATCAACTGGGAGGAGAAACTGTGAGCGCCTACGTAGCCGCGCTCAAGAAGCTCGCTGCCGACTGCAATTTTGGAACGCTGTCGACAACAGCTACCGGGCAGGAGGGAGACGCAGCTTCTTCTGCTAACACCACCATGCTTCCCTTGGACGTGATGTTACGCGACAGATTTGTGTGCGGACTGAGTGACGAGTCACTGCAGCAGCGCCTGTTCGCTGAGAAGGACCTCACATTCAGCAAAGCTTACGACATCGCCGTTCGAGCGGAGAGCGCCGGTCACCAGCAGAGAGGGATTCGCCGGAACACCGAGCCGGTACACCAGACAAGCAACCAGGTGCGCAAGCATTCTGTTGTTGTAAAATCGGTCAAAAAGGCACAACGCTGCTGGCGGTGTGACGACCAACACAACCCCCAGGGATGTCGATTCCAGTCAGCCACGTGTAATTTTTGCCACAAGCGAGGGCATATCGAAAGAGCATGAATTACGAAACGGAGACTTGCCAAGATAAAGTCACCTTCCCAGCCTAATCACAGCGTCAACGCCTCAGAGAATACGCCGCTATCTGATCTCCATGGAACAACATCAGCAACACCATCTGTGTTGTACGACCTGAACACCATGAATCTCGGCACGCGACCGAAGATTTTTACAGAAGTAAGCGTACATCACCAGCTGATTAAGTTCGAGGTGGACTCCGGCGCAGCCTGTACTCTGATCAGTGAGGACACGTTCCGAACTTCATGGCCATCTGACGCACCCGCCCTGCAACAAGACGACACGCACCTGCGAACGTGGTCAGGACAGAATCTGCCACTATTGGGCTCTGCCAACGTGCAGGTTAACTACAACGGCCAGACCCATACGCTACCTCTGCTTGTTGTGAAGGGCACAGGATCAAGCCTTCTAGGGAGAAACTGGTTTTCTCCACTAGGCGTGATGATATGCGGCAAACATCAAAACGCCGATGCGCTAAGCCATCTGCCACTAGACGCAACTGTTGACGAACCATTTCCACCAGGAGACGTTCTGATGTTCGAAGCACTGCCAGAACCTCCGCTTACAGCAGGCACAGTTGCAGCATCTACGCAGAAGTGCGCAGCTCTCCGGCTAGTTTACACAGCTGTTCAACAAGGCAACGTGCATAAACTCAAAGGGGACAACTTCGACGCTTACCGCAGGCGAGCTACAGAGTTGAGCACCCATCGCGGCTGCATCATATTTGGGTCCCGAGTTGTGATGCCGAGAGAACTACGCGCACAAGCTATGTCTCTCATCCACGCCGGACATCGGGGCATCGTTGCAATGAAAAAGTGTGCCAGAAGCTACATGTGGTGGCCTGGCATTGACAACGACATCGAAACAGTGGTGCGAGAATGCAAGCCTTGCCAGAGCAGCCGGAGCGCCCCGCCGAAAGCTCCTGTCCCAGAATGGGAAAAGCCAGACACACCATGGCACACACTGCACATTGATTTTGCAGGACCAATTGAGGGCTGCACTTTCCTTGTGGTCGTAGATGCCTACACAAAGTGGCTAGAGATAAGGCAAATGGGACAGACGACTTCGGCAGCAGTCATTGACAACCTCCGATCACTATTTGCAACGTTCGGCCTGCCGCGCAAGGTAGTGTCGGACAACGGAACACCGTTTGTGTCTGCGGAGATCCTCAAGTTTTATCGCGACAACGGGATCTCATCAGTTACATCGGCCCCCTACCACCCAGCGACAAACGGACAAGCCGAGCGCTACGTAGCCGAGCTAAAACGCGCCCTTGAAAGAGATCAGACAGGCTCGCTGCAGCGCCGCCTTGCGCGCTTTCTCTTCAAGCAGCACACGACGGTTCAGAGCACAACAGGCGAGACCCCCTCGAAAATGATGTTCGAGCGTGAAATGCGAACCCAGCTCACAGCCATCCTCCCCGAGCCAAAGGCAGAGACGTTCCGGGAAGAAAAAGCAATTCCGCGCTGCGGCACGCTTAATGAGGGGCAGCGCGTCCTCGCACGACAGTTTCTGAAAAAGCCACGCTGGGAGGAAGCTACAATTGTCAGACGCATAGGCCTGCGCTCTTGGCTTGTCAACATACATGGCACAGTAGCACGCCGACATCTCAACCAGCTGCGTAGATTTACGACGCCGTCTGAGAGCTGTCCGCCAGCGGAGAGAACACGTGCACCATTTTCCCACATAGCCTGGCACCTCTTCCCGGAAGAAGAGACTTCGCCCAGGACAGACCCAGGAGACACAGCGAACAACAGCCAGCCTACAAGTGTTTCTCCCCCGAGCGCACAAAGCCAGCGCGCCTCCACGCGTGAGCGCCGACCCCCTGCACGATACCAGGCAACTTTCTAAGGGGGAAGGAAGTGTTGTGTCCCCTTATTGCTTTTGTGTGTGTGCGCCCCCGCGTCCTCCTCCTAACGACAGTTCGCATCCTCCTCCTAACGACCACTCAATCCTCCTCCTAACGACCACTCGCATCCTCCTCCTAACGACCGCTTGCCCCTCGTCGAACGCTGTCGCCGGATGCCCCCCCACGGTGCGCCCCCGCACCCTCCTCCTGTTCTGGGAAGCCACTCCCTGCCGTGGACGCTTCTCCACTCCCTCCTTTCTTCGGGCGGCCAGTTCGGCTCCTGCCTCGGTCGACGCTGGTCGCACCCTCATCGGCTTTAAATAAACGAAGTCTTAAAGTACCGTGTGCGTCTTCGCTGCATTCAACACAGCGACCGGACACGACACAACCAGACTGTAGTTCAAATATAAGCGCCCCCGAACCATGCAACCCCAACTCTCCGCCGGAATCCCAGCCTGATGCTCTCGCCGACGACGTTCGAACACCTGATTTTGACTCTGCCATCCCATACGGCACCGACCATCCTGCATCAACTTCTGGCTCCGGGCTTGACTCCACAAGTTCCGGCGTTGATTCTCTTTTAACAGCGCCCAGTGATCAGCCTGCAGAATGTTCCAAGATCTGCATCTCACATCAAATCTACTCAAAGCAGATGGACGGACTCAGAATATGAATCTTTGGTACGCCTGGAGATCGCCCTCGAGCCCGTCCGCTCAGTGTGGACTCTTTCACATCCACGCATCCCTTCCAGCGTTCAAGAAAAGCTGTCGAGAAAGCGCGACGCCAGCAGAAATACTAACTTATTCTTGATGGGCTCCGTTCAGAACCACCACAGCAAGAGTCCCAGCATACGCGGTTTCCACGTAAGCTCGAGGTATCCAACATGTCTACAACTTTGATGATCACCCTGCAGTTTATGTTCACTGCAGTTGGAGTGAATCGGACGTAATAGCGCTCGCTGTAGTCGAAGCCGAGCTTGGATATGCCAACAATATTGATACGTGGTGGCAAGCCAAGGAACAGAGCGACATGATGACCGATGAAATATGATTTTAATGGCTGTGGGCCTAGCGCGAGCGCTCCGTTCCGCGCCACATCCCGCTTCTTCGTCATCTGCTTCGTAACATTTACCCGGGGCCACCGAGTGATCGTTCCGATCGATTACGTGAATTCTGAAGCATGAGCTGACAGTGAGGATGGTCAGAAAGGATAGAAGATGACAGGCTTGCCACCACGATGGATGAGATGTTCTGATGAAGAGTTGCCCCCGGAGCTTCAGGGCCAGCGGTCCGTCGCCCAGAGCCGAAGGTCAAGGTTTATAGACTCGCCCTTCATGACAGAACAGGCTATTCTCCTTTCTACCTTTTGTTTGGTAGGCATCCCACCTTGCCTTTGGACACACTCTTGCCGCCTTCTTCAGCCCCCACCACTGCTTACGCTCGGAACGCCATCTCCCAGGCCACGCTGGCGCGCCAAATAGCACGTAGTAGGCTTCAAGCCTCTCAAGTTTCCCAGAAGTCAGCCTACGACCGCCGTCACCAGGCCGTCGAATTTACCCCGCACCTCCACCAAATGATACGTGGTGGCAAGCCAAGGAACAGAGCGACATGATGACCGATGAAATATGATTTTAATGGCTGTGGGCCTAGCGCGAGCGCTCCGTTCCGCACCACAGCCCGCTTCTTCGTCATCTGCTTCGTAACAATATAAAGGAAGAGTTCCACAAGATATTTCCCTCTCGCTATGTGACTGCTATAGCAGAGGAAAGGCACAAGAACACTTATCAGGATGCCCTCTCTTTAGCAGTGGCCGCAAGGGTATATGAGGCTCCCAGCCTCCCCCTCTTTCCACTCAACCACCTCGTCCCGAACATCTGACTGTCGACTTCGAAGAAACTATCAGTTCTCTTCGAGCAGCTGGCATCGATCATGTTGCTCCCGCTTCATCTTTGACATCTAGCCCTATAACAGTCGCCGTCCTCAAGAACATCTATACGCTTTTTGGTGTGCGTGTCAAACTTCCAAAACAGCGAAGCCAGACTCCATCACCCATAGCAAAAGGAAATCACACCTAGCAACGACGAACGAGGTTTGCTGAGAACCAGCGACTCTACGCCCTTGCGGCTGAAATACTCGGTGACCGCTTCTTGCTGGGCGGCAAACCTGGCGGCTGTCCAATGGTAAAGTCACTGGAACTCTGAAAGTACCGCAACCAGCGGGTGGCGCGCGGGCAACATTGGGCTGTTGTTGCCAGAAATGGTCCAACGCGGCGAGCTCGTCGTCTGCTAGACGAAGAAACTCTCCCTTGCGGCCGCCTTGTAAATCGTTTTTGCGCAAAAATAACCAGTGAAAGTATTAATGATTGATAGCTTAGATGAGATTAGTTTTCGAAAGCCTTGAAAGATCGTACGAAAGCTTCGCAACCACTGGTTTTCCTGAGTCCCCGGGTGTGCGCGAACAACGCAAGAAGCAGGCTTGTTCCAAAGGCGGGGACACATGTCAGGCGGGCGCTCCGAATCCGGTCCGGCTCGCCGCGTCCGGCGGCGCCGCTCCGGCCAGCCGGCGACCGCCGGAAGCGTCAAACCGCGTAGATATGTCCGGTGCACCGCGTCCGGCGAATGTCCGGCACGCCGCTCCGGCGGGCAGCGGCAGCCAATGCGAGCGCGCAGAGCGCCAACGTCACGATGACGTCGAGTTCGCGACGTCACAGGTGAGCACGACAGAGGTACCGTGGTGAGCGGTGTGTCGGCTGCTCAATTGTACGGTTAGTTTGACAGCGCTGTTTTCACCGAACACCATGTCTTCGTTCAAACAGTCCCGGATTTGGGAGAACGAACAAGGGGTGCCGAGTGTAGCACCTTTTTTGAGCGCTGGCCAGTCCCGAAGAGCCCGCGGCTGCGGCGTCGATACGAAACCACTAGGCCTAGCGACGACTAGGGCAGTCGGGGACTAGCGAGCAGTTCGTCGCCCGGCGTTGCCGCAGGCGATGTCGTTGCCGAAAGCTCCACTCTAGCACAGGCATGCTGTCGTTGCTCGAATCTAGGAAGCATCCTTTCTGGTAGCATGGCTGTTCTGTATTTTCTTGTGCGAACGTGAAGTAAGCCGAGCCTGCCGGTCGACCAACCTGGATCGCGTCTGCTGGCGTCATAAAAACGAGCTAATGAGTGTTCTTGACGTAAATAATAAACCCTGGGATAGGGAAATGAGAAAATTATATCATTTTTCTGGTTCATTTTCCAATACCGAGTTGCTGGTAAAATTAACAACTGTGGTACGAGCGAATTAGTTGCGAGAACCGCCTCGCAGCTGCCGCTAGCTGGCCCGACGCTGGGGTCCGGCTCGACTGGCGCCCGCTAGCCGCTGCTGAAGGCGCCACGGAAACTGACCATACTATTATTTTATTGTGTGATGATGCTGTTGACAGCAAAGCGGAGTGAAGAATAGGCCTTGAATTATAGCGCAGGCGACTTCCGAAGCCCCGGCCCCTGCCGCTTCGATGCGGAGCAGGCTGTAGGCCTAGCGACGACCACGGCAGACAGGCAGCAGCAGAGCTCGTCGCCCGGAGCGCCCGCGAGCGGTGCCGTTGCCGAAAGCTCGCAACATAAGCAGGCATGCTTTGTCGCCGCTCGAGTATAGCATGCAGTCTTTCTGATAACAAGGCGATGCCGTCTTTTCTTGCAATATTTGTACACCAAGCCAAGCAGCGCTCAGGCACCGCTGCGCGGCGGCGAAGTGCGACGCCGGTTGTGGGCGGAGCTTGGGTTGAGCGGCGCAGCGATGCTCACCGCTCCTTGTGTGTCCCTGCTTGCTGTGGTGCGGCAGTTCGGAAGCGGCGACCGGAGCGGCGCGCCGGACGCGTTGCCGGACATGTGTTCCCTGCTTAATGCGTCGAAAACGTTCCCTTTAAGCTTGCTGTTTCCTGCCCGCCAGTTCTTCCCTCCGTGTTGTCAGTCGCCGGTCGGAGGCTCGCGGGAGGTAATTGGGCGACCACAAGGTCGACGCGCGGGCCAACGCTCTCCGCGGCCAGATGGACGCCCGATAAAATCCTTTCGCGACTGCTTACTGGCGGTGGAGGAGATAGCGAGGGATATGCAGCCTGTCGCAGAAGAAACGCAAAGCCGTGGAGAGCGTTTGGGAAATAAGCATTTGTCTTGGCGCGCGGACGCGCGGTGAGAATGGAAATGAGCGGCTAACGGAAAACTCCAGCCAGAGCACGATTTCTCGGCCGCAAGGAGTTTGCGCCCCGAAGTCACTGACCAGTGAGCGTGCCGTGCTCGTCGACCGGCATTTTTGACAGCGCATTTGTCCCACAGCGAGTGACCGAACCATCATACTCGTAGTAATGTAGCTACTTATTGCTAATTGCTCAACTCTCCCTTCTCTCGGCAATTATTCTTTTTTGTGTTCTCCCTTAGGTACGTGCCTCGCCTTCCCTTATTCACATAATGCTTTGTGAACTCTTACTTCTGCATGCAATCCATGCCTACAAGCTTTTGATTTAGTATTCATGTATTTTTTGATTTCTTATTTGTCAATTCTGGCATTTTGCAAGCTTACACTGCTTGTGTTAACATTTGTTTCTTGTAAATATTTTGTGTGCCACCTTGTTCTGGGAAACTGCTTGTTTGAAATTTCTCCTTCCGCCAGCTTTGGTAGGAGGCTGATCAGGTGTACTGCAAAAATAGCACGCACAAAAGTGTGAGAGCCAAGCAGGTAGGTGCATGTTCTGGAATTACTTGCAGTGCAACTGACAGATATGCGATTTTTTCTCCCTTTTGTTCCCGTATGTTGCTTGTGCTACGAGCTCAGATCAAGCTGTCGGTGGTCAGCGTTTGTGAAGTGCATTTGTTTTACACGACGCAGAACTGCTTGTTGCTCCATCCCGTCTATACCTGCAGGTGACAACAGACGCAGCCTTTCTGCTGCTGCGTTCCTATTTTATACAGCCCTAATGAAGTGCACTTGGGTAAATAACCTATGCGATGTTTTATTGGTTTCACCAAGATTGCTTATTCCCTGAAAATATAATTTTTATGCTCTAATTTGGCTGACGTCTGGCTTTATAATGGCGTACCTTGAACTCGAAAGGAAATTTTACAATCAGCTGTGCTAGACATATGCCCCGTCTCTATGCAATTCCTATTTCCAGTCTGTAGCATGCTTAAAATGCATAAAAACTTACTACAATCTCATATAAGTTTTAACTCTAACAAAAGGCAAATCACCAGAGAATAATTTTCAACCATTTATTTTCATACTGACATAAAGATTATCTACAGAGAACCACAAAATGCGTATGGCTGCGCTCGGGTAATGAGTAATTACTCCCTTATTAAAAATGCGTAAAAAGGTGCAAGAAACAAAGATCATAGCCTGAACAAACATACAAGTTGAACTCCAACGGTCACTACCACACTTCATACAAATGGGCAATATGTACAAAATAAAGCTATAAAATATGCATAAAATAGACCAGATTGCTTTATTTATAAACACAAAGATAAGCACTGCATGCCTTAGTGTTTCGTATCTTATAGGTGCTATGAAGAAGAGTGGTCTGCCACCAACTACCTATTAATTTAGCAGAGAAACTTTTGATTGGAATTCTGGTGCTAGCCTAGAAACAATTTGACTCGAACTAAATAAACAACTGTGGTCTATGCACTCTAAAACCTAGGAAGCTGCAATTCTACCTATGAATGGGTCACATACAACATTACACACACGTCAAATTCTACTGCATGTGCAGAGCCCTATGAACACATAGTTCTTTTAGTAAGCTATATTGTAGTTGATACATTCCAATCATACCATGTAGCAAGAATGCAGTTTCCCACATCAAAAGAAACCGCACTACAAAAAAAAGAATGCAGAACATATCATCACACAATTTTGGCGACAGCTGCACGCATGCCAACACTTTTAGACCCACACTTTGTCTTCTCGTTCAGCAGCTTAAGCATTTCATTATTTCATTTTTCTAAGAGAGAACCTCAATCTGCACAAGAAGGACTCCCCAATAACCTTTTCTATGACTTTGTGGCAAAAAGGGAGTTGTATCTTGCATTCAAGTTCTTTCACTACGACTTGCTGCAGACCCTCAACAGTCATTTTGCCTTCAGTAAGTTGCTTTTCGTTAACAAGGTACCCATGTGGGCTAGTTGGTGTACATCAGACATAACTTCACTAGCGAAAGAACGAGACACGAGGAGAAGCGTTGTCCTGTGTTCTTCTTCTCCTCGTGTCTCGTTTCGTTCGCTGGTGAAGTTATGTCCGTTTGCTTTTCGTTGCTGCGAAAATATCCTTCTGCCTCCTGAAGAAGACCTGTCACAGGTTGTAACGGGATACACAGAGTCTCTTTGCCTTCCACATAGTTTTTCATCTTCAAGAGCCGTCCACTGTCTTCACTGCTACCTTTCAAGGCAGCACTGCACACATCACACAGCTTCTTCTTCCTGAGGGCGTTGCGAGTTATGTAGCCTGCCAAATAGTGAAAGACTCTCTTGCTCCTCAGCTGGAAGGCTTAGATCATTTTGCTCAACTTCTTCCTCAAGAGGCTTAAGGACATTAGGTTTTGTGGATACAAACTGAGCCAGCAGCACTTCATCATCAATTTGATAAGATCCTTTTTTAGTTGGTTGGAAAAACTGAGCCAATATAATCATGCGCAGTGCATACTTCAATTCACGTGCCCTTGGGACTGGGGATTTGAGACGTATGGTACTGAAAAGGTTTTCTAGTGCATCTTGAGCAAAGCGGCTTAACAAAAGATATTTCAGGCCTCTCTCTTTTATCATGAGTTCTCTCAACCTCAGTGCTGTACATGTTGTGATGATTACACCAGACTGTACTGGCATCCATACTGGCTTCCATAAGTGCCATTTTTGAGGTGCGCGATGACATCAGAGCAAACCACTGGTGCACAAACTGCAAAAACCAAGCTTTTGTGAGAGCTTCTTTTGGCAGTTTTTCTTGCTGAACAAAAAGCCTAATTGCTGACGCTACGCCATGGTCAAATATTGCACAGGCGGGGCCTACATTCATTTTTTCATAATAACTTGGTGAAAGGAACTTTGGCTTGAGGTGTGGGGCAAGCTTGAGGTCGTGTTTCTCGTCAGTCTCGCACAAGCGCTTAATGTAATCAAGCCGCACCTGCACATGAACAGGAAACAAGATGCAATACCCGTTAACATACCACATAAAATAAAATATGATAACTGCTACATCTCGATACTCTTGATCTATTCTCCTTACTGCAGTATGCAAATCAGCCTTATATTTAGGTATAGCTTATAAGGTTTGGTTATGCAGCAACTCGGCACAATGAAACGCTTACCTCGTTACATGGAAGCCTGTGCTTCTGAACAGCCTCAGCATCCAAGCAGATTTTCTGTTCTCGAACTAGGTGGCCACGCAGATTTTTTAGCAAGTGTGGAGCATCTGCTAAAAAGTGCAGGCTTCTTCCATTTCCACATGGGTGTGGGCAAGCTGTTTTCGGTCGGCCATATCTTGTGGCGACTATACCACACAACGGCCATACTGCTTGGTTCCCAGCGCCCATGTCAGATGTAACGCAGATGCCACAGATGCCAATTTGCTCACTTCTGCGGGTGACATCAAAGAGGAGCTGAAGCACCTTGGATACATCGAATGAGCTAGCTGAAATGATAAACAAAAAAATTAGAGTGTCTTAAAATAGATGTAAAGACACAAGCTTAAGTTTAATTCTACTCATGTGAATAAGATAAAACATATGGACTACATCTTCTCATGTGTGAGTAATTGGTTGTTTAGTATTGCATACTTCAAGGGTATGTTTGTGCATTTCTTGTGTGGAAATTTGGCTTTATGGAACAAATCAGACAACCTAAACTCACTTGTGCATTCTCCAAGCTATTTAATCTAAGCATACCAGTAAAGTGGTAGGCAACAGTGCTTTCATCTTGAGCTCACTCCAGCAAGCATCACAACAATACCATGAGTTGCTATGGCAGGAGACGCACTTGGCTCTGGTGGTGCAATTGTAGCGTGGCCTGCGGATTGTAGCATTTAGTGTAAGCATCAACCGCATTAAGTTGTTAACTTACCAATAACTGTCCTAGTATAGTTGTCGTAATCCAGCCCTGGAGTAAGTTGAATTTCATCAATCAGCACTGTTGCGTAACGCTCTTCAACTTGAAGTGTAGCCACTTTCATTGCAAGGGCCGAAAACACCTCTTCAAGGATTCCTGGGTCACAAAGCCACTCAGTTATGTAAAGGTCATGCAAATAATAAGCTTTTACCTGGACGCATTTTCATGTCCTCTACGTGGCTTTGGAGGGTCCTTTCCGCTGGAAGAGGCCAGCCAGTTCCCCGCAGGTACTCGTAACCACGAGAGCCACATGCAAGTCGCAGCTTCCATGCACCTTCCACCGTAGCTTTGGTCCAATAAGAACCTCTCATGGTGCCCTTTTCCAGCATATAGATCTGGTCTTCTGCAAGAAGGCGTCCTAGGGATTCTCTTAGCTGGTCCCTTTCAGACTTCGCCTTTCTTTGTCTCTTTGCCTCCAAGTTTAGACGGCGTTTCATTGTATTTAATTCATCACAGTCAGAATTACCCACCTCATGTCTTTCTGATGAAGTAGCTTCAATGATACCTGAAAAATAATCATTTTGCACATTGTCATTCAGTTTGTAAATCTTTCCAAAAAAACTTGCAAGCCAGTCTAGTACATTTTCAGAATGCTTTTCTGTTAACCAATGGAGCGAAAGACAGCAAGCATCAGCACAAACCTTTCTCTTCCAAAAGGT
Source organism: Amblyomma mixtum (assembly GCF_055824585.1). Lineage (NCBI taxonomy): Eukaryota > Metazoa > Arthropoda > Arachnida > Ixodida > Ixodidae > Amblyomma > Amblyomma mixtum. The sequence continues at coordinate 125,838,476 of NC_143016.1, read as the reverse complement.
GAATGTCACCTTGGCTCCCAGTGTCAGTTTCACAGCAGCCTGGCTGTGCTTCATTCCATTTCAGTGAGGAGTGGCTAACATTAGGGCCTGCAGAAAAAATAAGGAACCCTCAAATCTTACGATCAAAACTATTTGAATAAGACTATAATAATGTCACGTAGTGGTGACTGCAGTCCGGCGAACAGGAAAACAACGAGGATGTCTTCGAAACGGAACTCTTTATTCGGGCTGACTTGCGCCCGCAAAGAACTGAATCACTCGGCGGCGTAGCAACAAGCGTGCTCGGCGGTCGTCGAACAGAATGCCCGCCGCTGTCGGCCGTGCTCTTTTTAAAGCTGATAGCCAACCTTCGAGATAAAGCGTGGAAGGTTCTAGAACTTTCCGGCACAAAGTAGAATGGGCTCCGCCTGGATGCGATCAATCGAGATAATTCTAGGCGCGTCTTGCGTCACAAACGAAGCGATAAAGCATGAACAAATAAAGACAACAAACAAACGCTACAAAGATTCGCGGCAATATAATACGGTTACTCAGGTGATCATCTTGCTGTCCAGCTGTTGAAGTAACAGCAGATGACAGAGCAGGACGTACAGGGGGAAAAGGGGGTTTCCGTTCGCTTTTTGGTGGTGCATAAGCAAAAATGCTGGGAACTGCGTTCCACTTCAGCTTTTTTTTTCCATCAACACGAACCTTTTCAAATTGGTCTGGAGCAAAGTGGTCCTGCTAACAAGGAAAAACAGCAACTGAAGTATGTTGCCCCAAAATGTGGAAATGTATGTTGGCGTTTTGCAAACCCCTAAAAAACGCTGAATGACATACAGTATCTTGAGGTGAAATTACAGACTTTTCAGGAGACGCGTTTCCTAGAATACGTCAGCATTCTCTGAGTGTACTTATTCAAGGTAAACCATCTTCGGACCGGCTTTGGCGTTCGGCAACTAATCCCAAAATCCCGGGCTCGATCCCGGCCGCGGTGACTGCATTCTCGATGGAGGCAAAGTACAAAAACGCCTGTGTGCAGTGCATTGTTAGTGCGCGTTAAAGGATCCTAGGTGGTCTAAATTCACCCAAAGTCATTCGCTTCGGCGTCCCTCACAGGTAATGTGTCGCTTCAGGGCGTTAACTACATGATTTATTCTTTTTATTTGAGCCTCATTATAGCCAAGATATCGCAGCAGAGCAAAAAAAACTCGTACAGCAAAATCTCCGAAAACATAGCTGTCACACACACATGGGCGAGCACACTCGCATGCATGCAAACACGCATCATACGCTTCACACGCACATGCACACTCACGCGCGCGCGCACAAAACCACCGAGAGAACCATGCAATGCAGACCACGTAGGGATGTCAACTGGTGAAATTCGGGATGAATACATAACTGGCTGAGGTCACAGTTGCTCAGTTTACACAGTGCTTACCTCTCAGAGCCGTGTGTCCTTTGTTGGGAAAAATTTGTCGCGCCGAATGTGGTGCAGCCCTTCGCTTGCTGTCAGACTTCCCGCTTGGGATCACAAATAGAGCTTTGCCATATTCTCTTCGATTGCTGCATCCGAAGGCGCAACATCCCGGCATCCTTGGAGACCTTTGTGCCTGTTTTGTGCACAGAGCGCGATACTAAAAGAGCGACTTCGCAAAACAGGCCGGCCAACCACCTCAGAAGCACTGCGCGACTGCGCCCCGTCTGCTGCGGGTGGACCATCTATGGCGGCACCTAACCACGTGATCGCAACTGGCCAATGGGCGGCGCCGCGGCAAAGAGAAAACAGCTGCGGTACTTTCAGAGTTCCAGTGACTTTATCCAATGGTTGATCTCCACGCCACCTACGATTCAATATTGTTTGAAGAGTCGGCTCCCGTCAAAGCCCCATCGAAGACCAAAGCCCAGAAGGAAGTCCAAGAATCGCTCGACACTGAAGACGAAGTGCTGCTTGAATTCAAATCTCTATGATCAAAAACATCTTTAGGCCCTGACGCGGTAACTGTTAAGGAGCTTAGAAAAATAACAGTTACAACACTGCAATTATGAATAACCGGCTTGCTTTTGCCTTCATCCCTCAAGAGGTGAAACAGTCTAGACCTAAGATTTATTCCTAAATGCCTGCACGCCAAGAATGTTGGCGACTTTCACCCCATATCCATTTCTCCTGCTTTATACCGGTTGTTCTCTAATCTTATGCTTATTCGCCTGGAGGCAACCAAAAAATTTAATCCATTCAAGTGAGGTTTTTCGCCGACCGCTCCACCTCAACAAATCTCATAGTCCTGCAGGGTATTACGCAAACCCTGAAGAAACAACGTAGGCCCTTCTTTGATGTCAGCTTTTACATAAGGAAGAGCTTTATTTCTGTCTCACATCATGCAATATTTTAAGCTCTCGAAGTTCGACAAGTCCCTCCAAGAACTTTATACATAATCCAGGACATGTATAGGCATTGCAGTGCTGTGTTTCTGTGGGTTTGGATCACTGATGATGTTCGGGTCCCCCTATGTCGCGGTATCAAGAAGGGTGATCCTTTATCGCCTTTCCTATTCAATGCAGTCCTGGACTTCACTTTCGGTGATAGCATTCGCCGATGACCTCCTCCTGATGTCCGAAAGCCTCGAGCTTTTAAGCTCCCTGTTTAACATAACTTCAGATTATCTAAGCAATGTCAATCTCCATATTAGTCCCGCAAAGTCTCAGTATTTTGGTTGGAGACCCAACCAGTATGCAGAGAGCTTCTACTTCAATCTTCCTGAAATAGATATAGCAGGCTGCTGCTCTGAGTAGCAAAGGACTTAATAAACTGATTAAATATCTAGGCATATCCTTTTTCGTCACTAAGTATCCCAATATTTAGTCTACAAAGGCGGTAGACTTACTCCACCTAATATCAAAGGCGTCTCTAAATGCATTTCAAAAGCTGCACTGCTGGCGCCAACTGGCCTCGGAATGGAACCTCCAACTCGCTTTTAGTTCAGTAGGAGTCGGCACACTTCGGTAACCTTCTTCGCAATAAAATCAATAAAATTCTCCATCTTCCATTGGTTTTATTCAACTCGAACGTACTGCATTAGCGTGCACTTCAAAGCAGTGATCGATGGGCAGTAATGGAGAAAGGTACTTCCCCCATGGACAAAATGTTGCAAGCTTTGAATGCTGGACGTTACCTCGGAGACCGAGCAAGAGGTCTGTACTATAGGCTGGCAACGTCCGACAGGTAAAAAACACGTTGTTTAGCTTCACAGCATCGTCCAACCGGTTGTGGCCGCTTACGCGCTCGTAGGAGGCAAGCCAATCCTCCACGCCGTGGTCACTAGACCAGCTAAGGATGGCTGGATGCCGCGGTCGGAGAGCGTGCAAGCCCTTGGCGTATGCCAGGAGGCAGATGAGTGGCTCGCGCCGGTGGACATAGTTGACGCGATGGTTCTGCTACCAAGCTCCAGGACGTAGGCTAAAGCTGTACCCAGCACCTCCACCAACTTGGAAGGGGATTTAGAGGAAAAACAGCCTAAACAGAGCTAGCCAAAATGGCGGTCCGAGCTCTGATCGTCAATGCAACGATCTAGCGCCTTGCGCTGGCGGTATGGCTGCCGCCGCTACCCATCTTCCTCTTTCTTTTTTTAAAGTAAAGTAGTCTAGGTGGCAACTAAGCAGTGCTGCAAGCTGAAGGGCGTTGCTCGCAAAGGAGGTCAGTCATTTTAGAGCTTGGAGCGTTTTAATGGTCGTTAAATGTGGACCGCACTCTTGAGTGGCTGAAAATAAGCCCGGGAGCACATTCCGCCCTTGTGGCCTAGGTTTACAGGCTCTGCAAATTCGGCTGTCCGGAGGAAGGCGGATTTCCCTCTTTGCGAGTAGTTTAGTTTGTTACTATGCGTAAAAAACTGTAAATTTTGTAAATCCCTTCTGTATATCAACTTTAGTTCATGTTCTCATCCTCGTCGTAGCACTCCTCATTACACTTGCTATGACAGGGCACCCCTGGTGCAAGAAGCTTTCAAAGAGTCTTATACCATCCGTGATGGGGCTCCCCAGATATAAAATAACCATCGTGAATTTACTGTGTCCTTCACAAATCGTCTATAGCGCGCACGTTTTGGCGTCTGCTGACGCACGTGTGGCGAACCAAAGAGCTCATGATGATTGAATTCATGCAGCAGCATCCGACCTTGGTTCAGGCGGCTTCACTGCTTTCCGCTGCGTACACCGCGCCTCGCAGGCGCGAGTTATGTGAATTGAGAGCAATGTTCAACACCCAGGGCTCGGCAGTAAAGACGGTGTCCCTCTGAGGCCACATCTGGCACGACTTGTCACGCAGTGGCTAGAGAGAGGCGGCACAGTTTAAAGGCACGGGAAAGTCAGAGTGACCGGTCCATCGAATAACCCTTGAACATGCCTCTCCACATCATTCGCAGGGGGGATGCTGGCGGCCAGCCGCGCTCATAGACCTGGCACTGAACTTCACGTCGACGGCCAGGATCAAAGGCGTGATGCCGCCCATGTTTTACCTCTCCAGCAAGGTGTGTGCACTGTCGTTGGTACGCCGCAGTGACGACACAGACAATCGAGTTTGCTGCTTGCTGATGATGGAGGGTCCTGGTGTGAACCTCAGGGTCATGCGCTATGAGCCAAGCACCCGCAGAATGAACTTCAAGACACTCGTGCACGAACGTGCGACGCAGTGCCCTCTTGCATAACCAGGCCCATGTGTCGGTCGGGGACGTAGCGAGAACGAATTGCCTGCGGAAAGGAAAGACGCGCTCACCAGGTGGTCGGTGAAATGTTTACACAATCGATATGTAGGCCTTAAAACATGAGTGCATTGCTGAAATAACTGTGGAATTTTAGTTTGAAAACTATATAAATGCATAAACTGCATGTTGCCTGGCTATGTGCAGTGTTACTAGGCAGACTTATATCTGCCTTAACCGGTTTACGAAGCGCGTTTTAGCGTGAATTTTTGCACTGATCCAACCTCCTCATATTTAGACTGCTGCGGGGCTAATTTCTTTTTAATCATTTTTTCTAGTGTTGGGGTCATCGTTTGACATCTTCGAAGGCGTCTTACATACACACATTCGAATTCCCTCCTAGGCTCGCTCGGTTAACGGCAACCTGGGAGGGCAGTGCCGGTGGAGCAAACCAAAAGCACTTGGGCTTCGGCCCTGCTTGCTCTGGCCAGCCAATGCCGCATTTTGTTCACCTTCCGATTAACCCTTTTTACACCGTACCAAGTAGTCGGGAAATTCATGTTTTCAGCAAGGGCAGCCTTGAGAATTGCAGCTTGTCTTTTCTTCCCCTTTTGCTGGTGCTGTTTTTTAAGGCGAATGCCTTTCTTGACTCATGAGTGGCGTGGACGGAAGTTGTACACAGAGGTTGTCCGCAAAAGCGTCGCCTTGAACTATCAATCATAAGAAAAGAAAAGAAGAAGAAAATTGGGCCCTAGGCGGGAGCTGATCCCGGGCCGCCGGCGTGCGAGACGGGGACGACACAAATCGACGTATAAAGCTTAATAAATGCGCGTCTACTGAATGCACAGTTCTTAAAAAAGTATCTTTGATCTATGTACTCGAGCCTACATGAGCACGTTAATTCTAGATAACGCAATCAAGCGAGCACCAAATTTCCTCCGTTTGCTCTACTGTACACAATTGCATGACAAGTGTACACTTTATGTGCAGCACCACAGCGAAACTCTCGCTGAGGTGCGGAGCTTGACGGTTGCAGTGAGGGATCTTGGCGCGGACTGTGCGCGAAATGACATGCAATGGCTGGCCAAAAACGGAGCCCGAGCGGATTATGCAATTATGGATGCACTTACTGGTGCGCCGCATATATGACGGATGCATTGTGTTGCGCAGTAGAGTGGCGGTTCCCGAGTCCTTGTGAAGTTTTGCCTTAGGATTGTTGCACCAACAGTACCTGGGCATAACCACATTAAAATCAGTAGCAAGTGCCGTGGTACAGTGGCCGAATATTCACGATACACTTGAAAAAACTGCAATACTGCCACCTATGCCAAAACTTTTCCACCCGTAGAGGAGCCTGTACAACTGACATAATGTCAAGTATACTCTCATGCGCAAATGGGGCAGCGGAGCGTAGAGTGCGAACAGTCCAGAAAGCGCTTCTTAAGCAATGTTAAAAAAAGAGTACGAAAGGCGCACTACTAGGTCTCCGCAGCATACAACTCACAAATTTGTATTTTCGTGGAGACAAAAGCACTTATTTTTTAAGACAAAAACACCCGGTTAAATATTATTCCGAAGAAAGCTGCGGGTTCGCTTATCATTACTAAGTTCAGACACAGGAGGCACAATGAGTCCCAAGACTGGATAAACGCAGAGAGTACGCTTCGAAATTTTCCCGCTGGTGATGACACGTGGGTTCATTCGCTCCATCGAGACGTGATCAATTGGTGGCCTGAAAAAATCAGTCGGGTCACCTTAGGACACCTGCGTTACCGTTTGACAGATCTACCGCCCCAACCGGAGTCTCATTCCATGCTAACATCGAAAGAAACGGCAAAAATAAAGCGGAATGAGAAAGAGCCTGCACCTGCGGAGCATCAACAGGCTTAAACCAATCAAAATTAAAAGAACAGGGCCCATGTGGCCAAAAGTCGAGTCAGTGGGAAAAGCCAATTGGAAAAATAAAAGTGGGCATGGTAACATTAGTGGCCTAAGGGCTCAGCGAGCACAGAGGGTGACAATGCATCGGCGACTTCTTTTATTCTGAAAAAAAATAGAAATAATGTAGCAGTGACGGTGTCAAAAGGACAAAAAAAAGAAAAAAAGAAACGGGTTTGATATGAATAAAGAAACATATAAATGAGTAGTAAAAATAAACATGTTAGGATTAAAATGACTAGGGTGACTGATGCACCAGATGAAGATAATGACGGGTGTGATGTAATGGAGGAAATGTGTAAGAAAATAAAATTGAATCCAGGCTTTGCAGGGTATCCAGAGCAGATGATGGTCAAGGATGACTCTGAAAGGAGGGTAAAAGGAAGAAAAGAAAGGAAACGGAAAACAGAGAACAGAGGAAAAAATAGACACGCAAAAATGATGAATATCCTGAAGAAAAGGTGAAGTGCGTGAAAAAGTTTAGTGTGCACGAGGGTTGAACATTGAAAAAGGTAATGTATAAAGGGAAATAATGTAATCATAAAACGATAATGAGAATAGTGAAACATGAAGTATACTCAACCTGGGGTGGGGCGGACGCATCGCATCCACCTCGCTGGGCCAGGGAGGCCCCACCCACTGACCGAATAGTATAAATGAGATGATCGCGTGTAATTGGGAAGCAATGAACTGACTGTAGAGACAATGCGTAGAAGTAATGCGCAGTGGCGGAGATTGTCGAGCCACTGCCGCCACTGCGCAGATGTGGGCTGGCCAGGTGTAGGTCGCGGGAGTCGTGATGTTATGTGTTCTGTGAGTGGACATGTTATGTAATGTGGGACGTCCCCTTTTGGGTGGCCACACGGACATGAGGTGAATTGGGGTAACCGAATCTGTGAAAGTATGCGGGGAATCGTCCGTGGGCTGTGAGTAGTGTAATAAGTGGTTTGGGAGGAGGGAAATTCTTTGGCAAATGAAGTGTGTCTGGTACCCATGCAAAAATCTCTGTGCCCTCGTTTTGTCACCACCATGTGGCCCAGTGTGCCCGAGACACGCGGCGAAACGATGTTCGGATTGTGACCCTCGAGATGTATGAAGTCCTCACCCTGGCGGAATTGTGTGCTCTAGAGGCAAAAAAGTCTGTCAGTTCAGCAAAGCAGAAATCTGGGCGAGTTGGTAAGTATTCATGATATTGTTTCATGATATATATATACCCCTTCTTTTCTGCAATAAAAACTAGTTGATAGTCAGCGCTTGTTTGTGTTACTCTATCGTCTTTCGTTTTTCCCGTTCTTGTTGCGCTGTGAACAATATCTGTCAGTTCGTTTCCAGAGGCCTGTGTGTGCTGGAACGTGAAACAAACTGATGAGTCTCACTGTGGTGAGTGTAAAAGCTGTTTGATGTTGTGTATTGTGGTGAGAAGTGAAAGCGAGTGCGTGTGTATGTGTATTGGCGTCTATATGAGTAGGCTTTGCGCATGTTGCAGCGCCTCCTGAAAGGCTATGAGCTCCGCACCAAATGCTGATGCAGGGAGCTCCACCCGGAATCGGCCGACGAATATGCGGTGTGATGGCGTGAAGATGACGAACGCGAAGCCTGCAGCCGTCGAGGTGTATGAGCCATCCGTGTAGACGTGGAACACCGGAGACGACGCCACAGCCTCCGCAGCTGCCACGTCCAAGCGGACGTGCCCAAATGAAAGCACCTCAGACGGATGCATCATCAAAGCGAGGATTGTGCTCGCTGATCACCTGTGAGGATCCTAGTCTGACCAAGTGGAACGCTTGACTTCAGCTCGAATTTGCACCTTCCACATGCCTCGGATGTCGTGATTCACAGACCGTCTGCGGAACCACCGGCTGAGCCATCAGTGCCTGCAAGCCCAGTAGAGCAATCCAACTGTGTAGGCCGAGTGGCTTCAGCGCAAGAACCACTACGGCGGAGGCCGCCAAGTCGACTAACTTATGATTGATTTTACAAGTGTACAGGAGAGCGAATGTCATAGGTTGATCTGCTGTCACGACCAAAAATATCGCAGGTTTGTTACTTGTCGCGCCACTCCTACCAAATCTGAATGCGCATGCGTGAGCGTCAGGAAAGCATATAATCTCATGCTGATGCCGTTTACTAAATCGCAGTCTCCAGTACGTGCAAGTACTCTCAAGAAATCGCATAGCTGGCGGCGACATGTCCAATCCTACTAGAAGGGGCGGTCGTGCGAGAATGCCCTGGGAACGCCGTTCAAATCCTCTTCATATAAAAAGGGATCCATAAAGAGCAAACACTCCGATAGGGCCCAGCGGCCGAATTGTCTGCAGTGCACCAAGTGGCTGGGAGCAAGATTTCATATTCCGGTTTCATGCGAGTCTCAGCATTCACTGCCGCCTGCCGTAGGCTCATGGCGCTTATTTCTGTTTAGTATGTCTCCTACTCTTATCTATTTACTTTCGTCCCAGAAAGATGAACGCAGCTGCGCCACAGCCTTTTTCAAGCAGTGCCAATCTACCAAAGATACCAGGTGCTTTGTGAAATGAACATCTATTTTGCTGCATATCAACACAAAACGGATACAGTAGCCGTCGCCATTTGGCACGTCGCTAAGCTCGTCCCGCGCGCTTCTTGTGCGTCCATTGTTACTGCGACAGGGCTCACAGCAGTGGTCATTCCCCGACGTTCTCCTCTGCACCACAAAAGCTAAGTCCTATTCGACGGCCAACTGCGCGCTTCGGTCAGCAAATGTTGGGCATCGTGACAGCTACAACACGGGCTCCAAACCACTCGTTCAGTGTGCGTTGGAGCAATGAGAACAAATGTGCAGGTGCAATTTACGTGTCTTCATAGGCGCAGAAGACAACTTTCGGTGCACCAGCTCCAGGCTTGCGAGCTATTGGAAACTCGTACGAGTATTTTTCGTTCCCTGCTCGCTTTGAAAAGCGCATATCATTGTTGCGACTACGCGGGTGCAATGCGCGTTTTCACAGGAGCAGACAACGGAATTTTCCACACACAAGTTTCTAGTTCGCGTCCCCGTAACACTCAACGCGTAACCAAGCGAAACTAACCGCAAGGCAAAGCGCACAACGGATGAGCGCGGCCTTCGCTAACTGCGTACCGACTGGTTGAATGGCTCGCGCCAAGGCGCAAGCAGGTAGGTGTGCCCTCCACAACGCCGCCATATGGCGCCGGCCGGCGTGCTCAGCGAAACTAATTGAAATGCAGCGTAGTTTGGCAAAAACCAAACGTTTCTCACCTTGCTACTATCATAACGAGCAAGACTGACACGAACCGCGCCAGAACAGCCGGCAGGCAATGAAGCGTACGCGCCCCTTCATGAACTGCCGAATTCAAGGCACTGGCAGGCGTGGTCAGCGAAAACTGCTCGAAATGCACAACAGTTGATCAAAAACACATTTCTCACGTTGCCGTCATCAGAAACCGCACGAGTTCCGCGCCGAATACCATGAAAAACGCAAACCCCCGCAGGCCGCGCGCTGACAAGCACGTCGCACGCTCACAAGCGCAGCAACGCACCAGGGTTGCCAGGTCCTAATGTAAAAAAATAGCCACAAAAATAATAAAAGTAGCCAAAAAGTAGCCAATCTGCGGCCACGATCTCAAAAGTAGCCAGAATTGGCGCCAAGACGCCACGAAAACCAACGTACCATACCAACGTTAATGGAACTAAAGTTCCATTAACGTTCCATTAAGTTCCATTAACGTTGACGAAAACGTCACCATAGGCAGGAAATTAACAGTTTGAAGACAGAGGGCAGCGGTGCCTGTAAATAACTTGGAAGCATAACAGAATCACTGATGAAATACCAACATGTGAAATACTATGCACTAGTACACGGAACAGAAGCACAAAAACGCTGGAGGTATTTACGACAGGAGTTGAAAAGTGACCAGAAGAAATAATTTTCTCCTCGCCAGAACAAATACTTTGAGTTCCATATAGCTATTGTGTTCCTTTGACGCAGTCATAGTTCTTAAACATTTCGCGATTTCGTGATGAGTAAACAAAGTGAGGCCCTACGTGCAGTCCTAGGTGATGCCCTATGTGAGTCCTACGTGAAGGCGTACGTGAAAATCTAGGAGTGAAGCCCTGCCCACCAGATTATGAGTAGACTCCCCACCGTCGCTTATGGCAGTTCAATTACTGGTCAGTTGTGACTGGTTGCTTGGGAAGAGCAACCTGGGTCGCACAAGCCCCGCTGGTGGCATCACCTGCCATCGCAGGGCAGTGTCGCATCGCTCCACCGCTGCAACACTGCGCCAGTGCGATAGGACTCCCAGCGATCAATAAATATAGAGAATGACCAATTCTACATATCTGGGAATTAACCCATTAATGCTATCGCGTCATACCCTTAAGACGGAGCTCAAGACCAGTTAAGTCGCCGATCTTTGTCTGAAGCATGCCCTACGTGGAAAACAGAGCCTTGAACCGAAACCGAAGTGAAAACCGAAGTGCTAGCACAACTAATTCGCATTTGGCCTAACCCCGCTAAATTGTTCACCATTGATCGAAAACAAGGCAGGTACAACAGGATAATGGTGTTCATAAACAGCACTTAGAAAGTAGCCAAAAAGTAGCCAAGTAGCCAAGCTGGAATTGTCGCCAAGAGCTCCCAAAAGTAGCCAATTTGGCGCAATGTATCCAAACCTGGCAACCCTGCAACGCACACGACCGCCGCCTTGTTTCGTTCTGCCTCGCCTGCTCCGTCGCCGGTCGCCCGTAGTTAGCAAACTGCGCCGCGAGCCAGGGAGTAGAGCGGCAAAGAGCGGCCCCACGCGATCGCCGTCTAGGCGGTGGCGCTGCGGTCGCTTTAGGATGAGCGCGTCGTCTGCAACTCCCAGCTTGAGGAGCGTCAGCAAGAGATGGCTCGCGTCCGTTAAAAAACAACGTATTTAAGGAATACAGACGTAGCTATCGCCTTGATCTTTTTTGTAATGAAAAAAGACGGTTTAGTAGCGTTTATAGCAGTAACATTAGCCGGACTCGTTAAAGACGCGTTTGCAAACGGCTTCAAGAACTCAAGCTGCTGCGCTCCCAATAACGATCGCTTTATTGAAAGAAAATGCCGCAACTAGGGGTGTGCGAATATCAAATTTTTCGAATACGAATCGAATACGAATACTTAGTTCCGAATATCGAATCGAATATCGAATAATCAAGGACAGACGCATTTAATCACTACAAAACATTTATTTGGGCACCCAAGAACATCACAGTTCAACAATCGATGATTAAATGAACACAAAAGGTGTTTGTGGCTGCACAAAATGTATCAAAGTCGCGAACATTATTCTTAGAAGAGTGGAAATATCAGAGGAGATGGCTAGTACACAGCATTGATTAAGGCTAGCTTGCCATCAGCACAAAAGCGCGTTGCTGGGATGACGTAAAAGGTTGTCGTGAAGGAAAACCGGCTGCACCACATGGTCAGACAGAAGTAGTTCCCTTCTAACTGAAACGACTCCTCCAGCCAGAGAAAATGCCCTCTCACTTGGCACTGACCTGGCACGTATTGCGAGGTACTTCGTGCACAGCTCTGACTATACCAGCTTCAGAAAATGCCCTCTCACTTGGCACTGACCTGGCATGTATTGCGAGGTACTTCGTGCACAGCTCTCACTATACCAGCTTCAGAAAATGCCCTCTCACTTGGCACTGACCTGGCAAGTATTGCGAGGTACTTCGTGCACAGCTCTGACTATACCAGCTTCAGAAAATTCCCTCTCACTTGGCACTGACCTGGCACGTATTGCGAGGTACTTCGTGCACAGCTCTGACTATACCAGCTTCAGAAAATGCCCTCTGACTTGGCACTGACCTGGCACGTATTGCGAGGTACTTCGTGCGCAGCTCTGACTATACCAGCTTCGCAGATATAGCCACAAAAACGCTCACCAGCGCAGTCAGCTACGGCATGGCCCTTGGAGGAAGAAAGAATTTTCCTTCCGTGTAGGCGCCGCCATGTTGTTATATATCTGTCGATAGGGCTTGCGGACCGAAATGCACGCCGGTGCTCACAGTGAATATTCGGCTAGATACGAATATTCGCGTCGGGTCGAATATTCGAAACAACACGAATACTTGGATTTCGAATCGAATTCGAATACTAAAAATATAATATTCAAAATATATTCGAAAATTTCGAATATTCGCACACCCCTAGCAACTACTAGCACAATTGTATTTTCATCTCGACACAGTAAAACAGAAAAGGTGGCTGAAGAAAAAAAAAGTGCATGTGCCGCAAGAAAAAATGAAAGAAACAAGAATTAGGGGCTTTTACCCTCCAGCTAAGTTTTATTTACAGACGCGAAACTTTCAGTGACCAAGTCAATAAAGGAAAGTTTCCAACTTTTCACATCAGTTTTGCTTTCTTCTTTGCAGATGCAACAACTTCGGAAGCGCTGAGCTTTTTGCAAGCATCTTTAGCGGAAAAATGCATGCGTTGTGCTATGTAAGAATGCAAAAGCTCTGCAGTTGTACTCTCTCTGTGAGAGGAGCAGCCAACACTTGTCACATCGCTGTCTTTGAGCGAATCAAGGAGGGCCCAAAAAGTATCTGAACAGAGGCTCTTCTTTTGCAGCATAGGCGAAATCTTGATTTCAATTGCGCGGAACATGTTATAGAGTTCCCATGATGGCTTCTTCTGGCTCCCCTGCTTGAATTCTCTCCCTAGAGTGAGAAATGCCTCTGGGAATTCTGAATTTGAAGACTGAATGCTACTGACGCACTCCTGACACTTCTCACATTTCAGAAAGGATTTTACGAGGTAACCACACAAGTAGTATATGACGCAATCCTGGGCTGATGGTGTGTAATATCCGTGATAGGGAGCGACGCGTTCCCCGACCTGTGCGGATGCGTAGATTTTAGAAAACTTCCCCTCAATGGTCTTCTGAAGCTGCTCACGTGATGCAAGCCGTTCTTTTCTCCCAGCCTTCATCGTCTCTTCAACAGTGACAAGAACGAATGTGTGTTCTTCTATCACATTGCTACCAACACAAGCACTTATCGGTGCGTACAAACTCAACAGCCTGTATATGTGACAGAAGCTTGTCGAAGTGGGATGGTCCTCATCACCTCCGTAGCTTCTGGTCATCCCAAAAAACCTCAGAAAAATAAGATGCATGACTTTTTTTTAAAGTTAAAACGTGCAATGAAGTCGATTCTTAGGCATTCCAACTCTAAGGAGATTGAAAATTTTCAAAATATATGCAGTTTAAATAAACGGGACCATTTTCAATATGGTTTCCGGGTGTTCTACTTGTTCGAAGTAAGTAATTCAACTTAATAAGAGTCCACAAGTAAAAGAAAGAAGAAATTGCTCCCGTTTGTACTGCTTACCTCTAAAGGATCCTGATTCAGCTTTCCGGTAAGTACACAAGATGCTCCTTGCGATAAAAGATCTTTCGTGAGGTCTAGGACTGACGCAAGAGTAACACGAAGAGATTCAGTGATAGGTTGCGAAGCAAACAACAGTTCCTTGAGAAATGTGGTTCCTCTTCGTCAGATTTAGTGCATCAAGGAACTTCTGCATGACGTAGAAGGTGAACCAGGAGGAAAGAAACAGTCAACAATGTTAGAGAAAATTTGCACCCATTTGCGAGATGTTTTGTTTATATGTGCTTACCGCCATTTCCTTCGAGGAGCTTGTTATTCCATACTGAGGCAGTTTTATGTTTAAAGTATCAAATAGACTGTTCACCATGAGCATGAACTCGCTACTGCCATCACAGTCTTCCAGTCCAGGCTGCTTGAGCCGCTGGTAGACCCTTAGCCCGACTGCAGTACTGCGGCTCAATAGCTATAAAGAAAGGAATCAATAGAGTGCTGTAATATGTGTCGCAACCGCGCCAAGGAGTTCTAGTTCGACTGTGAATTTGGCACACACTTCAGCACCTTTACTTACCTGAACAGCCAGCAGGACATTCATTTTTCTCATATTCTTAGGGCTTACATGCTCTCTAGTCAGTTTAGGCACGACGCGTAGCTGCTGTTTGCTATTAACCTCCTGTAGTATACGGTAGTGGTCATAGCTGATCTTATGCTCGCAGATCGGCAAGTTTGCAAAAACTTGCAGATCGAAAACAAATACTTCTTCGAAAACATACAATGAATGTTTGTTAAAAGTAATCTTTAGCTCACCATTGCGTACTAATGATGAAGAAGATGGTTCCTGATGCACTTTATAATGTGCGGGACATCACAAAGGAAGTACAGGTGCTGCCCAAGTACAGTCGGATGGTCCACTTTGTGCTTCGGTGCATGCAGCTTGCCTGATATGCGAAACTGGGACCGCATGGCCTTGTTCGTGCTGGCTCCATCACTTATAACGGCAACAACAACAGCATTGTGCTTGCTACGCTCTACAATGGCCTCCAGAACGAGCCTTGCTAACACCTTCCCAGGTGCTGCATGTTTTCTTGCAAAACTCGCAATGGGCTGAACCCAGGACTGAAAGAGGGGCACGAACATAAGAACCAGTGCGTGGTCAGCAGCTATAGTTGAATCGTGGCCATATAATTTACAAAGCCGTTAATCTTATAAGTGTGCTTGTTGAAAGCAACAGCCTGCCGCACCTTCATTTCGTCCAGTATTTATGTTCCGCAGCGCTGCACATCTGATCTGTCCTTCATGAACGCTCCGACACTGGCGAGAGCTACCTTGTTAAACCCGAACTCACAGGTCATCCCACGCATGATCTGCCTTAGCCGGGTGGTTGTCAGAAGCGGCAGGAGCTTCATCTTTACCATGAGTTTGTACGCTCTCGGACTTTAAATTCGTAAGAGCATGTATGTCACGAGCCATTCTGACCTATAGCGCTTTCCCTTAGGCGTTTTTGCTTTTGCAGCTTGAAATGCTGTGCGAAAGGCTTCCCGCTGTGCATCACGTATTTTTTCCAGTGCTTTCTCCAAGACATTTGGTGACACCTGCGAGAGCCGGTGCTTTAGAGCATCGAGTTCCCTTTTCGCTTTTTCACGAAAAGCAGTTGCCCTAATGACTCTTTTGCTTAGGTTCTTAATTACCCATCGCGCCTTGCGTTGAGACTTCATGCCCTTTTTTGCTAGGCGCTCCACTCTGTCCTCAAAATTTTTTTTTCATTTTCTTGCATGGAGTACACAAGGTCTGCTCAGAGAGAACCATGCATTTCTTACTGTACCATACACCATCAGATTTCAAGGCGGCCATTGAGGTTGAAATGCTAGGGAAAAGCTCACTTCGACAGCCTGTGCAAGCATTCAGGAAATTAATGTACTTCTCGTCACGTCATTCAGGCTTGCAAGTGCAATTTTCCATGTAATTTCAAAGTAGCTCCTTTCCGGCACAAGCACACCTCGTGCACTGACATCTACAGACAAGTTGTTTCGCACAACTACAGCTTTCTGTACTACTACAACACCGTCATGCTCCTCCTGCTTGTAGGTAATAACATCATTGGCTGAGGCTCTTACGCACCATGTCACAAAAGTTGGTGTGTTTTGCAGAATAGAAAACCACGGTACATTTTCAAGCGTGCGTTTGTCAGCGGCGACCTCACGACGTTCAGCGCTCTCCGGAACGTCGAAGCCGTCTTCTGCTCCTCTTTTGCTCTGACAGGCGAAAACATCGGCGGAAGCCACTGACGTAACTTCGGGTGACTTCCTTGTCATATTGCTATCGAGATGAGCCGGTCTGTTCGTGATAATACATGGCACCGCACCCTCCTTCAGCGTCCACCTACCTCGAGGAATCCTAACGGTTTGACCAAGGTCAATTGAAATAGGTCGCGAAGCAGGAGCAGAATGCGGTCCAGAACCAAGTGCTGGCGACATCAAATTAGTGGAACTAAAGCGCCAAAATGAAATTAGTGGACAGACACCACAAGAAGAGGGAAATAATTAGGACATATTTTGTATTTCAAAAGCATTCAAAAACAATTGCAGTGATTCCTTTTTAAAATGTTCTAGTTGTGTGCATTTTGTTAGAAAGTATAGCGCTTGCTTTGTAAAAATTTCTATGACAGCGTTCGCTCAGAGCAGCGGCAATAGCAGCGGGACGATGCCAAGGTTGACGGTGCTCTGATGTCATACCCTTGTCATATCTTTTGACCATTCTGCTTGCTTTTGTTTGAAACTCGATTCTGCTAGCCCTACCTTTTCCTTGTTGCTTGTTGCTCGAGTTCTTGGTGTGCATCGTTCGTGTACAGTTTCCGCTTTTCCCTTTTGCCAGCGCTTCTGTGTAGTTTCGTTCGGTTGGGTGCGGTTCTGTCGCTTTTGCCCCAAAAGGGCATCGTCTGTGGCCATGGGGCTCCCGTACGCAAAAAAGAGGTGTGCGGTTGCACGATGTACGAGCGATAACTTGTCTGGCGGAGTCACATTTCATCGCTTTCCCAAGGACGTGAGAAGGTAAGCTTTGTGTCTGCTGCCCCTGCATGTTTGTGCGGTCATGTCTTGTTTTGAGTGTAGTTAACTGCTTGAGTGCGCTTAGTGTATCGAAGTTGCATGTGCACGATACACAGCCGTGAGCCGGTGAGCACTCTGAATGCATGCCGCTGTCATTACAAGTAATGAATGCTTAAAACAATTCAACTGCATTTTCTACATTCGTGTCGTCTTTAAACTGCGCCCGGACTCTTGTGTGGCAGTTTCATCAATTGAGGAATGCAATGCATGCCGCTATGTGACGAGTACTTAGTGCTGAAAACGATTGACATGCATTTTTTACGTCTATCGTGTTTACTTTTAAACTATGCCCGGACTTTTCTGTGGCAGCTGCAAGAGTTGACGATGGCGCAACTGTAATGCGTCTCGTCTATAACGAACCCTGAAAGCATGTGTAAAGTTTACGTGTTCCGTGTACTGTCCCTCATTGTCTTGTCCCGTTTGTCTCTAACAGATATTGGTGCGGGCAATCTTGTGTGCGTGCGTCAAACCTGAGACGCAACGGCATAAGTGCCGCGGCCTAATGGCAAACCACGCTGGTAGGCCAGAAAGGCCAAGCAGTACATGTACGTACGTATACATCATTGAAGACGACACGATGGCAGCGGAGGCACAAGGAACACGGTCACCGAAACATGAGTGAAGCACCGGTTCCATCTGCTCGTCGGCACGTGAAGCCTGCAGTTGAAACAGGCGGACCACGAAGCATGATACGGTGCCATGAAGACCGGAATAGTGGAATCATCGTATTTTGTGAGCATCTGTGTACCAATTCTTTCTTTATCTGTACTAACTGTTTTAATGAGCTTAATAGCCGCCGTTTCTGTGTGATAATTGTGTATTATGGCTGTTTTTCTGGTGGCCTTCCATTAAGTCTGTATCCTAGCGTTAAATTGCTAGATCTATAGGCTTGCATTCGCATATATTTTTGCGTTCCTAAAGACGGAAAAAACGGCGCTTGTCGAAGCGTACACTCCCTCTGTGAGAGATGTGATGTGTTGTCAAGCAAGTCAAGTTATTAAAAGCGCTTAATTTTTAATATGAATTCACTCCCTGATACACACACTGTAATAACCTTTCACGTTTGGGTGCGTGTCATTTCATTTTCATGTCTAGATGGGGTAATGGAATGTTGTTAATCTCTTAGACAAGAAAATATGGCCTCCCACAGAGTGTAGTCATCTCGAGCAGTTGATGCATAGACTGTGTGTCATTGTTTCCTGCTGCTCATTTTACACTTCACCTTGAAAGTGCATACAGGTTCTGTGACAAAATGCTACAAAAAAGGGCAGAAAGGAGTGGGTGGCATCTGCAATGCCTGCTATGTATCTAATGCACTTGAGCTACAGCCAGCCTGACAGGAAGTAGACAGGGGAGAAGATGGGATTAATAGCGACAGAAATCATTTACTAGTATATTTTAAAGGCTAACTATCTTGAAATAGCTCAGGCACCGTGTGTTGGCTGTGCCCAATGCACATGTATGTCAGTAGTTCAGTAATCGCTCGCATACGGTGAAGAGCACTGCCAGAAAGCGGGATTGTTGCCATGGTTATATTATTAGCGATATGTAACATTTCGCATCCCAAGGGTCCGCTTGTGCTATGGCAGATGACGTAGTGAGCTGCTCCAGATTACTTTCGACCGTCTTGCAATATCAGCACAGGCACAATCAGGATTTCATTTCAGTACCTGGTTTCCAGCAGCAGAATGACAACCACTGATACAGCACCATGCGTGACTGCAGATGAGGTGTTTGCCATTGTGCAGGTCCGCGGCCTGGGTTCAGTTCTGTGCCAACGCAAGCCTGCAGCAGTTACAGCCGTGCCAGCTGCGGGAACGTGCAGTCTGTTCGCTGCACTTCAGGCCATCGGAATTCTCGCGTCCTGGACGGCTACACCGCGCCGCTTGCCCATCTGTTCCTTACAAGAAAGGTAACCAACAGTGCAAATGGTATTTTCAATCAAGCATAAATGCTCCAAAGTATAGCCAGTAAGAGAACATTTAAGATGTCTGTGCCATTATATCTTCGATGTATTTATGCTGATTATGTGATAAATTATGCAGACTGGTCACTCAACGAAAGAAGCAGCCCCGCTGCTGGCCTCGACAGTGCTGCCTGCCACAGGAGGTTCTTCTCCCTATCTGGTAATTATGTATGAAAAACCTGTGAGAAAAACCCATTGTCCTCAACCAAAAAGTCGTCGAAATACATTGTGCTAATAGGCTACCAACCGCCCCTGTGTTAACAGTAGCGCTTTCTGCTATGGTTGGTGGTACTGCTTGACAGCGGTGGTGTACCCTCAAGCATGCGTGACCATGTTAGGACCATGGGGGGACGGACCAATTACTGAAGGTTGTTAGTTTCCTTTCTGGGTATGTAATGCAGCTGGTACAGTGGTAGCATTGTTCATTTAACTTGCAATGTGTGTGTAGGCAGCCGTGCTGCTCCCCATTCAGACTGATTTGTCCTTTGTTCTCTGTGTAGTTGATCACAGCTATGCGGCGAGCGCTGAGGAGGCCGAACCGATGGATGGCGTAACATGTTCGTCTCCTACACAGCCCCGGGTAGATGCTTGCCCTCACGCCTCTGCTACAGCTGGTGATAGTAAGTAGCGTTACTCAATAAGCAAAACAGTGGCATTATACCTTTGGAAGTATTAAATACTGAAACCATTTGTGTTAGTAGGTTCCATGGTTTTTACTGTTTCAAACTGACAACTCTCCGTTGTTATGAGCGTTGCTTTGTCATTTGTGCAGTGGGTGATACGTGTGACGTGGGAAGAGGAGCTGAGCAGGGCGAGCTTATGGATGGCATGGCAGTTTCGCCTTCTGCACAGCCGTTGGTGGAGGCTTGCCCTGCTGCGACTGCTGCTGCTTGTGGATGTAAGTGACATTACTCAGTAAACAAAACAGTTACATTACATATAGAAGTGCGAAATATGGAATCCGTTTGTGTCTGTATTCCAGCGACTTCTCTTCAGCATAGTACTGTCGGAAGTAATAAATATGTAAATAATTTCTGTTGGTGTGCCCAGCGATTTGTTTTCAACGTGGTTTATTTGTTGTGGCTGTTCTGAAGATTGAAAGATTGTTGCTTTCTGTGTACAGGTGACCACACCTATGTGCTGCCTGGAGGGGATGAGAAATTTTTGGCGCCTGGGCAACTACTAGTGGAGGCTTGCACCGGCCCCTCCACTGTTTGTTGTGGTTAACGTAAGTACTGCTACCGATTCAGGGAAACTTTCGCGATGATGTTTTGCTCTTACAGTACTATTCCAAAAGTGAAATAATAATCATAGTATACAATTTTCTACAGCGCACTGGTGTAAGACGCTTAAAAAAACTGTGGAGATACAACTTAGACATTGGGGTAGGGACATGCAAACATAATTGTTTCGATCAGGCATGGTTATTGAAATTAAATATACTTTAGAGATGTGAATTTTATACCTGTATGTGGAAGATATGTGTTTCCTCTGATGGCTGCGATTTCTCATCTTGCAGCGTGCCATGCCCACCGTTGCAAGCACAAGCTACATGCGCTGAAAGTGAAGGCGCGCCGGTTCCGGGACCAAAGCATGAGGCTGCAACAAAGGCTCCAGCGACAGCGTCAGATGAGGACTGTCGCCGAGATAGTGGAGGGCGTTCGTGCCCACGTTTCGCCAGCCTTCGCATCACTTGTTGAGGCTCAACTGAGAATGAGCCACATTAGCAGGTTTGCCCGCCGATGGTCCTCACAGAACAAGTCGTTTGCCATGGGCTTGTATTTCCATAGCCCAAAAGGGTGCAGACACTGTAGAAGGCTTCTTAAGCTCCCATCTGTCAGGTCACTGCAGCTCTGGCTTCAACGTGTTCCTCTGAGAGTTGGATTTTATCCGGAAGTTTTTCAGCTTCTGAAGCGGCGTGCAGGTTCGTTTCCACATGCAGACAGAGACTGCAGTATTGTTTTTGATGAAATGCACATATTGAAAGATCTGTCATACAAACCGTCAGCAGACAGATTTGAAGGGTTAGGAGAATGCAGTGGGAAGCAAGGTGCAAACCTAGCAAACAAAGCCCTCGTGTTCATGGCGAAAGGGATTGGCACTCAGTGGAAGCAGCCGTTGGTTATTTTTTTGCTCATAGGGCTACACCTGCCAATGTACTTCACAGTCTCATTTTTCAGTGCCACGACTTGCTATTAGAAGCAGGCCTTGAGCCAGTGGCTGTTGTATGTGACCAAGGGAGCCAAAACGTTTCCATTTTCTCGAGCCTTGTAAGTCCTGAGAAGCCATTCATTGAGGTCAATGGCAAGCCACTGTTTTTCCTGTTTGATGCCCCTCACTTGTTGAAGTGTTTGAGAAATATGTTTTTAAGTATGATTTCAAGGTTGGGGACCACATAATAAAAAGTGCATACGTAAGAGAAGCTTACGAAAAAGACCGCCGCCTTGAAATCCGCTCCATGCCCAGTCTCAACGATAAACATTTCAACCTAACCTTTAGATCGAAAATGTGCATTAAACTTGCCGCGCAAGTTTACAGTAAACACTGTGCAGCCGCAATGTGTGCTCTTCACACATACAAATAACTTCCAGCCGAGGCCATGCACACGGCGAAATTCATTGAAAGAGTTGATCGTCTTTTTGATAGCTTAAACAGCTCGCAGAAGCGCGCCAAGTCACCATACGCATGTGTAATGGCTAGTGGACCAGTGCACAGGGAGTTTCTAGAAGACTGTACCAAAGTTTTCGAGAACCTCGAGGTGCTTGGATGTGTGCGGCGACTGCCCTGCATTCGTGGCTTTTGCCTGACTGTAAGGTCTATTCTGCTTTTTGAACACCTGTCGACCCATTATGGTTTCCAGTATTTGCTAACACGTCATTTGAATCAAGATGCTCTTGAAAACACATTTGCCATCATTCGTTCGAAATGCGGTGCAAATGCTAATTCAACCTGCTGCCAGTTTAAGGCATCATTTCGCCATCTTTTATTTAGTGAGTAACTTGTTTAAGGTGTCTGACAAGACCAACTGCAACGAGGATATGGCCACTCTTTTAGCAACACTTCCAATTGACTTATCTGTGCCTTCCACTGTTGGTCCAGTAGTGACCTCACTATCTTTCAGTGCCTCGGAAACTTTACCCGGTTGCCCTTCTGCAATGGTAGAAAATAAGATAGTGTATTTTGCGGGCTGGCTGGCGCCAAAGTTTTTAAGGTCCCATTTGTGTGTTTGTGGTGCTGATCAGTGTCAGCTGATGATTGACAATGCAACCTTTTCTCGTGAGAACCAGGTGCTGTTGTACCTAAGCAAAAAGGGCGATGCGGAAGGTGATTTTGGGAAGCTTTCAGTTCCAACCCCCGCTATGACCTCCTTTGTCACTGCGTGTGAGCAGGTCTTTGTGGGCTCTGCCAACCACCTGATCTCCAAGGAAGCAGTAGGGCAGTCTCTGTGTGCTCTGCTGCGTGAAAAGGTGAAAAGGTTGAGAAGACAGTAACTGTTTGTGGTGACAACGTATACGATGAGTTGTTCTCTCTTTTTGCTAGGGTCAGACTGCACTGGTTTGCTCGTAAAAAGAATGGAGAACTGCTGAATGCAGCAGCAGCAAGCCGCAAGGTTTGGACGCAGGTTCGCAGATTAAATACATGAAGCTGTCAACAAAAGGACCATGACCAATGCAAATATGTTTAATGCAAATGACATGACGCTATAGACGGGCATATACGGAAAGAAATGAGCAAGTTTTCGTTAATGTGACATAATGACTTTCGTCTCAATGAAAGAACACAGTGGAAGTACCGTCCAGCATCCTTTTGTTTACTCCCTTACCATCCTGCGGCTTGAGCTTGTTCCGATAACAGTTCGAATTTATGTGGAAGTTTTTGAGCTGCTAGAGCGGCTTTCAAGTTCTGCTCCGCACACTTTATGCAATGCACATTATGAAAAAGCTGTCATAGAACCTGCCAACTGAATAGTAATGAAAAATACAGTGGCATGTAAGCTGTGAACATCAAAGCCCTCGGTTCCGTGATAAAAGAGCTGACACTTGATGGAAGCAGCCCCGTGGTTATTTTTTTTTTTGCTCACAGGGCTACAACCGCTGTTTCCTGTTGCAGTTTTTCTTCCAATGCTTCGATTTCCTTTTACAAGTTGGTCTTGAGCCAGTAGCCCTTGTATGTGACCAAGGGAGTAAAAACATTTCCACTTTCCTGAGCCTTGTAAGCCCCATGAAGCCATTCATTGAGGTCAATGGCAAACCAGTGTTTGTGCTGTGTGATGCCCCTCATTTGTTGAAGTGTTTGAGAAATATGTTTAAGTATGATTTGAAGGCAGGGGACCACATAAAAAGTATGTAATTAAGAGAAGCTAACGAAAAAGACCGCCGCTTTGAAATCCACCTCGTGCCCAGTCTCAATGATAAACATTTTTCTACGAACATATGTATCGAAAATGTCCGTTAAACTTGCCGCGCTAGTTCTCAGCAACCACTGCACTGCCGCAGTGTGAGCTCTTCACATGTACAACCAACTGCCAGCAGAGGCCACCCAAACGGCGAAATTCATTGAGAGTTGACAGTTTTTTTATAGTTGTAACAGCTCGCACAAGCGCGCAAAGTTTAAAGCAGTGTGTCGCAGTTTTCGAGAACCTGGAGGAGGTGCTTGGTTGTATGCGGCGACCGCTCTGCGTTCGTGACTTTTGCCTCAGTGTAAGGTCTGTCCTTCAGCTTTTTGAACACCTTTCGTCCCATTTATGGTTTCCAATATCTTGTAACTCGTCATTTCAATCAAGATGCCCTTGAACACACATTCGCCAGCATTCCAAGTGCAGTGCAAACGTCAATTCTACCTTCCGCCAGTTTAAGGCAGCATTTCACCATTTTTTAGTCGGTAACTTGCTTAAGGTGTCTGAAAAGACCAACTGTTACGAGGATATGACCTCTCTTCTATTAACACTTCCAACTGACTTGTCTGTGCCTTCCACTGTTGGACCAATAGTGACCTCACCATTATTTAGTACCTTGGAAACTTTACCAATGATTGCCCTTCTGCAATGGTAGAAAATAATGTGGCGTATTTTATGGGATGGCTGGCGTCAAAGTTGTTAAGGTCCCGTTTGTGTGTTTGTGCTCCTGATCAGTGTCGGGTGAGAATCGACAATGCAACCTTTTCTTGTGAGAACCAGGGGGTGTTGTACCTAAGCAAAAAAGGGTGTTGCTGAAGGTGCTCTTGGAAAGCTTTCAATTCCAACCCCGCTATGACTTTTTGCAAATATCTTTAATGAAAACATTCCTTCAAATTCAATGTGCTCACTGCACTCCGCATGACGTTTACTTAATACCTGTGAGCCTTGTTAATTGCACTGTGACATGACGCTATAGACAGGCATGTGTGGAAAGAAATGAGTAACTTTTCGTTAATTTCACATTAGAACGTTCCTTTCAATGAAATAACACAGTGGAAGTATCGTCCAGCATCCATTTGTTTGCTCCCTTACTGTCCTCTGGCTTCAGCGTATTCCCCTGAGAGTTGGATTTTATGTGGAAGTTTTTGAGCTGCTAGAGCGGCTTGCAGGTTCTGCTGCGCATACTTTATGAAATACACATCATGAAAGAGCTGTCATACAACCTGTCAGCAGACAGGTTTCAATAGTAAAGATAAAGGTGTGAACACTGCAAGGCCCTCGGCTCCATGATAAAACAGTGCATACTCGATGGAAACAGCCACGTGTTTTTTTTTGCCCCTAGGGCTACAGTTACTGATCCCCTTTACAGTTCCGTCTCCCAATGCTTCGATTCCCGTTTACAAGCTGACATTGCGCCAATAGCCCTTGTGTGTGACCAAGGGAGTAGGAACACTTCCACTTTCCAGGGCCTTGTAAGCCCCAAGAAACCACTAATAGATGCCAATGGCAAGCCTTTTTTTTAACTCTTTGATGCTCCTCAATTGTTGAAGTGCTTGAGGAATATGTATTTTTAACTATGATTTCAATGTAGCGTACCGCACCACATAACAGAAAGTTCATGCTTAAAGGAATGTTGCGAAAAACATTCCCAGCAGCCTTCAAGTGCTATTCGAGTCCAGTGTTTGTGATAAAAATTTCAACCTAAATTTTTCAACATGTCTGTTAAGCTAGCTGCGCTAGTATTCAGCAACCATTATGCAACTGCAATCTGCGCTGTTCACACATAAATAGCACTTTCTCCATATCGACACCTCGCGTCTCCGGTGTTCTCAGGTGGCGCATGAAAGACAAGGACGTCGAAGTGTGTATCGCGCTGGCTGACTGCGGAACGCTGTTTGCTTGAGATCTCGCCCTATGTTTCGTCACAATATATATGTTTCCATAATATGTTTTACACGCCATCACGATCGTATGCAGGAAGGTTGTTTGTTATAACCTCCACATATCCCACAAGTTGATAGCTCCTCTTTTCATAGCAACGAGCGCTCTGTTCGAAAAGCACTTGTGAAATAGCTGCTCCTGACCTATTAAGTGATTGAGGAATATGTTTTCCATGCCATCAGGGTCGTATGCATGAAGGCTTTCTTGTAACCTCCACATTTCTAACATGTTGCTAGCTCCTCTTTTCATAGAAATAAACAATCTGTCTTAATAGTGCATGTGAAGTAGATGCTCCTGACCTAATAATAATCTCTTGCAGGAATGTTTCCCATGCCGTTAGGGTCGTATGCACGAACGTTCCTTTAACCTTCACATTTCCCACATGTCGATAGCTCCTGTTTTCATAGAAATAAGCGCTCTGTTCGAATAGCGTTCGTGAAATAGATGCTGCTGACCTATAACTGTTTCAGGAATGCTTTCCATGCCATCAGGGCACTCCATTCCTTGTTGTGACCTTGACATTTTCCACATGTTGAAAGCTCCTTTTTACATTGAAATAAATAAGTGCTCTGTTCAAACAGTGCTTGCGAAATAGATGGTCATGACCTATTAAGTAATTGAGGGAAATGTTTTCCATGCCGTCAAAATAGTAAGCATGAACGCAAAGGTCTTTGTTTGTCTTCATAAGGTATTATCAGCAAACAATTGCAAAGTTATTCTCGTCATTCCTTGTTCTGGCTGGTGGTGTGTGTACATATGTAGCACTGTAATAGCCTAATTCCTGACATTATTTTGCCGGCATCAGGATGCGGCGCATTTTGCGACAATGGTTCCAAGAGGCAAGCAAAGAGGTATGTGGGGTAACCTCTTGTTTGCAAGATGGTTAAGGCATGTGCAGATGCGAACAGAAGCAAAACGGAGCCTGCAATGACATTGAAGCCATATCTGTTTTGCATGGTATAGGTTTACAGGCATGGCATACTAAATGATTGCTGGTATTGTTTCTCATCTCATGAACACACAGTGCTTTACAATGTTTACTACGGCGGGCAAGATTGCAGTCGGGCCACAATAGCGGGCTTCATTAACTGATGTCTGCATCTGTACATTTAAGGCAGTTGAAATAAGTTGTTGCAGTGGATCCTGCTTACTTTAGGACGCTTGGATCCCCTTTATCAGTACATGTTATGCGCCCAATTTGCTCAATTTCTGGAGCTCTGCACTATGGTCTGTTATATCTTGTGTGCAGCTTCAACACCTGTAGTGCCATATACACGCTTTCATTACTGTGACTTATCTGCGACACAAGTGAAGTATCGACTGTATGTGTGTGACGCGTGCTGAGGTGCTCGGCAATTTTGTTTGCAGTGATTATGTAATCTGAAATTTGGGAATGCATGAGTGGCCTTGCGGCTTTTTGTGGTGTGGTGTTTTAGTGATCTACCAATTTTCCGTATCTTTATGTAAAAATATTTTACTTTCCTACCGCTCTGTATGTACCACTGCTTCATGAAAAATGTTTTCATCCATGCCTTGCCATCAACATCTGTTCTGCAACTGTCATATTGTGTGAGTCATGTTGAGTATCAGTTTGTAGTGCACATACCTTCTGGCAGTGATAATCTAGTGGCAGTAGGCCTTTGCTACTGTTTTGCATTGTTCAGGCTGGTCTTATTTGTTACATACTCATAAATCGTGCTGCGATGCTACAATATTACTTTTGTCACTGCTGTAGCATTGTCACTGATTGCCCATGGAAGACAGAAAGTTTCCTCCTATATAATGGTCCGTATGATGAGAGGTATCGGATGTGCCGTTCGGATGGTTAGATGGTTGTTTGTACAGAAGTACATGCTGCATAGGGAGTTCTGCTGATTTCCTAGCGCCTCCAATAGGACAATGGTTGTGCTTGTTTGTTGACTGTTCTAGGGTAAATCATGCATGAGCATCAATGGCGTTTGTGGTGTAGAAGCACTGGGATCAATATGCACTTGGCAGTGGGTTTAAGTGAGTGTGCTTTATATCCCTCAGAATGTTAGGCAGCGCTTTAATAATGGAGAGTTTCTCTCATAGCGTGAGTCGATTTAGGACTTTAAACCCCATAAAACAAAGACATTAATAAGAAATCTGTAACCTTATCTTTTGCAAACATCAAGTGAATCCTGCTTTGAATGTCTACAGTGCTTACATGTTGCTGAGCACTGAAAACTGCGACTGAAAAGGATTTTGTACACCTTCAGTTTTGTAGACATGTCGACATGATACTGTCTAGTGATCATATATCAGGAAAAAGTGCCTTATATGTCACTGGTTACGGTCTGGTCGCTATGCAAGATGTACAGTGTTCAGACAGATACTGTTTCTATTAGTGTGTTGAGCCTGGCGTGCATGGAGTGAATTTTCCTGGCGTAAACAAGCCGCATGCGAAATGCATGTAAACGTGAAGCAAAAAAATGCACCGTTGCAGGTGCTATAACCTCCCATCACAATGCAAGTTGGTGGCATAGCTACGTGCAAATCACACGGGACACATTTTTGCGTTCAAGAAAACTGCCACGCAGGCCAGGGTCCAGGCACACGCCAGGCTTTAATGAGGTCAGTCGTTTCATATCGGAATCTTCCTCAGTAATATCCAGGAGCTAGTGCCAGCTGGAACGCTTCGTGCGACTACAAGCTCATTTTTTTTAAAAAGAAAGGTGAATTGAATATTCTTAACTTTTTCTTGATTCCCCATTGTGTATGAGTGCTCCTCGATTGTGTTTCATTTATGTGCATTGCGTTTGATTGTATTGATGAAGATGTCTGTCCTTTGCATGTTTTAAAGGAAGCCCTAATTTTCCTGGGAAAGTGCAGTGCTGCTTGCAGTGCATTTATGGCATTTATGCACACCAGGCAAACTACCTTATTTTTATATTTTAAACAATTTCCTCACGGATTACATCAGCACTGTGTTTTTGTGTCACTAATCAGATTCTTGTGTACTGCGGCTTTCAACTCGTTAAATCATCACTTTTATTAAAAAGATTGCATCACTGTCCTTTTCTGTGTGAGCACAACTCAACACAATTCTACCACAGCCTATTGCTTCTAAACTTGGGTGCTCAGAAACAGCACCCAAGCAAGGAGTCATTACACCTAAAACTAATGTGGCAGTAACATAAATAACTGCGCATGTTGCCACATTACAACCCTGACATTGAGCGCAACACCTGAGGCGAGGACGAAGGAAAAAGGCACAACGAGAACTGACTACCTAAAAATAGCGTTGGTGGTCGGCACTCTTTTTTTTTTATTCGAGCTGTTTGCCATTAGGCATAATGAAAAAGGAAAGAAAGTTGTAAAAAGCAGTACAAACAAGCTTCGCTTAAAAAGCGGCAAAAGTTCGCAATAAAGCGATTATCTTGAGTCCACTTGCTATAGTCGTCTGCAACGTCCAATCGCAGGCCAACCTTTCTTAGGAAACGTCGTCTCACGGAAGCTGTAGCCGGGCAAGTCCACAGCAAGTGTTTTTCATCACACTGGTCGGGCGCAGCACCACAATGGGGACACTTGTCTGTCACTTCGTAACGTTTGTCACGCCACCGATGACGCACAGAAGGAGTCAGAGCCGCTCCTGCCCGAATCCGGCGCACAGATACCTCCTCCTCCCGAGTGAGACTCCGGAGGAGAGGGTACGAACACGGAGGAATTAGAGCGCGTGTTCGCTGACGCAAAGACTGTTTCTCGGAAACATGGGACAGGAACGGATCTGAGGGAAGACGGGAAGGTGGCGGGATATCGGATGTCTCAAGGTGTGTCATTGCATCCACATGAATTTATGCGGATCCTGGGCATGCCCGCGAATCCGATGTATACGCACGGGACAGGGGTATTTTGTGCAAAGTTGGTGTATGGATTGTGTAACTTGGAATGTGCGCCGGACAGCCTTAAGCTGCTTAAGGGCGGTAAGGGAGTCGGTGTAACTGTGTACAATATTGAAAGTAGGTACGAGTGGAAGGGAAGCAATGGCATTGTGTATCGCCTGAAGCTCCAAGGCAAGGAGGGAGCAAGTATCCGCGCTATATGTAGCGCGGGAGTTGAGATGAGGATGGGAGGGACTGTAAACCGCAGTAACTCCCTGCACTGCTGTGTGTGATGCATCGGTGTATATTATGCACCCTGAAGGAAGATGGGCGGCTGATATCGGCGTCGAAGCAGAGGGGCGATTGTCTGTGAGCTGGCAGTATGACCATGGAGGAAGAGTCGATAAACGATGAAGCTGAAGCGACATCTTGCGTGCTCTGTTTGCCTCACGCTGGTCGATAAGCTCACTCAATATATTAAGTTGAGCGTACTCCTGCAGAATGGGTATGGGTGTGATACGAGGAAGATAAGTTATGGCACGCATAGCCTCCCGATTGATTGATTCAAGGGAGTCCCACTGTCGGCGGATGAGGCGATGAAATTGCGCCTGGTACACTATCCGCGGCTGAAGGATGAAGCGCACGAGCTGACGGGCAGTATCAAAACGCGCTCCGCCAGAGCGCATAGCTATGCGTCGAATCAGACCGAGAGTAGCGTCAGCCGATTTACGGGTCGCGTTTAGCCACGGAGTCCCAGTCCCAGATGTATGAAGTAGAAGACCTAGAACACGCATACTTTCTACATGAGGAATTGGAGAATTATCTACCGTGAAGTTAAAAGGTGCTGCTTTCCGTAAGCCACTTCTGTTTCCAATGCGAATGAAACAAGATTTATTACACGAGAGGGTCAGACCCAAAGGGGGTAGTCGTGATGTTATGGCATCCAGCACTTGCTGGAGCGCAGACTGTTGCACAGACGCATCTGGATGACAGGACCACAAGGTTATGTCGTCGGCGTACGCAAGGATGCGTACAGAAGGAATTTTCTCTAGGGCTCGGACAAGAGGTATAAAAGTTACATTAAATAATGTGGGGGCGAGGACGGAGCCCTGGGGTACACCGCGGTTGGAGGTAAAGTGACCAAAAGGCTTCCCATGGACACGTACACTGAAGGTTCTGTTTGTTAAAAATGAGTGAATTGAAGGGTGCCAAGAATAGAAGAGTGTAGGACGTTGTCATATGCCTTTGTAATGTCAGTAGCGATCACCGTACGAACAAGATGACTATGGGGAGAATGGTTTAGTACGGCCGCAGCCAAAACAGCCAGACCGTCTTCTGTTCCAATGTGAAGGCGGAACCCAATTTGAGATTCTGGATAACAATGATTTTATTCCAGCCACCACGACAAGCGAGCTGCTAGAATGTGTTCATAAAGCTTGCAGATAGTAGGCGTAAGTGAAATAGGGCGGAGGGCCGAAAGAGAAACCGGCGGCTGACCTGATTTGGGGATTGGGACAACAATGGAATGTTTACACTCTGCAGGAATAACTCCAGAATGCCACACCTCATTGAATGTATCAAGGAGGGAATGTAGAGCAGGTCCTTCCAAGTTGCGAAACAACGAGTTAGGTACACCGTCATGCCCGGGAGCAGTGCTTGTTTTGAGGCGCTCTATGGAGGCCAGCAATTCTGCCATGGTAAAATCTGAAGTAACCTCATCAGGGGGCTCAGAAATCGATAATATGAGAGAAGGGGTAGGGAGGCAGTCATGATGTGGGAAAAACTGACGGGCTGCTTGTTGTGAAAATAAAGTTTCATCCACATTCAGAGCTAAGCGAATGATTTCGGTATAATCAGCTACTTGAGAAGTGCTTTCCATGGCGTGAAATACCCGCCAAAGATGTCTATTACCCTGTGTAGAGTAGAGGGGGGCACACCATGCAGCCCAGCGTTGTCTGCTAAGTCGCTTTGAGTAGCGCCGCGCACGTGCAGTAGCCCGATGAAGAGCTGTAAGAGCTGAAGGGTCATCGGGATTATGAGAAGCATAATGATCCGCTCTGCGACGAAGAGCCCAGAGATTAAGGAGATGCATGTCCGGGTTCGGATCATCCTCATTTACAGTAGTGGCGAATGTGTGAGTAGACAAAACAGCTGAGAGGGTAGACAGAACAGTAGATGGGTTCAGCGTAGACAACCTATTATCTGCGCGTACGGAATCCCATGATGTAAACCGCACGCTGGGGCGTATTTTCCGGAGACGCGAAGTTGTGATGGAGATTAAAATAGGACTGTGATCACTGCCCCAAGTGTCTGGTTCAACATTCCAACGAGGGTAGCCGGGCCCTAACCACCAAGACAAACCAGGCGAATACGGACCACCCCGAGGGCGCGTTGAAGTTTGCGGTTGATTTAGTAGTTGAATGATCTAGAAAGGTGCCATGAATGTGAGCGCCCGGGAGGAATCCAAAGGGTAGCCCCACGAAGTGTGAGCGCCGTTGAAATCTCCGCCAACTAAAATAGGGGTGTCTGAGTAGTTATTACGGAGGAAACGAATCCAACCTAGGTTGGGAGACACTGTTCCCGGACGACCATAGAAAGATACAAGTATCAGTGGTGTGTGTGCAGGTTTTACGAAAAGGCCAACGACCTCCTGGCGAGTGTTGCACCACCGTGAAAGCTCGATCGGTGTATGGGGAACAGAACGATGAACATAAATTGCAGATTTACTGGGATGGAGGGAGGAAGCGATGCAGCGGCGATCAGGGATGGAAGGAGAATGGAACGCGCAGAAACCAGAGAGGCGAGGAAGGGAATTGTGCTCTTGAAGAAGGAAGGCCCAGGCCTTGAGTTTGCCGTCACGCAGGCGGATGTTCACTTCAGATTACTTATTGGCAAAGCCACGGCAGTTCCATTGCACCACCAGAGATGATGCACTAGCCATGGCGAGGCCGAAGAGCTTCAACGATCAGGGTGGTCAACTGCTGCATGAGTGCCATTATTTTCTCCACTGCCGGGGAGTGCACATTTGATGGGACCTCGGCGCCGTTATGTGGCTCAGTGATGTTTGGAAATGATTCGTGAGGAGGTAGCTCGTTCGCTATGTTTCTTCGAGATGGCTGTAAGCGCCGCTGTTCTCGACGCTTAGTGAGATCCTCTAAGTGGCGACGAGCCTCTGCGATGGCATTGTCGAGAGCGGTGTCTTCATCTGTGGTGTCCGTGGCTTTACGTGTTGATGTGGGCTTCCTTCCTCGACAGTGAACAGCTTGTGCGTAGGAAAGTTGCTGAGCAGGCACGTTGAGAGTCGGGGAGTCATGTGTAGGAAGTGCGGGGAAGTCGTCTTCAGCACACGCTAGAGCAGCGAAGCGATTGCTTGTGCTGATCCCAGTGCTCTCGGACGGCTTGTTCGACTTCTTTGCCTTCTTCTTTGGACAATTAGGAGAACGAATGTCGTGACCTGGTAATTTGCACAGGGCACAAAGGCCTGGTGTCTGGTCCATATCGGCCACTGCTGCAGGATTGGGGCAGGTAGTCTACATATGCCCTTCTTTATGACAGTGGTAGCAAAAGATACGGCGTAGACGGAAGGGCTGTGGCTTGACAATGGCGCCGTAATAGGTCATGTAGTCTGGTAGATTGGATGGGCCTTGAAGGGTGACGTGGTACGTGCCCCGGCGCCCCATAGGCCGGGCATGGAGTACTGTGTGTGTAGAACAACGGATATTTGTTCTCACTTCCTGAGGAGGGCTAGTGCTGTCTATGTGGTAGACGATGCATCGGAGGGTGTCGGGGCCGGATGCATAATATACTTGTACGGAGACATGTTTGCTTGAGTTCAGGGGGATCTGTGTCACACTGCACATTTTCTCAGCAGCCGCTAAGGTTGGTAGGTTCACTGTGATAGTGTTGGAAGGACGATGCACGACGAATCCACAATAGTTAGACGAGCCGAGAACGTGATCAATAGTGGTCTGAACATAACGGGGAGGGATGGCAGTAATGTCAAACCGCAATGTAGGCTTGATGGTGACGCGGAACAGTTTTGGGGTCGGTAGAAGCGCACCTGAGGCGCTACCCACCGGTGATGTCAGTTGAGGTGGCAGGGGCTCAGTCGCTTCAATCTGTACGGATGGCCTCGGTAAGGAAGACGCAACTGGTTCTACAGGCGCAGTTCCTTGCGGTAGCTGACGAGGTGTCACGGGCTCAACCGGTACAGTTGACCTTGCAAGGGGAGACGAAACTGCAGCCACGGGAACAGTTCCTTGTGGCAATGCGAGAGACACGGGGGCGTTGGTGCAGTCCATGTCAGAAGTCGCAGAATCGGAAGACGCTCCAGCGGGCAAGTCTGTAGCCGCCGAGTCATGCACTGACGTGGAGGCAGCAGGCGGCCGCGTGGCCGCCACCAATGACGCCGAATCCATGCCACAGGCGCGCAGCGCGGCCTCGCTCAGCAGCGCCGAGCTAAGCCTAGCTTGCGCCTGGGGTTGTCGGTTATGTTTTCGTACTTGAGACGTCGCGCACCTTGCCGGAAATCTGTCCAGAGGGGTGTCCTTGATCTCCGGTGGCACAGAAGGCAGTTCGTAGCCTCCAGAAGATGTCCGTGAACAAGGGAAACGAGAATGAAACACGGAGCTCAGAACAAACACGTCTCAGCTCGGGCGGTCGGCACTCGTGTCTTCTTTCTTCGTTCTCGTGTCGGGTGTCGCGCTGAAGCGTCGCGGCGTTCAGCAGTTTATTTTTCCCGCCAAGCAGCACGTGGCGCTGACGTCACGAATATGACGCCACTAAAACATGTGACTTCGACGTCGCGTTTCTTTTTAATTATGACGTCACTTTTTAGTTGTCCACGTATTTCGAAGATGGCGCTGGCTGCGCACCATAAGCCGCCATGTTTTGAACGTATGGGCTTCTATGCAGCCTACTCTACCATAGTACATCTACCTTGTACCAAGCGCGGCCTCGCCTCGCGACGGCACAAGTTGGAGCCCTGCTCTTGCAGCTGTGACGTCACACCGCTAGGCGCACCGCGCGCGGCGGGCGCAGGAGTTAGGCACCAGCTACCAAGCGCGGCCTCGCCTCGCGACGGCACAAGTTGGGCCCCTGGTTTTTGCGGCAGATGGTATGACGTCACAGCAGAGGTCAAGCTAAAGGTCAATGGTAGCTACCGCGGCCTCGCCACCCGAGGAGCTGAAAGTGAAAGTAGTATTGCTTTCGCAATAAAATTACAGGAAAGCAGCACTTGTCTGTGTGTTCTTTCTTCTCAAATCAGAGAAGAAAAAAAACGGTCGCATGTTCATGGAAGCTGCTGCGGTCGTCTTTCTTTCATTGCATTTCTATACGCCCGGTAAATTTTAAAACATGCACCTAAGG
Organism: Amblyomma mixtum; assembly: GCF_055824585.1. NCBI lineage: Eukaryota > Metazoa > Arthropoda > Arachnida > Ixodida > Ixodidae > Amblyomma > Amblyomma mixtum. Next base: position 125,803,889 of record NC_143016.1, on the reverse strand, counting down.
AATTTACTTTCATTTCAATTGTATTACGCGAATGGCCGAAAGGAACTACTGTTGAGCTGCTCCATAAAAAGCAATACATTTCCTTTTTTTTTACAGGTCTGAACCCCAATGTACGCAACATGTCGCTGCTAGCGGCCGGCGGTCTGTCAATGTGTGGGGTGTTATAACACACCAAAGGCTTGAGCTGCTAATCCGGATAGACGGAGCCCTGACAGCATCAGCCTATGCCGACATACTCGAACGAAACTCAATTTCTTTGATCCTGGATAGCTGGTTTCCAGATGGATGCTTCATTTTTCAGCATGACTGAAGCCCCATCCACACAAGCGGGTATAATTACTTGTAACCCATATGCACCTCGCACAAAAGAACTAGGTAACTTTTTGCTCACAATTAGTCAATCGATGCTATGAATTGATATGAGTGGATTGAAATCTTTTTTTTTAAATAATATTCTGATTTGGGGTTTGGATGCTACTGGCGTGCTACAGATTGTTTTTGGGGCTAACGAACTTGTGATTGCCGTCATTTAACTTTTTTGTTTACTTTCACCCAATCGCAACGTTCTTTTCTGGCGGATCCTTCAAAAGCGTCGCCATTATCATGTTTATTTGTTAATCGAATTTCACGTCCCAAGGCTTATTTTTGCCACAGGATTGCTTTCGTTCATATATAAGAAAGTAATAGACCACGATGCTTACGCACAATAGAGTTAGCTGTCATTTATTGCACCATCATAACTTACTTCTGCTGTTCTTTTTTTCGTGCTACGCGAAAAGCTATCCAAGCTTTATGATTTAAAGGTTTTTTTTTAAGAAAAATGCGGCAGAAGCTTGAGGTCTGCATTCAGGAGCTTCCGTGACCCCCAAAAGGAGAGGACTTTAATATTATTGAAAATGCGACAGCCCTTGTGAAGTAAGAGTAGGAACGATGGAAACTACACGGATTGTCCCTATATCTACTTTGGGAGGCTGTGCAAGATGAATAGACGCGACTCCAAGGCCTCACTGGTTTCGCGAGCACCCTCTATGCCTCACTGCCCGCACGGGCACTCAGTGTCGTCTGGGCTGGTGGCAATGGCACTGTCGTCAGTAATCCACTAGCGTGGAAGAGCGTCTCGTAATTTATTGACAGTAGTAAAAAAATTCGACGCATATTCTAAAAAAACAATCTCGCAAGCGCGGGCCGCTAGAACAGCGGAGAAAGAAACCCCTGAGAGCGCTTAAGCTTGTTTTTGTTGCTGCCGTCTCTACGTCGGAGCGGCGCCAAGGGAATCACGTCAGCGCTCATCGTTGTCGATTGTTCAAGAATTTTTGAGTAGTTTCTACTTAATGCTGTCGGAGAGGCCGTCGCTTTGAATGTGCTAAGTGAAGCCCTCTCTCCTTCATTCGTGCGCCGGCGGCGGTGCAACGCAAGAAGGATCTGGAAGTTTCTGGAACCCAGTATCCGCGCCAGACAAGTAGGGATGCGCGCTCGGCGCGAGAAGGAAGTTGCACAGTTGGTCCATGACGCTTTTGCGATGCAGAATCCCTCACCTCAACTTGTACTTATGCAGATGCGGGTTCGCTACGGCAAACCTTGGTAACACATGCGGAGAAGTTGAAACAATTGACCATTTTCTTCTCTCTTGCCGGCGGTTCCCATTTTAGAGAAAACAGTATTTGGAGGTCCCTCTTTCGAGGTTAGGACTCCCTTTGTTTCTACCAGGTCTGCTCTCCTTTGGTGCGAGCGCCACGGGATTTTCGTTAGCACTATTTGCGGCTACCTTCATGATTACATCATTGCAACTGGTCGCTTACCCGGTTAAATCCATACAAAATTCCACTGCATGTCCAAAAAGCGTATTTTATTTCATTCTTGGTGTATCTAATTTCTTTATTTATTGAAGAATTTTAACAATCCATACATATTTTCTAATTTCAATCATTCTACTAGTCTCGTTAGTTTTTTTTTCCGCCCATATACCTCCTTGGCTTTCACCACCGTACCTTGGCCAATCCCCCCGCGTGGGTATGGGCCATTTTCATGTGGAGAAGAAGAAGATACTGTATGTCTGCGCCTGCCTCTCTGCTAAGAACGAACAGACGCGCAGCGCGATTATAAATAAAAGGCATTGACTGCTGTCTGCCTGCCCGAGCCGCCGTTCAAGCTCTGATAAGCGCGCCCGCTATTCCCTGATGGTGCGCCTGATGGCGTCCAATGGGTAGACAGAGTAAAGTCCTAGGTGTCACACTGCTAGCCTCAAGTTAAGTAGCCCGTGTCACCTGGAATGAAATAAAAAGCAAGGCTGAACAGCGAATCGATGTCGCCGGAACTTTTCACCTACCTTTTTCTAAACGAGCATACCCTATTAGAACCAGTATTGCAGCATCCCTCTGCTATGTCGCTAAAATTTTTCGCTCTCCACACCGCGTCCTCTAAACGTAAGCCACCAATTGTGGCTCTTTCTTTTGGGACGATCATACGCAGAGCGTGGGAAGCGTTTTCGTTCGTCTTCCTACAAACATGGGTGGTTTCAGCATCCCAGACCTCGAGATCATGTGTCGCGTGTTGGCCTTAAGGGCCATGTGGGATCTTATCTCCAACACAACGTACCGAGGCAGAGGGCTCTCTGCGTATATCAAATGGGGACATCACGCCGTTTCTTTGACCTATCAGATTGGAAGGGCCCTGCGGCTGAGAAGCCACCAGCATTTTATTCATATCTGGTGAGATCGCTACATTTTCTAAAAACCACCGTGCCGGAATGTCAATTGAAAGAATTGTCCGCGAGTGAAACGTGTGAACATGTCGCTTTTCTCACTCTTAATTAAGACCAGGGCAGGAAAGCACGGAAAAGAAAGCGGAAACAGAATGTTGCTGCCTCCCTCCCTGTAGATGTACATATTTTCACCTGGCTTAGAAAATGGGAAGCGTTGCCCACAGCCGACCGCCTTGCGACGTGGGGCGTGACGCCCTCCGCCTCATGCCCGCAATGCGGTCGAACACAAACCTTAAATCATGCCACTTATGAATGCCCAGTCGCACGAAACTTTTGAAGACTAGTGTCACGCATGTTCGAAATTCGTGTACAATGGCACAGTCGCCACCGTGATGCCTTTGTTTAGCTAATAATGTACATTGGTAAATGGAGAGGACTGGCTGTCTTGAGCGGACGCCCGCAGAAAGTTATTTTTCCCTATTTGTACCGTCTCCGAACATTACTTCTTAAGAATTTGAACACGGAATTTATCGTACCAGCAGAGGAAGCCTTCCTCCTGCGCTGTTCAACAAGATTCATTGTCATGAGAAATGAAAGAGGGGCTTCTTGCGGGGACACCCACAGAAAGCTATATTTCCCTTGTTGCACCGTTCTAGAACATTACTTCTTTAGTGTTTGAAAAGGGAATTTATCGTACCAGGGGAGGAACCTTCATCCTGCGGTGGTCGACAAGACTCATTGTCATCAGAAATAAAAGAGTGACTTCTTGCGGGGACGCCCGCAGAAGTCCATTTTTCCCTTGTTGCACCGTCTCAGAACATCACTTCTTAAGCATTTGAACAAGACATTTATCATACCAGCAGAGGAAACCTTCCTCCTGCGCTGTTCAACAAGATTCATTGTCATGAGAAATAAAAGAGTGGCTTCTTGCGACGACACCCAAAGAAAGCTATTTTCCCTTGTTGCACCGTCTCAGAACATTACTTCTTAAGCATTTGAACAAGACATTTATCTTACCAGCAGAAGAAACCTTCCTCCTGTGCTGTTCAACAAGATTCATTGTCATGAGAAATAAAAGAGTGGCTTCTTCCGGGGGCGCCCGCAGAAAGCTATTTTTCTCGTGTTGCACCGTTCTAGAACATTACTTCTATATTCTTAGCACAAAAGTTAGCGCAAAACACAACACTCACAAGGAAGGTGGACAGGACAACGCGATACTGACAACTGATCCTTTATTGGAAAGAAACACGTAATATATAGGCACACCGTCACACCACCTATCAGCTGCAGCAAACGTCAGAATGATGTAAAGGGTCATAAAAGCGATAAACGACACAAAGACTGAAAAACACGACATAGCTAAAAACGATAAAAAGCGGCGAAAGAACATTAAAAGTATGACACGTGGTGTATAGCAGTTAGATAAAGATAAGGTATTGAAGGTTTTCAGGTACGTCGATGATTTTTTAATCCTTCTAAGTAAAGAGGACACACAGCCCTACTTAGGCACAGTTAACGAGATTTTAAAGATTTTTAGTGAGAACGGAGAAGGATTGGAATTTACACAGAAGCAACCGGAAAGTGATAAATTACAGTTTTTAGACCTGGAACTTTCCATAAGCAATGAGAGGATGTGCTGGATGTACCACCCTCGTGCCCAGAAGGGATTCCTGTCTTATAAATCGGCGCACTCTAAGACTGTGAAGCGAGCCATTGCCATGTAAGGTTTAAGGGCCGCCATTGCGAAGTCCTGTTGCCATACCATGGAAACAAGCTTCCAGTTCCAGATGGCAAGGCTTCAGGATGCAGGCTTCCCACAGTCTGTCCTGACAAGTGTGGTGGAGTCCCTTCTTCATAGCATAAAAGGTGTGGAACGAAAGCGACCTAAGCTTGTTGAAGAAAGAATTAAGCCAGAAGTGGTTCCCTATTCTCACCGCGTTGCCCATAATCTAAAAAAAGTTGCAACTAAGTTTAAGGTTCCAGTAGTATTCTCCGCTCCCTGTAAGCTAGCCTCGGTGTGTCCTCGTGTCAACTCGGAAAAAAAGAGGAAAATCCTGTGGAACCAGACATACACGTAGGTACGTGGAATGCAGTGAAAGGGTTGTATATCAGATCCCACTCACATGTGGAAAAGTGTACGTTGGACAAACGGGGCGGTGCCTGAATGAAAGGTTGAGGGAGCATGAACGTTCGATGGGGACAGGAACAGGTTCGAATCTGCCTCTTCATTGCAAGGACTGTGAACAAAACTCCTGCCGGCCCATTCTTGAAAAAACCGGTGTTTTAGGTAGAGGCCATGATCGAGTGTCCCGTGAATTAAAAGAAGCTTTTCTCATCAGAAAAAAGGGCGCGAATACTGCTAGCGATGCATCTATCTTCTTGTATAAAACTGAAGAATGCTTTTTAGAAAGGTTTTCCTGAGTAAGAGCATGTGTACAGGTGTTTTTTTTTTCCCCTCAATGTAATATCAAGTGTTCAGCGCACAGGCTTTTTTATCAGGTTTTTCTTGTTTCACGTGTTTTCTTTTACTGCATTTGTTACGTTTTTTATACAATATCGTTTTGTTATCATCCTCTTGGATTCCATTCACTCATGTTTCTTTGGCCTTATACACCACGTGTCATGCTTTTAATGTTCTTTCGCCGCTTTTTATCGTTTTTAGCTATGTCGTGTTTTTCAGTCTGTGTCTTTTATCGCTTTTATGACCCTTTACATCATTCTGACGTTTGCTGCAGCTGATAGGTGGTGTGACGGTGTGCCTATATATTACGTGTTTCTTTCCAATAAAGGATCAGTTGTCAGTAGCGCGTTGTACTGTCCACCTTTCTTGTGAGTGTCGTGTTTTGCGCTAACTTTTGTACTAAGAATTATGCACCAACTAGCCCAGCAACAAGTGTTACTTCATTACTTCTTTAGTATTTGAACAAGGAATTTATCGTACCAGGGGAGGAAACCTTCATCCTGCGCTGGTCAACAAGATTCATTGTCATGAGAAATAAAAGTTTGACTTCTTGCGGGGACGCCCGCAGAAATCCATTTTTCCCATGTTGCCCCGTCTCAGAACATTACTTCTTAAGCATTTGAACAAGACATTTATCGCACCAGCAGAGGAAACCTTCCACCTGCGCTGTTCAACAATATTCATTTCGTGAGAAATAAAAGAGTGGCTTCTTGCGGGGACACCCACAGAAAGCTATTTTTCTCGTGTTGCCCAGTTCTAGAACATTACTTCTTAAGCATTTGAACAAGATATCTATAGTACCAGGAGGGGAAACCTTCCTCCTGTACTGTTCAACAAGATTCATTGTCATGAGAAATAAAAGAGTGACTTCTTGCGGGGACGCCCGCAGAAAGCCATTTTTCCCTTGTTGCACCGTCCTATAGCATTATTTCCTAGGTATCTGAACAAGGAATTTATCGTACCAGGGGAGGACATCTTCCTCCTGCGCTGGTCAAAGAGATTCATTGTCATGAGAAATAAAAGAGTGACTTCTTGCTGGGACACCCACAGAAAGCCATTTTTTCCTTGTTGCACCATCTCAGAACATTACTTCTTAAACATTTGAACAAGACATTTATCGTACCAGGAGAGGAAACCTTCCAGGGCTGGTCAACAAGATTCATCGTCATCAGAAATAGAAGAGTGTCTTGCCCATCCTTCTGTACTCTGAAGGTAGGTAAGTATTGTATTGTCTGCTTGCTTTCTACATAAGCACGTGATGCAGCTGCACAAACCACGACATTGACCACATTGTTATGTAATTTCATGTATATCTAGGTTGTAGTGCACATTTGTACGAATATTATGATCTCTATTGAAACTAGACCGATCTTCAGAAACCGATGAACATGTTATTTGTACTTCAGATGGTTAGGAAATAATAAATTCTCTTAAAAGGCCGCTCAACTCCCGAGACACCACTTGCCGAACCACGGACCAGCGAGGAAGTGTGCGTCAGCCTGAGGGACGGCTCTGTCGTGATCCTCTGGTCGCCGGAGTGTCGCAGTGCCTGGTGAACCAATTGTATTTTGTTTGTTTACCTCTCTCTTGTGTAAATGGGCTTTAGCTGCAATGTCTTCACTGCATTGTAATCTCTCTTGGATGTTACTTTGCATGAGTCGCATTGTATTGTAAATAACTTTGAGTGATTGTGAAATACTCGGTACGTTTCTTTGCTGTATAAACTTTTTGTTTTGCTTAGGAAGCTTTGGTTCCGCCCCGCGAACGATGGCAACTGGGCACCAAACGACCACCCCTCTTGTCACTTCGTAGCTGGCCTCTGGCTGAGCTTGCCACGCTGAGTCGAGGGCACCTCCTTTGTCACCGAGAACGCTACCCCGCACGCTCTAAGGGTGTCTGGGAAGGCAGGCAATAAGTGTGCGAAGTGGTGACTACAGTTGACAAGCGACTTCAGCTTTCTTCATTTCGCGTGCCGCAGGAAATTTGTCATTAAAGAGAAAATTGCGAGTTCAAACTATGCTGCGTTTATTTGTTACCAAAAGTAAACTAGTGTCTGGAATGCGCACGCTCGTGTGTGGTGCCATGTATCTTCACTAGCACTGACAGCCTTTGACAGTCTACCGGCCAGCAAAATGTGGGTTTTGAGGGAGAATTTCGACAGCAAATGCCGCTGCTCCAAACGCGGCTAGAAAGAAATGGAGCCATGAGCGCACCAACATTGTCGCAAGACTCTACCAATAAGCAGCACATAAGCTATCACGTAAATTGCAAGCTTTTGAACGGGCTGCTTTCAGTAACCACCCCCCACTTTGGAATCAGCCTAGCATTCTCGCTATCTGCGCATACGGCTACAATAGCGCCGGCTCTCACAATTTTACCGTTTCGGTCATGAGTCACTTGTGCTGATCTTTTTCCATTGCAGCTGTATGTATTCTGCGACGGCTCATAGATAGTAATATGCACGTGAGCCTAGAGGAACGTACCTCAACAGCCAGTTTTATTCGATTTTCTTCGATAGCGAGCCCAGCTGACTTTGTCGCTTCTCGCGCAACCAGCGCTCACCACGTGCAGAAGAAGAGATGGTGCCAGCAAGTGTTACACAGAAGTCGACGCCACTGTCATTGCTTTCGCCAGTCACCATATCGAGGAACGACAAATTAGAGCTCGGTAGTGGCTACTCTGATGGAAAGCGCCACGGAATCTGTGCGCTTAAGTTCCTTGATTCTGAAAGTACCACCTTTTTGTGAACTTTTCAACAGCGCCTCAAACCCTCGAACATGCTCCTCGCCCGCATCTATACTCCGCGCTTTTCTGAATGATCGGCCCCTTTGTGTTTATAAACAGTCCGTACTTGAAAAATGTCTGATCCTTCTTTTGCATATAAGCAAGCCATTCATAATGATGAGCTATTATCATCTGCGAAATGTTGCAGGTGCGAGAACGCCTATCACTTTGGGAAATATTATGGTGTAAATGCGAAGTAATTAAAATCAGAGAATGAAGTTGCAAAGAAATCGTCGGCCTGTCCAGGGTGCAGAAGTGCCACATGCACTGACACCAGAAAGAAGATAATGACGCTGAAGTGGAGATTAAACTTCCTCTCGTGTATGTGAACTAAAATAGAAAGGCTAATGCTCCTCACAGAAAAAGCTGAGGGTTTGGAACGATCCCTTAGCTATCTCTCAGCAAAAATCGATAAATTTCACCAAAAGTTCAGCCGTCAAGACAATGAGATTAAAAATCTCAGCAAGAGAGAGTAGAATGCACGATAGCCCACCGATTGTGACGCAGGGGTTGTGTATCGCGTTCCGCTTTCATGTGGGAAGAATTACATCGGCGAGATTGGCCGCCGTATCAATGAGCGTCTAGCGGAACACCGCAGATCATTGAAAGACACTGTGAACTCCAACCTCGCATTGCATTGCAGGGGTTGCAACGCTGCTTTTCTCACCTAGATAGGACAAGTATCTTGTTAAGGCACAGTGATAAGGTATGCCGGGAGCTGATAGAAGCTTACTTAAGAAAGAAGCAGACGCGTGCGCCTCATCACCGTCGGTGAGCCTGTAGGTAGGGAGGTTGATTTCTGGCAGTTTCTTCAGTAGGAGCGGACAGTACACGGGGCTGGCCTGAAGAGATTTCATGTTTTCCTGTTGTTATTGTGTTCCTATATCACACAGGAATGAAATTTCATTGGTTTCCTTTGCACGCGTGGAAATCGGTGTTTGTGTTTCCTCTTTTGTTTTCTTACGCCTTTAAAGCTTCCTTTCCGCGAATAAAATTTCAACCGATAGTCTGCGCTTAAGGAGGAAACCGGCGCAAAAAAAACGTGGACAAAAGAGACAAACGCGACAGGACCAGCCTCGTGTTTGCCTCTTTGCGCCGTTTTCCTCCTGAATCATGAACCAACTATAGCCCAAACTAGAGTTCTCCTTGAGTCTGCGCTTGTGTTCTGTCTCCTCGTTCCCTGTTTTCCTTGTTTTTTGCGCTGCTAAGTATGAAAAAGACTTTGATCCGGTAGTTCAAGTTCAATTGCAAGAAGACATACACCAGCTTGGACAGTGAAGCAGGCATCTTAATTTCTAGATGTATGGTATATCTGAGATTTGAGAGCTTTGGTGTATGAGGTAGCTCGTAAACTTCAGGTGTTTCATCTAATTGATTCTGACATTGAGACTGTCCATCGACTTCTCGCCAAACATAAGGTGCCAGGCATCATTGTCCGCTGCTTCACAAAGCAGGCGGTCAGGGGCATGTGGATCAAGAAAATGAAAAGGCTTGATGATAATCAATCACCGGTATTTTTGCAGGAAAACTTAACACGTCACAAAAGAGAACCGCTGCCAGCCACAAAAACTGTGCAAAAGAGAACAGCTACAAGTTCGCCTGGCACTTAAACTGAGAGGATTATGTTCCGCAGAGTGATGAAATGCGTGGCATTCATGAGAAAGGAAAGAATGACTTGGATGGATTGTAGAGAAGTACATGCTTTTTATTGGCCTTCTTCAATATTGCCGCGTTTCTACCAGCAGCCCCTGGGCCGCTGCACTTCGAAAGTCTCGTGCACCGGCGAGTGAAAGAGGCACAAGCTCGGTCCCGGCTTCCTCTGGGTGCCGTGATCTAGGCTTGCTCTCCGTGCCGTCCAGGTCAACCCCCATTAAAGCCTCTCGGTTACGAGCCGAATGCAATTCGGCAATTTACATGTCTTCAAAGGCGTAGGAGACAATTTTCGGCACAGCAGCTCCAGGCTTTCGAGCTATTAGAAAGTCGCACGAGTTTGTTTTTCCCCGGCCATTTTGACAAGCAGAAATCGTTGCCACTATGCGGGTGCAGTGCCCGTTTTCACTGGAGCAGATGACGGAGTCTTCGACGCACAAGTTTCTAGTTTTTGAGCCTTTCATGTGTTGCCTTTTTTCCCGGCACTCTTGAAACTACATGCCCGTAATAAAAACTCGAGAATGCCCGTTTTCGACACGCTTGCCCATTTTTTTTTTCATGTGGACCACATATTTCATATCAACAAATATCACTCGAAAAAATATTTGCATCGCTGGGGTCATAAAAATTTCGCGTATCCGTGAAACTCAACGCAAAACCAAGCGAAACTAACCGCAAGGCAAAGAACACAGGGCATGAGCGCCATGGCTCGCGTCATGGCGCAAGCAGGTAAGGCGTGCCTTTCAGAACTGCGCCATACTGTGCCCGCCGGCGTGCTCGGATACATTGCTTGAAACGCAGTTTGGAAAAAACTAAACGTTTCTCACCTTGCCACGGTCAGAAAGAGCAAGAGTGACACGAACCGCGCCATAACAGCCGGCAGGCAATGAAGCGTACGCGCCTCTTCACAAACTGCGGAATTCAAGGCACCGGCCGGCGTGGCCAGCCTATACTGCTTGAAATGCACAGTAAATGGGCAAAAAAAAGCATTAATCTACTTGCTATCGTCAGAAACCGCACGAGTTCAAGTCGAAGACCATGACAAACGCAAAACAACGCAGTCCGCGCTCACGAAGACGTCGCGCGCTCACAAGCGCAGCCGCTCACACGACCGTCATGTTTCGTTCTGCCTCGCCTGCTCCGTCGCCGGTCGCCCGCGTCGCCCGCGCGCGAGCATGCGCACACGCGCTAGCGCTGATGGCGCCACCAAAGCGGCGGTATACGAACTAATCCATTACGTATTTCCTGGAGCCAGATTTCGTCGAGTGGCCGCTCTTTATAAATTTCTTCCTCTATGTCCTTCTGCTTGACGCGCGAAGCAATGCTCTGGCACCCGTTAACAGCGAGCATCTGGCCAAATCTGATAAGAAATCCAGCTCGCCGACGCCTTATCAAAGCGGCAGCGAAGTGCGTCAGCTTGTCGAGTCACCGTGCGGTGTGGTCTGCTTCTCGTACCAAGCGCAAGGAAGGCAGAGCAAGCGCTTCCAGACTAGGGTGCCTCGATGCGGAGCTGGCATCGGGGTACCCTCATCCAGACAAGCACCCCCCCTTCCTTCCTCCCTCCCCCCTCCCCCCGTAGGGAAGTCTTTGTTCTGGCACATCTCTTCAAAACGAGAGCAGTGGCCTGGTAGATTCCGTTTTGCTTTTAAACAGTGTTCTCGGTGGGCACTATGTAAATATGGGGTAACAGTTGTTTCGGCAGCGAACGGATTTTTATACCCCTGTCACACGGGCACTTTCGATACTCATTGAACTCTATCTGCATCAATATTTTCCAGCACACTCGAAACATCCGGTGCCACACCAGCATTTTCAGTGCTCATCGAGAAGTTTCCCTCATGTGTGTTAGGCGGCGCCAAATGTTCCTCCAACAGCCACAACATGGTGATGGCCGGCAACGCTGTGCAGTCGGGGGCAGCGGCAGCCAAATCTGTAGCCAGACGTGATAGCGGTTGGCGCCAAAACTAAAAGCTTTGTTGTCATAGCTCTGTGAGTTACAGATGCTCAAACCACAACTGGTGCTGCAGTACGACTTGCAATCCTAGAACACCACAAGCAGCGAGCACAAAACTGAGATAAGCAGTGCTGTCCATTTACGATAACTGTGTTTTCAGGCTGGCTACTTGGTGCAATGCATTTTCTTTAAGAAACTGTGAAAGGATAACAGAACACACAGGAGACACACACAAAATTTCAAATGTTATACCTCTTTATAGGCAATACTTTACAAAACAATGAATATATCACTCAACGGAACCAAAGTAAAAAGATGAAGGACAAGACAAGAAGACTCTGGCTAGCTTTATTTTGTCTTTCGTCTTTGTATGCTGGTCCTGTTGTTTGACTGTGAATTACCAACATGCCCACAATGCTTTGTTGGTATAAAATATATCACAGGAGAAATATCACAAACTCCTGCGAGACATTGCTCAGGTATTCGAACAGGCGCAAAAAGCATAAAATAGCAATATCGAAAAACAAAATGAGATAAAAAATCGAAAGCAGTACGCTCAGACGTCGCAACGCATGTGGTTAACATAGCCTTGATTATTGCTAATCACTCAGGTACTGGAAAAAGCACGAAAAAAACAAAACAACAGAAAAAATCGAAAGGAGTCACGTCAGATAATGTCCTACTGCAAATAGTTAACACAGCCTTGAGTATCAACCCGCCGTGGTGGCTCAGTGGTTAAGGCGTTCCTCTACCGAGCCGGCGTATCCGGTTTCCAACCCGACTGCGGCGGCCACGTTTCGATGGAGGCAGAACGCAGAAGTCGCCCGTGTGCTGTGCGATGTCAGTGGACGTTAAAGATCCCCAGGTGGCCGAAATTGTTCCAGACACCTTCACTGCCGCACCTCTTTCTCTCTCTCTTCTTTCACTCCCACCTTCCTCCCTTCCCTTACATTCAGGTGTCCAGCGATATGTGTGCCAAAGTTACTGCACAAATCACTGCGCAACATTGCGCAGGTGCTGAAACGAATGTAAAAAATGGACACGAAAACGAAAAGAGTCAAAATATGGAGTCACATCAGTTGATTTCATATTGTATGTGGTTAACACGACGTGGTTTTGTTAGAATGATATCCGGAGAAGATACTATGTTGATAAGAACGGTAGATGATCGCTGCCATACGGGCTGTCCATGGCATCCCATTTAAAATCAGTAAAAATGTAACGTTATGCAAGAGACAAAACTATGCAGCTACATTTTCCTGAGCTCGGAGAGCAGTATGCGTGCCTGCCTGTGTTGAATAGGCATATATTATAGCACAGAATAAAATCTCCTAAAATACGCCCTGTAATACCTGTTTGTTCGCTTGCCCACAAATTGGAGTAAGCACTAACACTCCCGTCTAAGAGATATGGCTCTGGTAATTGTTTTAAAAGTTCTTCTAAGTCCTAGAGTATTAGTGTCAGGTGTGGTTCAAGATATACGGAACATATTGTAATTGTTTTAAAATATACAATAGTGACTGCAAAAGCTTCAATGTTAGGTGTGGTTGAAGATATACCGAACATATTGTAATTTTTAGAATGTACAATAGTGGCTGGTTGGTTGGTTTATAGGGTTTAACGTCCCAAAGCGACTAAGGCTATGAGAGACGCCGTAGTGGAGGGCTTAGGAAATTTCGACCATCTGGGGTTCTTTAACGTGCACTGACATCGCACAGTACACGGGCCTCTAGAATTTCTCCTCCAAAGAAATTCAACCGCCGCGGACGGGATAGAACCCGCGTCTTTCGGATCAGCAGCCGAGCACCATAACCACTGAGCCACCGCGGCGGCTGCAACAATAGTGACTGCAAAACCTTCAAATGTAGACTGAAGCTAGATTTTGCGAGTGGCCACACTACTTTAGACGACTACGGCGGTACATCCAGAGAGCCTATTCGCTTTCTCTCGGACGTTGAGAAAGACTTGATATATACTTAAAATATCTTCATGTTTTGATCCCAAGTTTGTCTCCTGGAGAAACAAAACAATCGGTGAATATCAAGCCACATCATCTTTTACGTCACTCTACTTTAACATGCATTGACAGTTCCAGTGAATTAGGAACGCATATCTAATCATTTTTGGGGATTAATTTTAAAAAACCTATGGTCCCGGTTTTGTGGGGCCCGTTATTGGTATTTTCCCTCCCTCAGATTTTGGCAGCTGTCTGTGTCATGTTCGGCTTCCGCACATTTGGCACAGGTTTCCTCGCCTCTGCATTTTTGCTGCCATGTCCATAGTGTTGGCATTTGAAAAATCTATAATTATGGATGTATGGGCGCACTGGGCACCTGATAAATGCAGCGCGGATAGACTCAGGCAATCGAGTGCTGCCGAATGTTATAACGATGTGAGGTGTTTTTATTTCTTCTCCTTTGCACCTTATAGCAATGCGGCGAAGGTATGTTACGCCTTGGCCTCGCAAATTCTCGATGAGCTCGTTGTCATCCTCTGCCATTAGCAGCCGCTGAGAAATTACTCCCTAAACGCTGTTCAGGCTTCTGTGAGGTGTTACTGTAATGTCAAGGTACGCAAGTTTCTGTTGTGCGAGTAATAAATCACTCTGCATCATTGGTTTCTCCCGTACAAGCAGATCTCCAGAGATAAGTTTTTCCTTCATATTCCTCGCCTATGCTCGTCTATAGCCAATTTTGCATCACGAACACTTATTGTGCGGCCACTGGAGCATTTTGCTCAACAGCCTGCGCTATCAGAAAAAGGAAGAAATGTTCAGGAGATTTCGGAGTCAAAACTTTTATTCCTTCGGTGCGGTACAGATTCCGGCTCCGTTCGTTTCTTTTTTTTAGGGGGGGGGGGGGGGGGGGGGGGGGATTGAGAATCAATCCTCCATCTATAGATTAAGGGCTCCTATTCTGTCACTTGCGTTTCACCCTTATAGACACAAGAAGGTCCCGTAGCCCCGCACCTGGTATCCTGATCGGGTGCCCTTCGGCCGCGGGTTGACCATGTCCCTGACCGCCACCGTTCATGGATTCTACCCTCGACCTTACGAAAAAGCAGTGGGGAAGCTGTGAGCGCAACCATGCAACTGTTGAATGTCTACAACCGTGGCCCTTGACAGCGCTTACAGCTGCAGAAACAAAAATTGCATCCACCCCAGAGGCACACTCCCCAGTCGTCACCTTGTGCGGTGAGCTTAGAGTTAGGCTCAGACCTAGAAGCTAGACCTACCCATGACAATATGATGTAGAACACGAAAATAAAGATTTCGCCGAGCCTGTCCATCACGTCACAAGAATCAAGCGAAGAATGCACTGTCTAGAGCTCATACAGCTCATACATTATTGTTCAATTGGGTGTATTGCCTTATGCTGTCATTTTCTGCCAAATACGAGGCAGCCTCCCCGTCCAGCTGCTCGTTTCCTTGAACCAAAAGAAAAATAAACTCTTTATATAATCATTACTATTATTATTATATCTCCCGCGACTGAAGAGCTCCGATCCAGCCGAGCCACTTCGAACAACGGCAGGCACGGCTCCCGGGCAACGCAAATGCATACAACACTTTTGCGCAACCCCGTCAGTATGGCATCTTTGCGTGTGGTACTTGAAGGCTCTAAGTGAGAGTGAAAGGCGGGTACTACGAAGTCATCGACCTAGGCGTGAGCTAGTCTTCAACGTGCACTGGGTCTCGTTCTACGTTCCGTGCGAATAGGTGCGAAGGTCATTCCACGATTTCGGCGAGGTGAGGAAAGCTACAGGGAAGACGTGGAACAGCGAGAGATTTTAAGAAGCAGGTTAAAAAAAACTGCTGCTGACGATAATATTCCAGCTGGAGTTATCGCTTGGTGATTTGAGCCATATATGCTCCAGTTTCGAGGAGGGCTTGTTCTAGTGGTACTGCCGGGTCGCCCGCTAATATGTCTGTGATGCAGGACGACGGCCCATATGCGACCGGACTGCCGCACGCCGCGATGCAGCTCGTGTCGTGCCTTCGGCCATGACCGGGAAGAATGTGTCCGCACATATGCTTGCGTTACTATGGGCGCTGGCCCTCCATAAGATGACCGAAGCGAGCTGCTCATAGACCAGGAAGAGATGGGAAGCGCCAGTAAACAAGGAAGACATACTGTCGCCTAAATCGACGCCCAAGGAAGCTGAATCCAAACTGCCGACAGCGCATAGAACCACTGAAGAAAGCAGCACCAGAAAGCCGATGAAAGAAGTATCGGCATCAATAAAGCGGCCTCGTGAGTCCAGAGGATGCTATGGAAAAGGAACTGCACACGGTAGAAAAACCGTGAAATATGACGGCACTAACTAAGACAAGTTGGCCTTATCTCGATCCTCGTCGCCTGCTAGTGGCGAGAGACTTACGCAGTGGAACCGAGCCACTGTTGTCTTTGTGTCCGCATATACTGGCAGAGTCGTGACAGGGGCACTTTTGTTGAAATCAGTCTATTGCTGAGTATCTGTTAAGGGAAGCTCATGGGATGGCACCCTTGTGGGGACACCCGTGGAAAGCCATGTTTCCTCGACTGCACAGCTTAAGAACAGCATGTTTCACGTCTGCATGCAGTGACTCTGTCGCGATAGGGAGACTTTTCTTGAAATGATACTGTGTATTGCGTGTCTGTTACGAAAGCTCATGGCAATGGCGCCCTTGTGGAGACACCCGTGGAAAGCCATGTTTCCTCGACTGCACAGCTTAAGACCAGCATGTTTCACGTCTGCATGCAGTGACCCAGTCGTGACAGGGAGACGTTTCTTGAAATGATACTGTGTATTGCTGCGTGTCTGTTTCGAAAGCTCATGGGCATGGCGCCCTTGTGAGGACTCCCGTGGAAAGCCATGTTTCCTCGACTGCACAGCTTAAGACCAGCATGTTTCACGTCTGCATGCAGTGACCCAGTCGTGACAGGGAGACTTTTCTTGAAATGATACTGTGTATTGCTGCGTGTCTGTTTCGAAAGCTCATGGCAATGGCGCCCTTGTGGGGACTCCCGTGGAAAGCCATGTTTCCTCGACTGCACAGCTTAAGAACAGCATGTTTCACGTCTGCATGCAGTGACTCTGTCGCGATAGGGAGACTTTTCTTGAAATGATACTGTGTATTGCGTGTCTGTTACGAAAGCTCATGGCAATGGCGCCCTTGTGGAGACACCCGTGGAAAGCGATGTTTCCTCGACTGCACAGCTTAAGACCAGCATGTTTCATGTCTGCATGCAGTGACCCAGTCGTGACAGGGAGACTTTTCTTGAAATGATACTGTGTATTGCTGCGTGTCTGTTTCGAAAGCTCATGGCTATGGCGCCCTTGTGGGGACTCCCGTGGAAAGCCATGTTTCCTCGACGGCACAGATTAAGACCAGCATGTTTCACGTCTGCATGCAGTGACCCAGTCGTGACAGGGAGACTTTTCTTGAAATGATACTGTGTATTGCTGCGTGTCTGTTTCGAAAGCTCATGGGTATGGCGCCCTTGTGGGGACTCCCGTGGAAAGCCATGTTTACTCGACTGCACAGCTTAAGAACAGCATGTTTCACGTCTGCATGCAGTGACTCTGTCGCGATAGGGAGACTTTTCTTGAAATGATACTGTGTATTGCGTGTCTGTTACGAAAGCTCATGGCAATCGCGCCCTTGTGGAGACACCCGTGGAAAGCCATGTTTCCTCGACTGCACAGCTTAAGACCAGCATGTTTCATGTCTGCATGCAGTGACCCAGTCGTGACAGGGAGACTTTTCTTGAAATGATACTGTGTATTGCTGCGTGTCTGTTTCGAAAGCTCATGGGCATGGCGCCCTTGTGGGGACTCCCGTGGAAAGCCATGTTTCCTCGACTGCACAGCTTAAGACCAGCATGTTTCACGTCTGCATGCAGTGACCCAGTCGTGACAGGGAGACTTTTCTTGAAATGATACTGTGTATTGCTGGGTGTCTGTTTCGAAAGCTCATGGCAATGGCGCCCTTGTGGGGACTCCCGTGGAAAGCCATGTTTCCTCGACTGCACAGCTTAAGACCAGCATGTTTCACGTCTGCATGCAGTGACCCAGTCGTGACAGGGAGACTTTTCTTGAAATGATACTGTGTATTGCTGCGTGTCTGTTTCGAAAGCTCATCGGCATGGCGCCCTTGTGGGGACACCCGTGGAAAGCCATGTTTCCTCGACTGCACAGCTTAAGAACAGCATGTTTCACGTCTGCATGCAGTGACCCAGTCGTGACAGGGAGACTTTTCTTGAAATGATACTGTGTATTGCTGCGTGTCTGTTTCGAAAGCTCATGGGCATGGCGCCCTTGTGGGGACTCCCGTGGAAAGCCATGTTTCCTCGACTGCACAGCTTAAGACCAGCATGTTTCATGTCTGCATGCAGTGACCCAGTCGTGACAGGGAGACTTTTCTTGAAATGATACTGTGTATTGCTGCGTGTCTGTTTCGAAAGCTCATGGGCATGGCGCCCTTGTGGGGACTCCCGTGGAAAGCCATGTTTCCTCGACTGCACAGCTTAAGAACAGCATGTTTCACGTCTGCATGCAGTGACTGTCGCGATAGGGAGACTTTTCTTGAAATGATACTGTGTATTGCGTGTCTGTTACGAAAGCTCATGGCAATGGCGCCCTTGTGGAGACACGCGTGGAAAGCCATGTTTCCTCGACTGCACAGCTTAAGACCAGCATGTTTCATGTCTGCATGCAGTGACCCAGTCGTGACAGGGAGACTTTTCTTGAAATGATACTGTGTATTGCTGCGTGTCTGTTTCGAAAGCTCATGGGCATGGCGCCCTTGTGGGGACTCCCGTGGAAAGCCATGTTTCCTCGACTGCACAGCTTAAGACCAGCATGTTTCACGTCTGCATGCAGTGACCCAGTCGTGACAGGGAGACTTTTCTTGAAATGATACTGTGTATTGCTGCGTGTCTGTTTTGAAAGCTCATGGGCATGCCGCCATTGTGGGGACTCCCGTGGAAAGCCATGTTTCCTCGACTGCACAGCTTAAGAACAGCATGTTTCACGTCTGCATGCAGTGACTCTGTCGCGATAGGGAGACTTTTCTTGAAATGATACTGTGTATTGCGTGTCTGTTACGAAAGCTCATGGCAATGGCGCCCTTGTGGAGACACTCGTGGAAAGCCATGTTTCCTCGACTGCACAGCTTAAGACCAGCACGTTTCACGTCTGCATGCAGTGACCCAGTCGTGACAGGGAGACTTCTTGAAATGATACTGTGTATTTCTGCGTGTCTGTTACGAAAGCTTATGGGAATGGGGTCCTTGTGGGGACACCCGTGGAAAGCCATGTTTCCTCGACTGCACAGCTTAAGACAAGCATGTTTCATGTCTGCATGCAGTGACCC
Organism: Amblyomma mixtum; assembly: GCF_055824585.1. Lineage (NCBI taxonomy): Eukaryota > Metazoa > Arthropoda > Arachnida > Ixodida > Ixodidae > Amblyomma > Amblyomma mixtum. Next base: position 125,784,982 of record NC_143016.1, on the reverse strand, counting down.
AGTCGTGACAGGGAGACTTTTCTTGAAATGATACTGTGTATTGCTGCGTGTCTGTTACGAAAGCTCATGGGCATGGCGCCTTTGTGGGGACACCCCTGGAAAGCCATGTTTCCTCGACTGCACAGCTTAAGAACAGCATGCTTCATGTCCGCATACAGTGGCAGAGTCGTGGCAGAGACATTTTCGTTGAATGACACTGTGTATTTCTGCCTATGTGTTATGGAAGCTGAGGGGCATGGCGCGCTTAAGGGGACAACCGCGGAAAGCCATGTGTTCTCTATTGCACAGCTTAAGAACAGCCTGTTCATGTCCAGATGCAATGGCAGCGTCGTGACAGGGACATCATTGTTCAAATGACGCTCTGTATTGCTGCGTATCTGTTATGGAAGATGAGTGGAATGGCGCCCTTGCGGGGACGCCCGCGGAAAGATATTTTTCCTCTGCTGCACAGCTTAAGAACAACATGTTTCATGTCCGCATGCAGTGGGAGAGTAGTGACAGGACATTGTTGTTGAAATGACTGTGTATTGCTGCGTATCTGTTATAGAAGATGAGTGGAATGGCGCCCTTGCGGGGACGACCGCGGAAAGCCGTGTTTCCTCTATTGCACAGCTCAAGAACAGCATGTTTCATGTCCGCATGCAGTGGCAGAGTCGTGACAGGGATATTTTTGTTGAAATGACATTGTGTATATCCGCGTATCTGTTATGGAAGATGACGGGATAGGCGCCCTTGCGGGGACCACTGCGGAAAGCCATGTTTCCTCGACTGCACAGCTTAAGAACAGCAGGTTTCATGTCCGCATGCAGTGGCAGAGTCGCGATAGGGAGACTTTTCTTGAAATGATACTGTGTATTGCGTGTCTGTTACGAAAGCTCATGGCAATGGCGCCCTTGTGGAGACACCCGTGGAAAGCCATGTTTCCTCGACTGCACAGCTTAAGACCAGCATGTTTCATGTCTGCATGCAGTGACCCAGTCGTGACAGGGAGACTTTTCTTGAAATAATACTGTGTATTGCTGCGTGTCTGTTTCGAAAGCTCATGGCTATGGCGCCCTTGTGGGGACTCCCGTGGAAAGCCATGTTTCCTCGACTGCACAGCTTAAGACCAGCATGTTTCACGTCTGCATGCAGTGACCCAGTCGTGACAGGGAGACTTTTCTTGAAATGATACTGTGTATTGCTGCGTGTCTGTTTCGAAAGCTCATGGGCATGGCGCCCTTGTGGGGACTCCCGTGGAAAGCCATGTTTACTCGACTGCACAGCTTAAGAACAGCATGTTTCACGTCTGCATGCAGTGACTCTGTCGCGATAGGGAGACTTTTCTTGAAATGATACTGTGTATTGCTGCGTGTCTGTTTCGAAAGCTCATGGGCATGGCGCCCTTGTGGGGACTCCCGTGGAAAGCCATGTTTCCTCGACTGCACAGCTTAAGACCAGCATGTTTCACGTCTGCATGCAGTGACCCAGTCGTGACAGGGAGACTTTTCTTGAAATGATACTGTGTATTGCTGGGTGTCTGTTTCGAAAGCTCATGGCAATGGCGCCCTTGTGGGGACTCCCGTGGAAAGCCATGTTTCCTCGACTGCACAGCTTAAGACCAGCATGTTTCACGTCTGCATGCAGTGACCCAGTCGTGACAGGGAGACTTTTCTTGAAATGATACTGTGTATTGCTGCGTGTCTGTTTCGAAAGCTCATGGGCATGGCGCCCTTGTGGGGACACCCGTGGAAAGCCATGTTTCCTCGACTGCACAGCTTAAGAACAGCATGTTTCACGTCTGCATGCAGTGACTCTGTCGCGATAGGGAGACTTTTCTTGAAATGATACTGTGTATTGCGTGTCTCTTACGAAAGCTCATGGCAATGGCGCCCTTGTGGAGACACCCGTGGAAAGCCATGTTTCCTCGACTGCACAGCTTAAGACCAGCATGTTTCATGTCTGCATGCAGTGACCCAGTCGTGACAGGGAGACTTTTCTTGAAATGATACTGTGTATTGCTGCGTGTCTGTTTCGAAAGCTCATGGGCATGGCGCCCTTGTGGGGACTCCCGTGGAAAGCCATGTTTCCTCGACTGCACAGCTTAAGACCAGCATGTTTCACGTCTGCATGCAGTGACCCAGTCGTGACAGGGAGACTTTTCTTGAAATGATACTGTGTATTGCTGCGTGTCTGTTTCGAAAGCTCATGGGCATGGCGCCCTTGTGGGGACTCCCGTGGAAAGCCATGTTTCCTCGACTGCACAGCTTAAGAACAGCATGTTTCACGTCTGCATGCAGTGACTGTCGCGATAGGGAGACTTTTCTTGAAATGATACTGTGTATTGCGTGTCTGTTACGAAAGCTCATGGCAATGGCGCCCTTGTGGAGACACGCGTGGAAAGCCATGTTTCCTCGACTGCACAGCTTAAGACCAGCATGTTTCATGTCTGCATGCAGTGACCCAGTCGTGACAGGGAGACTTTTCTTGAAATGATACTGTGTATTGCTGCGTGTCTGTTTCGAAAGCTCATGGGCATGGCGCCCTTGTGGGGACTCCCGTGGAAAGCCATGTTTCCTCGACTGCACAGCTTAAGACCAGCATGTTTCACGTCTGCATGCAGTGACCCAGTCGTGACAGGGAGACTTTTCTTGAAATGATACTGTGTATTGCTGCGTGTCTGTTTTGAAAGCTCATGGGAATGGCGCCATTGTGGGGACTCCCGTGGAAAGCCATGTTTCCTCGACTGCACAGCTTAAGAACAGCATGTTTCACGTCTGCATGCAGTGACTCTGTCGCGATAGGGAGACTTTTCTTGAAATGATACTGTGTATTGCGTGTCTGTTACGAAAGCTCATGGCAATGGCGCCCTTGTGGAGACACTCGTGGAAAGCCATGTTTCCTCGACTGCACAGCTTAAGACCAGCACGTTTCATGTCTGCATGCAGTGACCCAGTCGTGACAGGGAGACTTCTTGAAATGATACTGTGTATTTCTGCCTGTGTGTTATGGAAGCTGAGGGGCATGGCGCGCTTAAGGGGACAACCGCGGAAAGCCATGTGTTCTCTATTGCACAGCTTAAGAACAGCCTGTTCATGTCCGGATGCAATGGCAGCGTCGTGACAGGGAAATTATTCTTGAAATGACACTGTGTATTGCTGCGTATCTGTTATAGAAGATGACGGTATAGGCGCCCTTGCGGGGACGACCGCGGAAAGCCATGTTTCCTCTAATGCACAGCTTAAGAACAGCATATTTCATGTCCGCATGCAGTGGTAGAGTCGTGACAGGGACATCATTGTTCAAATGACGCTCTGTATTGCTGCGTATCTGTTATGGAAGATGAGTGGAATGGCGCCCTTGCGGGGACGCCCGCGGAAAGATATTTTTCCTCTGCTGCACAGCTTAAGAACAACATGTTTCATGTCCGCATGCAGTGGGAGAGTAGTGACAGGACATTGTTGTTGAAATGACTGTGTATTGCTGCGTATCTGTTATAGAAGATGAGTGGAATGGCGCCCTTGCGGGGACGACCGCGGAAAGCCGTGTTTCCTCTATTGCACAGCTCAAGAACAGCATGTTTCATGTAGAGTCGTGACAGGGATATTTTTGTTGAAATGACATTGTGTATATCCGCGTATCTGTTATGGAAGATGACGGGATAGGCGCCCTTGCGGGGACCACTGCGGAAAGCCATGTTTCCTCGACTGCACAGCTTAAGAACAGCAGGTTTCATGACCGCATGCAGTGGCAGAGTCGTGACAGGGACATTTTTGTTGAAATGACACTGTGTATTGCAGCGTATCTGTTATGGAAGATGACGGGAGAGGCGCCCTTTCGGGAACGCCCGCGGAAAGCCGTGTTTCCTCTATTGCACAGCTCAGGAACAGCATGTTTCATGTCCGCATGCAGTGGCAGAGTCGTGACAGGGATATTTTTGTTGAAATGACATTGTGTATATCCGCGTATCTGTTATGGAAGATGACGGGATAGGCGCCCTTGCGGGGACCACTGCGGAAAGCCATGTTTCCTCGACTGCACAGCTTAAGAACAGCATGTTTCATGTCCGCATGCAGTGGCAGAGTAGAGACAGGGATATTTTTGTTGAAATGACATTGTGTATATCCGCGTATCTGTTATGGAAGATGACGGGATAGGCGCCCTTGCGGGGACCACTGCGGAAAGCCATGTTTCCTCGACTGCACAGCTTAAGAACAGCATGTTTCATGTCCGCATGCAGTGGCAGAGTCGTGACAGGGATATTTTTGTTGAAATGACATTGTGTATATCCGCGTATCTGTTATGGAAGATGACGGGATAGGCGCCCTTGCGGGGACCACTGCGGAAAGCCATGTTTCCTCGACTGCACAGCTTAAGAACAGCATGTTTCATGTCCGCATGCAGTGGCAGAGTCGTGACAGGGATATTTTTGTTGAAATGACATTGTGTATATCCGCGTATCTGTTATGGAAGATGACGGGATAGGCGCCCTTGCGGGGACCACTGCGGAAAGCCATGTTTCCTCGACTGCACAGCTTAAGAACAGCATGTTTCATGTCCGCATGCAGTGGCAGAGTCGTGACAGGGATATTTTTGTTGAAATGACATTGTGTATATCCGCGTATCTGTTATGGAAGATGACGGGATAGGCGCCCTTGCGGGGACCACTGCGGAAAGCCATGTTTCCTCGACTGCAAAGCTTAAGAACAGCATGTTTCATGTCCGCATGCAGTGGCAGAGTCGTGGCATGGACATTTTTGTTGAATGACACTTTGTATTTCTGTGTGTGTGTTATTGAAGATGAGGAGAATGGCGCACTTATGGGGACACCCGCGGTAAGCCATTTTCCTCTGCTGCACAGCTTAAGAACAGCATATTTCATGTCCGCATGCAGTGGCAGAGTCGTGACAGGGCATTGTTGTTCAAATGAATCTGTGTATTGCTACGTATCTGTTATGGAAGATGAGTGGAATGGCGCCCTTTCGGGGACGCCCGCGGAAAGATATGTTTCCTCTGCTGCACAGCTTAAAGGGGTCGTGAAATGTTTCCTGAAAATTTTGAACGACGTGTGTATTTGGGATTCTGACCCTTCATTCCATAGTATGTCTTGATTCGTTTCATCGTCCGGGTTGATTAAATAGCGTAAAAATATAGATTTCGGTTTCCCAACGCACACCCTCCTCAACTCTACAGAAACGTCATTTTAAGAAGCCAATCAGAGGCTTCTGTCGTTGACACAACATGGCGGCTTAGCGCAGCCTGTTGACCCATAGTTGACCGAGGTGAGAGCATCATATTCTAACAAAGACAGGACCGGCACAGATCACAGTTTCAGCGAAGTTCAGCGCACAGCAGGGAGCTCACAAGATGGCTGTCCGAACCACACACACACTTCGTCTTTGTCCACCGGCACACGCACACTTCGTCTTCATCGTCGGCGTGCTCCCATGAGCACGCGCCATTACCCCCTCCATCAAGGCGGTGGCCCGACGCCGGAATCGAACGCGGACAGCAAAGGTAATGTTCGGTATAGACGGCGGACGGCAGAGGATACAGAGAGCTATTAAGCTGGTAAAGCGGCGGGTTGCAGCCTGTCATGGTAGGGCTTCATGCGAACCACGTGGACAGTCTCGGTCGGATGGCGCCGACGTGGTAAGAAGGTCGTGTCCCGCGGAACAACTTCGTATGTGACATCACTTATACGACAAACCACCTCGTACGGACCGAAGTAGCATCGGAGGAGCTTTTCGGAGAGTCCGCGGCGGCGCACAGGTGTCCATACCCATACAGAGTCGCCGGGCTCGTACCGAACGCATCGGTGTCGGAGGTTGTAGCGACCAGCGTCGAGTTGTTGTTGATGTCGAATCCGGCACCTTGCGAGTTGGCGGGCTTCTTCAGCCCGCTGGACGAATGTGTCAGCGTCAGCGTAGGGGCCGATGTCTCCGTCGTTGTGAGCAGCGGGTAGCATAGCATCCAGCATGGTAGTGACACACCGTCCGTAGACCAGCTGGAAAGGTGTAAGACGGGTAGTCTCCTGTTCTGCCGTATTGTAGGCGAAGGTTGCATAATGAAGAACTTCGTCCCACGTGCGATGCTCAACGTCGACATACATAGCAAGCATATCTGCAAGCGTCCGGTTGAGGCGTTCAGTCAAGCCGTTTGTTTGGGGATGATAGGCTGTTGTCTTCCGGTGACTGGTGTGGGTGAGTTCGAAGAGAGATTGCATTAATGCCGCCGTAAAGGCGGTTCCACGGTCCGTGATGACGACTGATGGCGCACCGTGACGCAAGACGATTGATGTCATAAAAAACTGAGCCACTTCTGCAGCACTAGCGTGGGGGAGCGCCTTTGTCTCGGCGTACAGCGTTAAGTAGTCCGTCACCACAACAATCCATTTGTTCCCAGAGGAAGACAATGGGAATGGGCCCAGCAAGTCCATGCCCACTTCTTGGAAAGGTGTTGTAGGCGGTGGGATGGGCTGGAGAAGCCCCGCGGGTTTAACTGGTGGTGTCTTTCGTCGCTGGCAGTCACGGCAGGTCCTCACATATTGCTGGACTGATGAGAGCAACTTTGGCCAGTAATACTTCGCACGAAAGCGGGCATACGTCCGCGTAACACACAAATGGCCAGCCGATGGCTCGTCGTGGCAGGCGTGCAAGATTTCTGGACGGAGTTCGGATGGCACAACCAGAAGAAAGGTTTCCGTGTTATGGGCGAAGTTCCTCTTGTAAAGGACGCCATCTCGGAGACTGTAGGAACCCAAACCTCGAACGAAAAACCGCAGAACAGCGACGTTAAGGCCCTCCAGATGCTCGATGAGCGGACGCAACTCTGAGTCAGCCCGTTGACGCCGGGCCATATCGGACGACGTGACGAGAGAAAAAAACGGGAAGTCGTCCTCCGTTTCGGCCGGAGCAACGTCAACAGGTGCACGTGACAAACAATCGGCGTCATTGTGCTTACGGCCGGACTTGTACACTACCGTGATGTCGTATTCCTGGAGGCGAAGGCTCCATCTCGCAAGCCGTCCCGAAGGGTCTTTGAGGTTGGCTAGCCAGCATAACGAATGATGGTCACTGACAGCTCGAAACGGGCAACCATAGAGATATGGTCGGAACTTGCTAATCGCCCACACTACCGCAAGGCATTCCTTCTCTGTGGTAGAGTAGTTTGCCTCTGCTTTCGAGAGGGAGCGGCTGGCGTACGCTATGACTTTCTCGTTGCCATCCTGCCACTGAACGAGAATAGCGCCGAGACCAACATTGCTGGCGTCAGTATGAATTTCAATGGCAGCTCGTTCATCAAAATGGGCGAGTATTTATTGGGACAGTTTGTAGGCGGCTGCGTAGCTCGTTGAAGGCAGATTCCTGATCATCACGCCACACAAAAGATACATTGTCTCTAGTAAGCATTGTAAGGGGCTCGGCAATTGTGGAAAAGTTTTCAACGAAACGTCTGTAATAGGCACAGAGGCCCAGAAACCTACGAACGGACTTTTTGTCGGTTGGGCGCGGGAACTGTGCCACAGCGGCAGTCTTCTGCGGGTCAGGACGGACTCCGTCAGCGCTTATCACGTGACCAAGAAAACTGTGCTCTTCGAAACCAAAGTGACACTTTTGTGGCTTTATCGTCAACTGTGCCGAACGGAGCGCCTGTAACACCATTCGCAGCCGGTTGAGGTGTTCCTCGAAGCTAGGAGCAAAAATGACAACATCATCAAGGTACACTAGGCATGTCTGCCATTTCAGCCCAGAAAGAACGGTGTCCATCATGCGTTGGAAGGTTGCTGGTGCAGAACAGAGTCCAAAGGGTAGCACTTTGAATTCATAAAGGCCGTCAGGTGTCACGAACGCTGTCTTCTCTCTGTCCCTTTCGTCCACTTCGATCTGCCAGTAGCCATTCTTAAGGTCGAGTTAAGAAAAATATTTAGCGTCACGCAGTCGATCCAAGGCATCGTCGATACGTGGAAGGGGGTAAACGTCATGTTTCGTGACACGATTCAACTTCCGATAATCGACACAGAATCGCAAGGTGTTATCTTTTTTCTTCACCAATACCACAGGCGAAGCCCAGGGGCTCGTCGACGGCTGGACTACGTCGTCTGCAAGCATTTCTTGCACTTGGGATCGTATAGCCTCCCGTTCCATCGGCGACACTCTGTACGGGTGTTGGGATATGGGGCTAGTATCCTCGTTGACGATGATGCGGTGTTTGGCTACCGGGGTGCGCCCTACCTTTGATGTCGTGGCGAAGCACTCTGCGAAATCGTGAAGGAGCTCTAACAAGCGCTGCTTCTGACTCCCCGACAAGCCGGGATTAATGTCCACGGTAGACAGAACGGCTGCTGCATCGCGTCCGTCCGGCGACGGTAGCTCCAGAGCACATATTTCTGCGGGCTCAACGAAGTCGGTAACGTATGCGACAGCCGTTCCTTTCGCAATAGGCTGGAACTCTGTTCCGAAGTTGGTGATCAAGAGTGTCGCAGAGCGATCCCGTAAGCGAACAAGCCCTCTTGCAGCGCAGATTCCTTTCTCGAGTAGAAGGCTGACATTTCTCTCTGCCATAACGTCTCGATCACCGGGCGAGTCACTGTGCACGGGGACCATCATGCTGCACCGCGGAGGCATCGTCACGTCATCAGCAGCAATACGCAGGGCGGGTATCCTGGAGTCGTCTGGGTCGGCTATTTCAATTGCTTGCGTCGGCGAAAACGTCACGCGCGGCTCTTGTAAATTGATAACGGCGCCGTTAGCTTGTAAAAAGTCCAGGCCGAGAATGACATCGCGCGAACAGTGAGGTAGGACAACAAAGTCACAAACGTAAACAAATCCGTCGATTGTAACTCTCCCCGTACACCGGCCAACAGGGGTAATTAGGTGCCCACCGGCTGTGCGAATCTGAGGCCCAGTCCACGCGGTTAAAACTTTCCTCAGTTCTTTTGCTGGCTCGTTGCTCATAACCGAATAGTCCGCTCCCGTATCAACCAATGCCGTAACTGCTAAATCGTCGATATCGACCGGTAAGTCCGAAGCTGCACATCCTTTGTGATCGTCACGTGTCCTCGTTTGATAGCCGTCGTCTGGTCGGGAACGCGATGGAGGATGTTCGGCTGTTCGCTCGTCAGCGGCCTTACCTCCGCAGGCCGCTGGGTCTAGTTTCCCCGGCGAGGACTCGGTGAGCGGCTGAAACGGCTTGTCGAAGGACGGGGACTCAGCGAACGATAGCGGGTAGAGGTTGGTGGGCGGTAGTCAGGGCGAGGGAAATCAGTGTGAGTGTGATCCCGGCGGGTTGACAGGTGCTCCTCAATTTCGCGGGGCCGTTCGCCATTGGGCGGACAGGGAACTCGCGGATGAAATCCGCGAATTCCAGCTCGACGATAAGGGCACCACCGCAAGATATGGCCAGCCTCACCGCAGTGGTAGCAAAGGGGCCGCTGGTCAGGTGCCCGCCACACGTCCGTCTTCCGCAGCCTGGCTTCGGGCAACACAGGGACAGGCGGGGGCCGCGGCTGGAAAGCAGATGCAGATGGGCTTGTGCTCCAAGGGGCGAGGTCACAGTTCTGTCGGAGTACCGACGCGTACGTCTGGCGCGGGGGCGTCGATGTGAGGGCAGCAGGGGCAACAGGTTCAGGAACCACCTGCTGCACTTCCTCTCGGATAATTTGTGCTAACGACGGACACTGCGGCTGCGACTGGGCAGAGAGGCGCATTTTGTGCAGCTCTTCTTTGACGATACATCGAACCAGCTCCCGAAGGGTGTCAACGGAGTCGCTGGAGGCTGGCGCAAAGTCGGCAGTTGATACGGTGTTCACGGCGCGATTGTAATAGCGGGCGCGTTGTTGCAGGGTCTTTTCGACGGTAGTGGCCTCTGATAGAAACTCCGAAGTGGTGTTAAGCGGGTTTCGCACAAGCCCAGCAAACAGTTCTTCTTTTATCCCGCGCATCAGGTGGCGCACTTTCTTGTCCTCGGCCATGTTTGGATCCGCCCTTCTGAACAGTCGTGTCATGTCCTCATAATACATTGCGACGCTCTCATTGGGTCGCTGGTTCCTTGACTGCAGCGCCGACTCAGCTCGTTCCCGACGAGCGGTGTTGACGTAGGTCGCCAGCAACTGGCTACGGAACCATTCCCAAGAACGAAACGTTGTCTCGTGGTTCTCGTACCACGTCCGCGCCGAGTCGTCAAGAGCGAAGTAAACATTGTGCAGCTTCCGCTCCGCATCCCAGCCGTTGTACCTGGCAACGCGCTCGAACTGGTCAAGCCAGTCCTCCGCGTCCTCAAACACTTCGCCATGGAAGGTCGGCGGCGTTCGCGGCTGGAGGACCAGGAAATGAGCAGCTGAGTTCCCGTTGTCAGCCATAGCTGCCGCGTCTCCGTTGCTACACTGTAAACAAAAATACTCCCAAAAGGGAGTAAAAAGGGTGGCGGCCACCCTTTTTATTCCATTTGTGAAAACATTTACTCCATGCGTATGGAGTAAAAAGGTGAACTGTCCACCATTTTACTCCCATGAGGGAATAATGGAGTAAAAAGGAGGATTTACCAGAATTTACTCCAGTCTAGAAAGGGAGTTAATTGCGCCAAATACTCCACCAGTGCCGAAATGGAGTAAAAAAACACCATTTTGTGCAATCCGCCCCGCCACCTAGCGTCTCGTCTGCTTCTGGTCAGTCGTCTGATAATGGCGGTGAGTGACGGCCGCTTGGTTACCATCGTCGCTGGATCTCTGCTGACTTCTGCTCCTTCACGGGCGCCTGCCGCGGTACAAGATATCAACTTGTCGCCGTTTTCCGCTACAGTACGTTAAATAATTGAATTGCTCCTGTGAAGCCTCCAGTGCTCTAACGATACTTGACTTTCCTTTGTTTGTGTCTCCACCCCGTTACACTCCCCGCTTAGGCCTAATTCTCACAGGATTTTTTCGGTGTGGTTCGCGCAGTGTGTTGCAGCACATTATGTGTTGCATGAACATGGAAATGTGATGGAACATAGTGTCAACGCTGAGCTCTTGATTGAGCTCATGAGGCCACATTTTTTCCTCAGCCATGTTTAAAATCAAGCATTAATGAAGTGAATATGAAAGCAAACACTGCCATTCCAAACTACCATCAGGTGTATTTTCATCTTTTCTGCTCTGGTTCTGAGTCAAATATAGCGTGGTGCATGACCGTGAAAACTACCCAGCGTCTCCTTTTCAGTTTTGAACTACTGATTATAATGTTACATCCCTCTTTCTACGAACATCTCCAACGAAACGAGCTCGTACAGCAAAAGGAGACGACAAGCAGACGACTCCTGCCGCGTACGCCGCCGCTGGGCTAGCAGACGGCGGAAAGAATGCGTGACGCGGGGTCACATAAGGGCAGCGCAGTTTCCCAAGTTGGATTGCTGGCGGCCCGCAGAGCTACAGCCCGTTTCCGCCGCTGTCACTGCTGTAAGAATGAGCCTGAATGAGGATAAACAAATCGACGCCATTTTTGGGCTCCATCTCTGTGGGTAGTAAAACATGTACCCCCTTTTCACTCCAAAATAACTCCCTGTATACTCCTAAATAATTCCCTTATATAAGGGAGTAAATAAAAAACACCACACATATGGAGTAAAAAAAACCTCCTTTTGGGTGTGCGTTAGAGGACAAGCCATTTACTCCCTTTTGGGTGTTTTTTTGCTAACAGTGTAGCCATAGGTGTCACGTCAGTCCTGCGCGTCGCGGCTGGAGCCCTGGTCCTAGGGGATAACGGACCGTACTCTGGTGACTGACCTTGGATTCGGCGGCTCGTACTGCGATGAATCGGAGTCAAATCCGTGTTCATAGAGAGCCTTCGGGGCACGTAGATGTTGGAAAGTGCCCAGCACCTCCACCAAAAATGTAACGAAGACAGGACCGGCACAGATCACAGTTTCAGCGAAGTTCAGCGCACAGCAGAGAGCTCACAAGATGGCTGTCCGAACCACACACACACTTCGTCTTTGTCCACCGGCACACGCACACTTCGTCTTCATCGTCGGCGTGCTCCCATGAGCACGCGCCAATATGGACTAAAAAGTGACGTCAAAATGACGTCACGCACACAAGCTAGGTAATTTACAAATGGCCGATCTTCCCGAGCTGCAGCGTCGCTTGCTGGAAGAGAGTCGCCTGTTGGGCTTTGAGCCGTACGGCGACACACCTCTGAGGGTGGTGGTGGTGGTGAAAAACATTTATGGGAAATTAAGTTCTTTACAGAAAGGTGATTGGGGTAGGACCCTATTGGCCCTTTCCCCGTACAATACTGGGTGGAGCCCCTATTCCGGTGCCCCATTGGCAAGCAGCGCTGCCCGCGTCCGTTGAACCAAAGCCTTTTGGCTCTTTAGGTCTTGACAGCCGAGCAGGGCCGCCTCCCAGTCCTTTCTGGTGGGGTTGGGGTTGGGGGGGATAGATGGGTTTGATTGACACGCCCAAACCATGTGGAAGGTGTCAGCTACCTCCCCACAGAACTGGCACGCGCCATCAAATGATGTATTGAAATGTTTAAGCACCGCCGGGCACAGCACAGTGTTAGTGAGAATTTTGATGAGGAGGCGCTCGTCAGCGCGATCCAGACCCTTACAAGGGGCCGGGTAGCGCCGGTGCTCCTCCTTGTAGTAATCGGTGATTTGTTTGAATGTAAGGGCCAGATTGTCTGATTGGGAGTACCCTTCCAAGGACAGGGAGATAGCCCGGGGAGAGAGTGCGCGGGCAGCCTGATCGGCCTGTTCGTTTCCCTGGAGTCCCTGGTGACCGGGGGCCCAAATCAGGTTGCGTGGAGTTGGATCTTCGCATCGACAGCTATATTCCAGTATGCGCCAGGCAAGCGGGGGAGACCAGCCGAACTCGTAGTTCCGACAGGCCCCTCGCGAGTCGGTGATGATGTGTTTTCACTTGGGATTCGTGAGAGCCAGAGCAATGGCAATCTCCTCCGCGTGTGTTGCGTTGTAGGCTTTGAAAGTGAGCCCGTTAACTGTGTTTGTGTTGTGTACGACTGCGGCCGTGTACCACCTCCCGTAGTGTGGGCCGGCAACGTCTACGTAATACACGTGTTCTTGGTTACCATAGTATCGCGCCAACGCTTCCGCGTGCGCCTGGCGACGACCGCTATGGTCTTCTCTGGACATGTTGCGGGGAAGGGGTCGGACCCGGAGGGCGTCTCCAGGGTTCTGGCACTCTCTCCCTTTCCTCAATGTGGTAGTTATGTTTGATGTGTAGCCGGTCCAAGAGGCGGCGACCGGACGTGGTCTGTGCAAGACGCGTGTATTGGTTGACTAAGTGGGCTTCTCGAAGCTCCCGAAATGTGTTCATCACGCCCAAGGCCAGAAGCCTCTGGTTGGAAGTGGTGACCGGGAGATCGAGAGCCCGCTTGATGACTTTCCGCAGGATGACATCCAGTTGGTCATCATCGTGTTTGCGCAGGTGCAAGTAGGGAGTTGAGTAGAGGATTCTACTCGTTACGAAAGCATGGGCAAGCCGCAGTGCATCCTTGCTTCGTAATCCGCCCCGCTTGTTGGAGACCCGGCGGACCATGCGGCCTACCTGCTCTCCCACCGTGCGAAGTTTGGCTAGGGTGGTGTCGACTCTGCGTTCGTGGTGTATGAAGAGGCCAAGGACGCGGATCTCCTTCGCCTCCCTTATCGGACCCGAGGGGAGACTGATGCGAAGCGGTGTTGTGTCCCGAGGAGAGGGACGTAAGTGCACAAATTCTGATTTAGCTGGGGCGCACTGGAGTCCGCAGTAGGTCGGTCGCGTAGTCGTCGACTAAGGTCGCCGCTGGTTGCAGGCAGGACTCCATGTGGCCCAGGTTACCTTGCGTGGCCCAGATTGTAATGTCATCCGCATGAAGAGCGTTTTGTATCCCGGGTAGAGAAGACAATTTGGAGGGAAGACGAAGCATTGCCAAATTGAAGAGCAGGGGAGACAGGACCGCGCCTTGAGGTGTTCCCCTCGAGCCGATGGTGTATGGCCCGTGTTCCGCATCTTGTATGCGTATATAGACTTGACGGTCTGTAAGAAATTGTCTTATGTAATGGAATATTTTGTGGCCACAGTTGGTGTTACTGAGGTGGTCCAGGATTACCTCATGTTTGACGTTGTCGAATGCGCCTTTAAGATCCAAGGCTAGGACCACCTTGTCGTTGTGGGGACATTCTACAGGATCTAAAATGTCGTGGTGGAGCTGCAGAAGTATATCCTGTGCTGACTTGTGAGGATGAAAACCGAACATAGTGTCCGCGAAAATGTGCTGTGTTTCGAGATAATCGGAGAGTCTGTCCCCACCTCGTCTCCATCAGCTTGCCGACACAAGACGTGAGGGAGATGGGGCGAAGGTTCTCAACATCAATAGGTTTGCCGGCCTTCGGAATGATGGTCACGAGGGCCGATTTCCAATCGAGAGGGAGAGGAGTCTCTGCGTCCCAAATGCTATTGATGTATTTGAGGAGCGTCGCGTAGGCTGCGTCGGGAAGGTTGGCCGAGAGCTTGACCGTAACCTTGTCGCGCCCGGGTGCAGTGCCCCGCTTCATCTTGCTTAAGGCCGACGTGAGCGATTTGGACCATGCGTCGTATCCCGACTGGAGGGGGTCTACTATGGGTAGAGAGGTGCGGAAAGTCGTCCAGTTCGAGATCAGCTGTCTTCGGAGGACGACAGCGGCGGCGGTGACAGCGACTGCGGAGACGGAGCGTGCGCCCGGCAACCAGCAGTTGTAGCCCGCGACACAACCTCTGCTTGCGGAAGCCCCGACCGTGAGCCTCCCGAACCCGGTCGTGTCGGGAATGCGCACTGGTATGTCCGAGTCTTGTAGCTTACCTTGAGCAGTTTGCGAGAGAGTGCAATCGCTAACCGAAGCATTCGAATAGGTGCGCAGCACCCGCATTTTCACACTCTGTCCCTCGACGAGGTGGTGCTCACTGTAGCACTGCACATGCTTCTAGACCATGGGCTACACGTAGAGAACACAAGGTAAGAACCATGCTCAAAGGGCGCGACACAGCTTGAACAAGCGACCGCCTGTTTTTGCTCTTTTCGGACATGCGAAGCGCTGTAGTCAAAACTACTATCGAGGGAGGCAGTGCTCAATAAAGGCTTCAACTTCAGCGGTAACTTCTGAAATTACATCATGCTCTAGGAAAATGCGTAAAAGTGCCAAAGTTGTGTTTGCACGAAGTGTCACAGAGTGTAAGTATACATCGCAGCACGCTAGCGCAAACGCAACATCAGTGGTATTATTTTTTTTCTTTTTTCATAAGCGCAGACGAGCACGATGTTTTACTACCCAGGTGGTAGAAATATTCTCGAGTGAACGAGAAAGGCAGATGAGACGTGTCTTCTGGGATGTGTGAACTTGGAAAATAGGGTTGAAGATCATGCACATAGTTGTGACATATTTGTGTGTTATCGGCTGGGTATGTAGCTTCAACATGCGCAGCACTTAAGAAGAGGATTGCAATGGAAAGGATCGTGAGAATTGCAGTAAAATTGGTTGGTCCAAAACAAACCTTCCTTTATGTCGCAGCAGGCTGTACAATTTCATATAGCAAAGTAACCTATCCACACTAACTGCCAGAACAACCACCATCCCAGCACTGCCCTCTTCACTACCTTTTTTTGCCAACTAACCACTTGGCCGGTGACGCTGGTGCTTCAGATGGTGGGAACGCGTTTCTGTGCACGTGCCCTTTCTCTCTTTTCAGAGGCACCATTCTTTCTTATGCCTGCCTTCCATCTTTCGGTGGCAACTCTGTTTCTTGCGCTTGCCTTTCCTCTCCTTTCGGCAGCACCACTGGTTCTCCTGTTTGTCTATCACCTTGTGGTGATAGTACACTTTCTTTAACTGGCGGTTCCTTTCCTTGCAGTTGCAGCTCTCTATCTTGACCTTTCCTTTAATTTTGTCCTGTGGAAGCACATGCTGCTTGTGTCGCCTAGGTCGCTTTTCTCTGATAATACCACTCTGATCGTCAGCCGATTCAGGTGGGCTGGCTCACTTTCAAAGCCTACAGCGCAACACACGCGGAGGAGATTGCCATTGCTCTCGCTCTCACGAATCCCAAGTCAAAACACATCATCACCGACTCGCGAGGGGCCTGTCGGAACTACGAGTTGGGCTGGGCTCCGCCGCTTGCCTGGCGCATACTGGAATATAGCTGTCGATCTGAAGATCCAACTCCACACAACCTGATGGGCCCCCGGTCACCAGGGACTCCAGGGAAACGAACAGGCCGATCAGGCCGCCCGCGCACTCTCTCCCCGGGCTATCTCCCTGTCCTTGGAAGGGTACTCCCAATCAGACAATCTGGCCATTACATTCAAACAAATCACCGATTACTACAAGGAGGAGCACCGGCGCTACCCGGCCCCTTGTAAGGGTCTGGATCGCGCTGACGAGCGCCTCCTCATCAAAATTCTCACTAACACTGTACTGTGCCCGGCGGTGCTTAAAGATTTAAATACATCCTTTGATGGCACGTGCCAGTTCTGTGGGGAGGTGTCTGACACCTTCCACATGGTTTGGGCGTGTCAATCTAACCCATCTATCCCCCCAACCCCACCAGAGAGGACAGGGAGGCGGCCCTGCTCGGCTGTCAAGATCTAAAGAGCCAAAAGGCCTTGGTTGAACGCACGCGGGCGGCGTTGCTTGCCAATGGGGCCCCGGAATATGGGCTCCACCTAGTACTGTGAGGGGAAAGGGCCAATAGGGTCCTACCCCAATCACCTTTCTGTAAAATATTTAATTGCCCATAAATGTTTTTCACCACCACCACCTACCTGGCTCACGTCTGTCTTCGGCGCCTTTAATAAATTCCTCAAACCTGCGCTCTTCCTCCTGAGCATCCCTGAGTGCACATCCGTTATCATTTTCATCGGGTAGAATGACGTCTACAACCCCCATGTCGTCTGGATGGTTCTGAAGTCCACTACCATCCAGCACCTTAGCGTCTTCAGGCGCAGATGAACCAGCGTTCTCTCCCGACATGAGTGCTGGCACGCAGCTCTCGCCATGCTCCTGACGCGTTCCAGCCGATTGCGGGTGACGTACTGCTTTGCACTCAGTAGTGGCGTTAACGCTACTGCAGCCGCTTTTTGTAATGTGACTAAGCCCACAGCGCTGCGAAAGCACGAGACTCGTTTTGCATCGGTCGCCGCAAACACTAGCGTCCAACTTAGCGTCCGCAAACTCTATATGCGTCCGCATACGCTGACCGAAAGTGTCAGGTTTCTGCGTTTCTGCTGAACGCGATGCACGACACGGTGTGTCATCCTCTTTGACTTCGCTAGAACTGGCACTGGCCTCCGTTTCTGCCGAACGTGATGCAGAACACAGTGTTTCATCCTGTTTAACTTCGCTAGAACTGGCACTGGCCTGCGTTTCTGCCGAACGCGATGCAAAACACAGTGTTTCATCCTGACTTCGCTAGAACTGGCACTGGCCTGCGTTTCTGCCGAACGCGATGCACAACACAGTGTTTCATCCTCTTTGACTTCGCTAGAACTGGCACTGGCCTGCGTTTCTGCCGAACGCGACGCACAATACAGTGTTTCATCCTCTTTGACTTCGCTAGAACTGGCACTGGCCTGCGTTTCTGCCGAACGCGATGCACAACACAGTGTTTCATCCTCTTTGTCTTCGCTAGAACTGGCACGGGCCTTTTCATTAATGTCCAGCCGAACATCCTCTCTGCCATTCCCTACAACTCCTGCTTTTTACACGCTAGGAGATCCAATTTCCATCAACTCTGCTCCACTCTCAATGGGCGAGACTTCTGTAACTGCGTCGTCCAGTGCATTGGCTACCTTATCCGAAGATAGAGAGGTTTCCTCAGTTCGCGAATGCGGGGCATCTTCCACTGTTATAGCAGCAGTCACATCTGCCACGCACGGACTACCTTCCTCTGTGCCGCACTGGCAGGGCTGCTCCACAGCTATGCACTCCACCTCTGTGTCACGATCGTCCGAACCTTCCGCATTTTCCAGCCATTCTAAAATGTCGGCTTTTAGCTGGTAAGGAAAATCGTAAAACGATTTCGTACTCTTTTCCTCTCGCTGGTACCTTTGGCATCCCACCGCTGCCACCACTGTTACGACTTGGTGCGTCCCACCCTAGACACCACTGTTGGGGCTTGAGCGTATCAGTCTGCTGCCTCTGTTGAGCAGACCTGAGTGAGGAACGGTCGATGCGACGGTTAGTGAACTGACGTTTATGTACAATATTTACAAGGCTTTTTACATTAATGTACAAGGGCCGTGAGCACAACGGGCTAGGACGAGGCCCTGCGGAGAGCGTCTCTCTAGCACGATGTCGTGTCTGCTGCCCGTCTGCTACCGCGTGTCAGTGCGGCTCTCCTCTTATAGCCGCCGGTGACCGTTGCGTTCCTCTGCACCGATAAGGTCACGCCACAGGCCACCTCTCGGATTGGCTCGATCCGACGCTAGTGAGGAGGAGGAAGAAGGGTCTGCGCCGGTGAGCCAGGATGACTCGTTGCAAGCCGTGCCATGGCGGCGAGTCCGGGCTTGCTTTGCCACACGTTGGGTGCACGGCTCTGGTTCCCAGACAGGCCAGCGGAACGAGGACTCGGGCACAACAGCACCCCCCCGCCAGACAATGCGCCACGAAGACGAGCTGCTTCCGCGTGGCTCGGATGCGAGGCGCGCTCGAACACCAGGCCGCTCCACGTTCCCGTCCGGCGTTCAGCCGCAGGTGGCTCCGTGCTCCTTTCCTTGAACAGGTTCCGCTCGACAGGACAGGATCACTGTTCCTCCGCCCTCTCGCCCAGGTGTCTGGACCAGCTTCGCTCTTTCCTTCTGAAGAGCTTTTCTCTCAGAATCGGTCGTTCATGATTCTGCACATTGCCGAGAACCAACCGGCAACAGACAAACCCAACACAAGCAAGTACCCTCTGCCACCCGTCAAAACGCCAGACTTCAATGCCACAAAAAAAAACTCTACTACAGTCGAACCCCGCAATAACGAAACCACCGGGGAAGGAAAACCTTTTCGTTGTCGTGAGAATTTCGCTGTCGCGAAAATGGACAAACCAGCACACCCATTACCTTCCAGAACCAAAATTTAATGAAAAAAGTCGCTTATTTTGCTCTGCTTGACATTGCTGTGCAGGAGCTTGACAACTCTGGCTTCGCAGCTTGATAAGCTATGCATAGCTTCGTCGTCGTCGTGGTCGCCGAGAAAAGTCCGGATAACATCGAAAGCATCAAGCACATCACGCGAGCTTACTTGCGTAACTTTCCTGCATCCAGGACGATGCTGCTTCAGCGTCGACGCGCGCACACTCCCCTGACAACACTTTGGCGACGATGCAGTGCCGCGCTTTAAATCGACTTAGCCATCCGGCGATCGCCTTAAAGTTGTCGTGCCCCAGAATGCACGCGAAGTCAATCGCCTTTTGCTGCAGAAGGCTTCCAGACAAAGGCACCTTGTTCGCTCTCTTGTTCAGGAACCACTGAAATACGGCTTTGTCCACGCCTTCGTAGACCGGCGTTGCCAAAGTCTTGTTCAGAGCGCGCGCGCCGTTCTGGAGTGCCGCCATGATGCCATTCTTTGATTTCAGAATCGTAGAAAGTGAGCTGCACGGGATACTGAACTCCTCCGCAATGACCGTCTTCTTTCTGCCTTTTTCAGCTTGGGCGAAGATAGCAGCCTTTTCCTGCAGCGTCAAAAACTTGCGCTTCTTTACAGGAGGTAGCATGTTTCCGACAGTCGAAAAATAACAAAAAACACTGTACACAAGCAAGTCGCGGGCGAATTCGGCTTGCACAAGGCGGACGGCGAGATCGGCGAGATAGCGTGGTCGGCGCACTAGAGAAAAGAAAAAAAAAAGGGTTTCTTGCTCTTCCCCGGTTGGCCGGCGGTGTAGTCACGTGATACGTCACGTGCGTGCGTAGTCGCCAACAGACGGGTTAGCAAAAACCCGCTTTCAGCGGGCAAAAAAAGAAATTGCTTTGCTATCATCATTACCGAACCAACCGAAACAAAACAAAAATGGCTGCGCCGGTGCTTGTTGGCAGGTGAAATGAATGGGTCCGACTTGTCGGATGAGTGTGCTGCTGCAGTTTTGCCCATTCTATGTTCCCGACTGGCTGATGTGCCGAAAAAATGTTGCAGATCACTACCTCAAACTTTCGTTAATGCGGGACTGCTTTTTAAAAACCCTTCGCTGTTGAGAGGGGACAAATGCATTGAACCCTATGGGAGTTCGCCGGGGGCGCCAGAATTTTTCATTGCCGCGAGAATTTCGTTCTTGAGGGCTTTCGTTATTGAGGGGTTCAACTGTATATATATTTCTGTCCCCCTTTTGCTCCCTCTTCAACAAAAGGCACATGTGGGATACCAGAACTCTAAAGTCATAACTCAAACAAGTGTGAAATAAACGTACCACACTGAATGAAATGTATGCAAAATAAATTTGGTCCCTTGAGATCACTTGGTTCAGAAAACTCTCAGCTGAGGCCACAAGCGAGGACATCAATTTTGACCCGATCTAAGAGCGAACATGACAGCTTTTCGGAAAGTGAAAAAATATAAGTCACGAGGAGATCGAAGGCAGCCTTGCTCAGAACGCACGGCTTAGTGCGTCTACGTTAGCGTTTAACCAATACCTCCTAGAAAGAAGTTTTTCTAGGAGGTATTGGTTTAACTCGCTTCTAACGGACGTCAGACAATACTCACTACCGTGCAAGCTAATGTCCCTGCCTCTTTCGCTGTAGCTGCGCTTTCCTCTCTCTCCGTACTTGTCCTTCCAATTTCTACGGGAAGAACAAGACAAGTTATTTTCCCTCACTGACAACTTGTCCCTTTCCTTACGCTTCTCACGCCAGTCGCGGCGTTCAATTTCGACTGCGCAACGCTTCCGGTTGGACCGTCCTTTCTTTTTCTTTGCTCGTGGTGTCAAGTGAGACCCTTCACGAATCTTCAATTTCAAGCGCACGCGTCCTTTTCGCTCGATGCAAGGTCCGCATCTACCCGGCCTTTTGATTTTACGCCTACTAAATGGCGTCGTCTCAATTCGCGCCTGTCCATCGCGATAACTATGCTTGGCGGAGCGCTTAGACGCTTCCTTCTGGCCAGTTAGCTTGTTACCTCCGTCACTACGGCCCCGTACAATCTTTCGCTTCATGAGCCACACACGCGTGTTCACTGCGCGCGCGTGCCGTGTTCTGTGGGACCGTGGTTTCTCCGTGACGGCAGCGGAAAATGATAGCTTGCATGACAGCCTGTGCCCTCGCACATTTCTTTAGCTCCGATTCTAACCCTAGTTTCGGGGATGACAAAGTGACGGACTTTGCTGCAGACATTTTGCCGGAGACGCTGGTGCTTCCGATGGCGGTAACGCGTTTCTGCGCGCGTGCCCTTTCTCTCTTTTCCGAGGTACCACTCTTTCTTATGCCTGCCTTTCATCTTTCGGTGGCAACTCTCTTTCTTGTGCTTTCCTTTCCTCTGCTTTCGGCAGCACCACCGTTTCTCCTGTTTGTTCATCACCTTGTGCTGATAGTTCACTTTCCTTAACTGGCGGTTCCTTTCCTCCAGGTTGCAGCTTTCTATTTTGAGCTTTCCTTTAATTTTCTCTTGTAGAAGCTCATGCTGCTTCTGTCCCTAGATTGCTGCTCTCTGATAATATCCCTCTGATTGAGAGCCGATTCACGTGCGCTACCTGGCTCACGTCTGTCTTTGGCGCCTTTACTAAATTCCTCAAACCTGCGCTCTTCCGCCTCAGCGTCCCTGAGTACACATACGTCCTCATCTTCCTTGGGTAGAATGGCATCTACAACCCCCATATCGTCTGGATCGTTCTGACGTCCACTGCCGCCCAGCACCTTAGCGTCTTCAGGCACACACGAACCAGCGTTCTCTCCTGAGATGAGTGCTGGCACGCAGTAGTGCACTGCACGGGCTCGGGCCGGCCCGAAAGCCCGAGCCCGGCCCGGCCCGGCCCGGCCCGCGGGCCGGGCCGGGACATGATTTGTTTTGCCGGGCCTGAAGTTGCGGGCCCGGGCCGGGCTCAGGCTTAAAGCGGTGGACCCGAGTCGGGCTTGGGTCCGTACAGAAACGGCTGGTGTCCGACTATTCATTCACTATTGCAGAGTGAAGTACACAACTGCGGCATTGGAGCAGCAACACGGATGAGCTATGGGTTATAGTAGGCGCTGAGAGAAAAAAAACTAAGCTTTACAACTTGACTTCATTTTCTTATTTCCACGCCGCGGTGGCTTAGTGGTCAAGGCGGTTGATTACTGAGCCGGGGAACCAGGGCTTGCTCCTAGCCTCGGCGGCCGCATTTCTGTCTAGGCGGCCAGCATGACAGCCACGTACTTTGCAGTATCATTTCTCGTTGAAGAAATCCAGGTGGTCGAAATGATCCGGAGCCCTCTGCTTCGGTGTCTCTCACAGCCTGACTCCCCTTGGGCCCTTAAGCCCCAAAAACATAGGGTTTATGTTATAGCTATATTTTTCTCATGTGAGAAAATTCACAAAGTAAAGCGCATTTGGTTTTCATTTTGATCAGCTGACCGGAACGTCTCGTCAATGAAACAGCCACAAAAGCTCGCGACAGTTTGTAAATCTCATCTCATAACCACATCTATCCCTCCTCGCTTCTTGAGCCTGGTTGTCAGGACAAGTGTTTTGCCCTATAAGTTATCACGCGGTTCACGCGTTATCTTCTGCTCCAGCAGTAAGAGTAAAATTCAACCGGTCTTATAATTAGCCATTGATCGTTCGTCTTCCCAAAACATACCTATACACTATTAGAAATGCATTCGGGAAGAACATATTGGTTTACGACGCTTATAGTCTTCAAAACACATATCGTGAAATACTCAAGCCTTTTAGCTTTTCGTTTCTGCTGAAAGGCGACCAGTTCGGCTATGAGTTCAACCTGTGAGATCGCGTTCATTAAAATTGTCATCCCACTGCTTGCTAGGCAGATTTAATGTTTATACTTCCGGGCGGCAAAATATAACTGATTAAAATCATGGGGGAATGCAAAGTAGTTTATTACGCGCGTATGCAGCCCTTTTTATTTGGCTCTCGGAACTTCCTAGTTTATCTTTGCGCACCAACACGACATCACTGTCCAAAAGACGGGCCTGGCGAGCACTACTCTTAATCACTTCCTTCTGGGTTAAAAAGAACCAACTTTCTGCAAGCCAAACTGTTTTCAGAACCTTTGTCGGCCAGTTTCTTATCGGTCTAGTAGCAGTCTACTTGCTCACAGTGAGCATTATATCTCAAGCGTAACTGTGAAACGGGCCGGGCCGGGCCCGGGCTGGGCTTCCCTCGAGGATTCACGGGCCGGGCCGGGCTCGCTAGAGCGACAATTTAGCGGGCCCGGGCCGGGCTCGGGCCTCAGATTGAGGCCCGTGCAGTGCTCTAGCACGCAGCTCTCGCCACGCTCCTGGCGCGTTCCAGCCGATTGCAGATGACGGTCTGCCTTGCAATCAGATGCGGCGTTTCCGCTACTGCGGCTGCTTTCCGGAGTGTGATTAAGCTCACAGCGCTGCGAATGCACGAGACTTGTTTTACATTGATCGCCGTAAACACTAGCGTCCAACTTAGCGTCCGCAAACTCTATATATGCGTCCGAATCCGTTGACCGAAAGTGTCACGTTTCTGCGTTTCTGCCGAACGCGATGCACAACATAGTGTGTCATCCTGTTTGACTTCGCTAGAACTGGCACTGGCCTGCGTTTCTGCCGAACGCGATGCACAACACAGTGTTTCATCCTCTTTGACTTCGATAGAACTGGCACGGGCCTTTTCATTAATGTCCAGCCGAACATCCTCTCTGCCAGTCTCTACAACTCCTGCTTTTGACACGCTAGGAGATCCAATTTCCTTCAACTCCGCTCCGATCACAATAGGCGAGACCTCTGTAACCACATCGTCCGATGCTGTGGCTACCTTATCCCAGGATAGAGAGGTTTCCTCAGTTCGCGACTGCGGGGCATCTTCCACTGTTATAGCAACAGTCACATCTGCCATGTACGGAGTACCTTCCTCTGTAGCGCACTGGCAGGGCTGCTCCACAGCTATGCACTCTACCTCTGTGTCACGATCGTCCGAACCTTCCGTATTTTCCAGCCATTCTAAACTGTCGGCTTTTAGCTGGTAGAAAAAATCGTAAAAGGATTTGTTACTATTTTCCTCTCGCTGGTACCTTTGGCGAAGGTCCGCCGGTGACAGGTCATATCTCATCAGTAAAAAGTCTTTGAGCCCATCGTAGTCTGCCAAGCCGCCGTCCAACAGGCGCTTGATAACTTCATACGCTTTGCTGGAAAGAAGGGCTACCAACTCCTGTGCCCAACCATTCCGCTCAATGCGCTTTCTCTCGCAGACGCGCTCGAACTCCGCCAGATACTTCGCCATATCTTCGGCGATCACGAAGGGCCGTGGCCTGTCTCTCGGCTGCCGGCCGTTGGACTCATGCAGAACGGACAATACTTCAATTCTCTCGCAACTTATCCGATGCGCTTCAAGCTCTAGGTCCATAAGTTTCCTAACGTGACCACGCCGTTTTATCTCAAGCTGCTTCCGTTTTTCTGCCTCTTCGCGCCAACAGCTTCCTTTGCCCCCGCGATCAAAGCGTCCCTTGGCCTCGCGTTCCACGCGTCCTTTGTCCTCGCGCTCACGGCGTTCCTTGATCTCATCCCAGGCCTCGCTGGCTTCCTCAGCCGTTACCTCCTGTGCCCGCATGATCTCAAGGATCACATGTTTTCGTTTCGTGGGACCCAAATCAATGCCCAACTCTTCGCAAATTTCGATGAGTTCCTTCACTTTAAGGCTCTCCATCGCACACAATAGCCTCTTGCTGTTCGCCCTTTGCTTACAATTCCCTTGCCGTTCACTACTATAGCACTACTAGTATGAAACGCGCAAGCAAATCTTTACAACAAAGCCTTGTTAACTCCCTCTGCACTAGCTTTCATTTCAAAGCACTCCAACTTGGCTTGAAACAACAAAGCTCCCTACAGTGCTACACACAGCCCTACTCTAGACTACAATCACGTGTGCTAGAGCAGTCTGGCGACATGAGGGGAAAACATCAGGCACTCACCGCGTCGAGGTAGCTGACGCCGGTCGATCCCGCAGCTGCCACCAATGTTGCGCCTTAGGCATCCCACCGCTGCCACCACTGTTACGACTTGGTGCGTCCCAGCCTAGTCACCACTGTTGGGGCTTGAGCGTCTGTCTGCTGCCTCTGTTGAGCAGACCTGAGTGAGGAACGGTCGATGCGACGGTTAGTGAACTGACGTTTATGTACAATATTTACAAGGCTTTTTACATTAATGTACAAGGGCCGTGAGCACAACGGGCTAGGACGAGGCCCTGCGGAGAGCGTCTCTCTGGCACGATGTCGTGTCTGCTGCCCGTCTGCTACCGCGTCTCAGTGCGGCTCTCCTCTTATAGCCGCCGGTGACCGTTGCGTTCCTCTGCACCGATAAGGTCACGCCACAGGCCACCTCTCGGATTGGCTCGATCCGACGCTGGTGAGGAGGAGGAGGAAGAAGGGTCTGCGCCGGTGAGCCAGGATGACTCGTTGCAAGCCGTGCCATGGCGGCGAGTCCGGGCTTGCTTTGCCACACGTTGGGTGCACGGCTCTGGTTCCCAGACAGGCCAGCGGGATGAGGACTCAGGCACACCAACATGCTCTGTGCCACCATCCAGCCCAACGCTGCCACTTTCACCTGCACCTTTCGCGCTCGACAGTGTCTACTTTCAGCCTCCGAGCATCTGCTGCCACTCAGACTCTACGGTTTTCAGCAGTGATTCTTTGTCAACACCCAGCGCACCATTTTCTTCGTGAGCAGTGAGTCCTTCACCCCTGCCTACGGGGACACCCCCATTCTGATTTCGTCCTACTGCCCCGTGGCCATTGCTCGGCCACTGCCCTTGTCCGCCCTCCTGAGGCCTGAACGCAACGCCGGCATCCCCACCTGGATCCCCAACTTTTGCCTCTCCCTGGACATTTTGTGCTCTACTATTTCCAGGACCGCCACGAGCTGCGTACATAACTATCTTCATTTTTTTTCCCTTATCGCGCAGCGTGCTATGGGGGGGGGGGGGGGGGGGGGGGGGGGGGGCACCTGTAGCAGCACTGGTATCGCCAGTGGCGATGATGAAGTTGAAGCTTGGAGCGCAACCTGGCAGTTGATGTCCGGTTAACCCAAGTTCAAGGAAAGTCACTTCAACCCATCTCTTCCGCATCGTCACTCCTCATGCCTGCAGCTAGTGTGGCAATATGCTGTTGACCGCACTGCAAGCTGTCAACGCACGCTGCTGCAGACATGGGACAAAAGCCTCGCACTGTGACGCGTATCTGCCTCGCCGCAAGAATGTGCACAACAGGATGCGACCTAATGTCTCCGTCCCTGGAGGGAGTTTGACCTTTCCCGTAATCCTCCGCTATCCGGCGCCCCCTTATCCCGCTGGGTAGCGAGTGCGACTCACCCCCTTCTCTGCAGTTGTGCGGAGGGCACAAGAGAAAGAACGTAATGGGCATTCCACTAACGCGAACTGGATGCGGAAAACAATGTACAGCACCGCGAACTTCACTCTGGCTCGCGCAGAAAACACATTCAGCGACCGGCCTGGACAGCAGCGTCGACCACCCGCTCCGCCGGCTCACCAGCCGTGGCTACCAGGCCTCGTTCAATAAATGCGGATCACCTTCCTCAGTGGTGCTCACTCCATGCTGTTGGCAAACCTAAATCTTCGGGCTGCCACGAGTTCATCCTTAGAGGGCCTCGGGAAAGAGTGACTCATGGGGGGTGCAGCAGTCGAAAGGTTTGCCGCAAAAGCTTCCTTGAAGGATGACCACTCTTCACAGTAGCGGATTGTCTCCTTCAGAAGCAGGCCAACATAATCTGGAAAACAATAGGCGTGCATATAATATGAGCATTATCATTGCAAACATTTGTGACAATAACCAGCCATAGAACAGAGCATACTAAAGAGGTATAGCAAGTACGCCTTTGTTGATGACCATACACACCTATAGCTTTAGTTTCCATGGAAATATCCACAATAGAACTTGCAGACGAAATTGAATATTTTGATAGCTGGGTTGAATATGCCACCAAAATCCTGGTGAAACCAATTTTCTAAACACAAAAATTGAGAGGTGCTGGTGCACATGTGAAAGATTGTAGTAAAATTCTAATGTAGATATGTACCGCATATAGTAGCATGGCCAATGGCTATTTTCACGCTTGGTGTCATTGGGGTTGTCTGGTCTTAGGTTACATCCACCTGCAATATTGCATTGCGCTGACACACCCATGTGGCTTAGAACGGTCATGCCCAGATATAATGGATAACCTGAGGCACACTGTGCTTATTCACATCAGTTTCACATTGGTTTGGAGCCAATAGACTGATAAAGGAAACAAAATAATTTGTTGCCGATATTACAAGTTATACTAAAGTTATTTCAGATTTTTTTTTTCATAGCCCAAGTTGTGTTTTGTATCCCTCAGATCTCTGACCTTAAAGAGATTACAACACATTGTTTTTGTAATGCTAAATAAACTACTCACCATATGTAGGCTCTGCTTTCACGGGACAAGCAACGGCTGTGCCTTTCCTTGCTTTTGGGTGCTTTATTTTCCATCGGGACAGTCCTTGAGCTGTGGCGGCCTGTCCATTGCTAGCATTCTCATTAAAATGCAGTATTGCCAGTTGTGTTCTGTAAAACCAGACAAGCGATTCAAGCAGCTCATCATGTATAAATTTTCGCCTGATCTCATTCACTATTTACCTTGCACGCATGCCATCAGGTGAGAAGCATACAGACTTCGGTGCGAAGCCTAGAGCACGCTGTGGAAGGCCTCCAAGCTGGAGGTGTGTGTGCAAGGGGCCAGTTGCCTGATATCTTTGAGGAGACGAGGTGATTTCACAACTTCTACAAACTTCTTGTGTGCAGTTGTCCCTGCGTTGAAAAAGCAATTTCCCAGAAAAGCCTTCTCCAAATGGCATTAATGAGTACTGTGATATGTTTTTAAAATTGTGAGTAAGCAACTCTTATATTCACTGACAACAACAAACAGTTTCTTGGGAAAGGTTGGCAACTAGCTGGATACCAGCAGCTTGGCTCTTCGACAAAGCTTTACAATTTCAACATGTTGCAAGCCATGCTTCATCACAAGGACATGATTCCAACTTGGAAAGCAAATAAATATGCAGGAAGTAAATTGAGGGTTCTGCAGAATGCATATCTTGCTTTCAAATAGTTACATTACTCACCAGGAACTAGCCATTGCCTCTCTCCAAGGTCTTCATGTGCACAATGTGTGTAGAGCCCCGGGTGTCCCGTGTGTATATTTGCAGCATGCCGCTCCATTCTCCTCCACATGTCGGTTAGGAGCTCGACGTTGCCACCGTTGAGGGCTGCACACCAATATAGGTGATTGCTGGCTGGCTGGATCCACAGTTATAGCCGACTACATCCAGCTCTTTTTGTATGCGCAGGCAGCTTCTTCTTGATGCCTGGAAAGGAGGTGTAATAGTTTATTAATGAAAATTAAGCCTTCATAATATGCTAATCTGGCTTTTGACCTTGCACCCCGAAACGCCCGCTTTCTCTCCCCTCACCTGCAGAACGCAGGGAATCTGGTTTCGAACCACAGTGCCTATCTGCAATGTCTGCAGGCATGGCGGTCCCTTCCCTCGTCATCATTCACATCAAAAACAGCCAGAAAGAAAAGCGAACAGATAAAACATTCCCCCATTTTTATGCTGCTTCAACTTCAGCAACCTTTCCCACTGCTTCACTATTTGTTACAATTTTGCTGTCCGGCCCCCTAGTAGTAAGCCTGCTTGATCCAGTGAAATTTAGTCTAAAATTTCACCGCATTCGTCATTGAGGAAGCAGTCTTATCTGTGAAGTGTGGTAATGAGCATCAGATATTTCCATTCAGTGCTACCTTTTGAAATGTGCCAACAATCAAAGTAGTGCTGGATGGTGGGCTCCCGTGACCGCATGTACTTCGTGACTTGGACGTGCCGGTCAGTTGTCACCGATTTCACCGATTTCTCCTTCACCATTTTGAGGCTCTTCATAAATGCATGCTTTTCCATGGAGGTGCTCGATTTGACATCTGCACACTTGTGAGAAAAAAAAGCTAAGTTACATCACAAAGCCACTTTATTAAAAAGCTCTAACCTACCTCCCCAACTTGCACTTGCTCGAAATGAAGAATTTTGTTGAGCTGGGTGACATGTACAGATTAAGTCAAAAATTTTGCCGAAAACCCTGGGGAATCGCAGCGTCCATCGCCAGCCAGGTCCACAGTGCAGCCCTCCAACTGCTGAAACAGCTCTTCCTGTTGCTGTTGCCAGATCTGGTACAACAGAGGTGCAGCTTTTAAACACGATATCAAACGGAGAACACTAATGCACTGCCCGTTTGCTTCTTTCTTTAACAGGTGCCATGAAACGATTTTGAGAACTTTTTTTCAGAACCTCTTTTCGGATTAAAAATGATTGCTGCGTCTTATGGAAATTCAAGATACTTTGAGGTCAGTCTAGCTGTCGTCAGAAAATCATTTCATGGACCTTTTATGTATGTGGACCCCGAGATATTGGTTCAGTGATTCTTCGTTTGACAATGCACAACCTTTCTCCTACCTTGTCGATTGCAGGAAGTAGGTAGCCTCGCTGGTAGTTATAAAATGTTCGTGGCGTGAACACCTGCACGTTTTGCGTAGCTGAACATTCGGAGCACTGAGGTGGGGCTTGTGCCAGCAAACAACATAGCTGCTGACATCAGCACATTGCCTGCTGCTTTGCCGTTTATCATGGGTTGGCTTGTCCATGTTAGGGTGTGGTTGTTTGCCCAAAGTGTCTGTATTTCAAGCCAGGTGCCAGACACACGACTCGCACTTTTGCAAGCGGCAAAGCACTTGCGGCACACTTGAAATAGTTCGGTGAGACAACTTTCAAATATTATGAATTTTCTTTCATCCTGAGGGGGGACTTCTTTAGTGCTGGAGTCAAGTCTGAAACAATATAAAGTGAGTTTTAACGGTTAAATTGTCATGTCTTATGCTGCTGGGATAACTGGAGGCTAGAATTTAACAGGAATAAAGAGCAGTAAATGTAACGGCAGCCCACACTGACACTATGTCTTGAGTGTTCTAGTGCACATTTTTGCATGCTGTGCATTTTTTTGCTTGTAAGTAATTTCAGATTTGCAAAGCTCTAAGATTTTTTGTCTCATTGATGCTGCATCAGCAGCTCCTTGTGCCACTGAATATTGTAAAAACATTTCGATGGATCAAGATATGATTTATGAATATTCATACAGTGTGAGGTTGGCCAGCTGCTGAGAGGACATGTGCATCACCGCAATGCAATTATGCGAGTGCAGACAATACGATACTCTTGCCTGCCCCTACCCAAGAAAGGGGGGGACATCATTATGGTGCTCTTCCATCGCCTAAATGACTGATCTGATTTTTAGCAATGCCGCCATAATGAAATGACATGCAATGCACATGCTAAAGGGGTGCACATAAAGTCGTAATTATTACCCAAGGAAGGTCTCATTCAGTGATGGGAAAAACTCCGAGCTCTGCCGAGTGTTATCCTCCTCTTCACAGTCTGAGGCATCAGATTGTATTGGGCTGGATGAGTGTCGTGGAGAGAATGGGATGGGAGACGGTGCTCGACCATCAGTTGGTAGTGAGGGGACTGTTTGGGAGGGAGAACGTGGTAGAGGAGAACAAAGGGGTGGTCCTGTGTAGACTGGAGCAGTACTTGTAGTGGTGCCAGCTTCGCAGTATGCGCCGGTGGACTGAAAGGCACATGCATATCCTTTCTCAGGGAAATGTGGAGGTTCACCTGTGTACCTGAAAAATAATAAAGAAAAAGAAACTCATGCTGTGCCAAGTGCTCTTTGTTTATGCAATGTTGATATCGCATAGTCATGGACACCTCATTACCAGCTACTACCAAACAATATCAGCTATAATATCACTACCTGCATGTAAAATACGTGATAGCCTTCTTTGGAGGACCAAACAGTGATTTATACACACCTTCCCAGCACCCCCAGATTGGAACTGACACAACACGAATGCCTCCTCCAGAATTTCTCTAGCATTCAGTGATACCACTGGATAATGAACCAAGTGGTGCTCCTTAATTCCCTTTCCCCCTTCCTAAGACACGGCAAAATTATTGCAACACTTTATTCTTGTGGAATGTGGGAAGAAAACGAACACACCGCTGCTGAGAGGAAAATCTTACATTGTGTTTGCACATCAACGCCGTCGGTCTGGCAGGCAATAGTGCAGGTATTCCTTGATGTTTGTGTGGAGCTGTCAACCATTCGAGGCGAAATTTGCGCGTCTTCTGCAGCCATGACAACTTCCATATCCTGCGGTTCGGGTATGTCCTAAAAAATGCAAAGCTGTTAGCAACCGAAAGAAATGACAATAAACTGTAACACAACTGATCATTTTCATCACGCGTACTTACCTCGGACGTTCTCCGCTTTCTTGGCGGTGCGTTGGGACAGAGGTTTTGCGTCGGTACGGCGTCTCGCTTGAGGCGAGCCCTCTTCATGTCCATACCGAGGCTTCGGAGGACGTCCAGGTTCGTTTCATAGTCGCCCGGTAGAAAGTGCCCGGAGCACACGAACCCGGTCTGACTGACCATACCGCTTGGACCATCGCGGCTAATTGCTCGAAGCCACGCGGCTCTTCGCTGCGGGTCACCGGGCAGCTTGTGGAATCTAACATTTCCACTCCGGTAAGTCGTGCGGCACTGTCGCACAACGCACACGGTTGGCATGGCGTGCACCCAAACGCGGAGAACACGGTGAAAACCACAGCGTAGAGCTCCCACGACAAAGAAAGAGCGGCGTGCTGTTGCGCGCAACCGGAGGTCCGGGTTGAATTGCATTGTCGGGTTGAAAACCGGTTACTGTGGTTCATGTAAACGCCGGAAGTCGGGTCGGACCAGACTCTACCTCTCAACTCCACCCAAGGGGTGGGTAGAAAAGCAGCCCCCTCCGTAAATTACGCATAAACATTCACACACAGGTTTCCCAAAGCATTTTTTTTTTGGAGGGGAGGACCGAAGCGGGAGCCGGTTTACTAGGTGCGCACCCCGCAGGACGGGCCTTGAGAGTTGACTCATTCGTATCTAGCTCATGTATATGAAGAGGCGTCGAGTTTAGCTGACCTTGCTCTACTCGATCCCTTGACTGAATCTGGCGTTGTGGGGTGCATGTAAACGAAAAGACCACACGCAGGACGGAGAAGCGCAACCGAAACCGATCTCAGGCCAATGACCTATTGACGATCACGTGCTGTATCTTACTGAGTACAACTGCGTGTGCAAATAATTGCCACGCCTTTTTTTTACTTTCTGACTTTATTACAAACCTATTATTTTGGGATAATTGAAACTCAGATAAATCTAAGTTTTTAAGCGTCTTAGAATGACGTAGTTGAATAGTGCTTATGTCAGCCGATGGCGCCGCATGGTCGTTTTATGAGGTCGAAAAGGCAACTATTTCTAAGGGGCTTTATTAAATGCCGACTCAATATTGCGCCGAAATATTTCGGAATTGGCATCTCCAATGTTTATTGAAGCAATGAAAATTACAACCGGGCAGCTTCATTTTCTTTTCACAACCCCTTTAAGAACAGCCTGTTTCATGTCCGCATGCAGTGGCAGAGTCGTGACAGGGACATTTTTGTTGCAATGATACTGTTTATTGCCGCGTACCTGTTATGGAAGATGACGGGATAGGCGCCCTTGCGGGGACGACCGCCGAAAGCCATGTTTCCTGTATTGCACAGCTTAAGAACAGCGTGCTTCATGTCCGCTTGCAGTGGCAGAGTCGTGACAGGGACATTTTTGTTGAAATCATAATGTGTATTGCTGCGTATCTGTTATGGAAGATGACGGGATAGGCGCCCTTGCGGGGATGCCCACGGAAAGCCATATTTCTTCTACTGCACAGCTTCAGAACAGCATGCTTCATGTCCGCATGCTGTGGCAGAATCGTGACAGGGGCATTTTTGTTGAAATGATAACGTGTATTACTGCGTATCTGTTATCGAGGTTGAAGGGAATGGCGCCATTACAGGGACGCCCGCGGATATTCATGTTTCCTTTACTGCACAGCCTACGTAAGAACAATATTACTCTCTAACCACGACGAAAGGCACTTGAGGACCAATCTTTCCTCCTACGCTGGTAAACACAGTTTGTTTTGTTGGTAATGGGAGTGACCAAGCCCAATCTTTTCCTTCTAGGAAGGTAGGCGAGCGCTTGCATCTTGTTGTGGAGTGTAAATATGCACGGTGATGCCCCTGAACAAGGCGAGCCCCCGCAAATGTAAACAATGTCATTGATCATATTATTATACTAGATTGTTCCGAGGCTAGAACGCATATCTGGATGAAAAGTGCGAATGTGCGCATTGTCATGAATATAAAAGAAATCTGCAGTCACAGGCACCAAATGAGTACTTCTTTTGTGTGCTGCCGATCGCATGGGAACTATGAATTCTATTAAACGAGGCTTTTACTCTGGCATCTTCCAGCTTCAAGGTAGACCCCTGGATACCGCACACGTCTGTCTGTCTCCAGAAATTCCACCCACTCAAGACGACCGCTCGGGCCCCACTTAGTTACGGCATGCGAGCCAGAACTCACTCTTGCCATCTCATCGCTTCTCCTACCCCTCTGCCACAGGCTCACAGCTTCATCTGCAGTGCAGCGAGGGCAGCACCACCGATAACGCCATAAAAACACGATGTCACCCCCGGTTCAGCCGGAATCAAGTCCCTCCAACACATGGGAGGTGTAAAGTTCGGTGCTGCAGCTGCTTTGGAGAGTGCCGCATCAAACCTGAAGGCACAGGGCGGTGTTTTACTCGTTGACGTCTCATTCTCCATATACTCAGCGTTCGCCTCGAGGTTCTGAATGTGTCTGTCTACCACTGTGCGTGAGAGATACATTGCTTGAGGCGGCACTGTCAGCTTGCAACGTGCAGTAAGCGCACGAACGAGTGTTCACAGGCCGTCCGGAAGTCGAAACCGCATCTAATGGACCTAATGGACCGTCATCTAATACCTGTCCATTACAATTAGCTCCCCTAGTGGCTAAAGTCGACCGCCTGTACACCAGAACTTTCCGATGTAGGAGCCAGGCCTCCGGCCAGCCACCTGATCTGAGGAGGAGCACGACGCTGTCGTCGCGCAGCAAACTTCAGTGTGGGCTCCAATCGCGTCCTCGATAGTGGACGTAAGCATGAAATTCACAGCAGTGAAGACGTACAGCTGCAACCGGTAAAGAATGGTTCAAGTTAATAATGACGGTGGCGAAAAAATTGCGACACGCGGCGCTAATCTTGCCAAGCACGCCGACAGCGAGAGTGCTAGGCACATTCCATTTCCCAAAGAGCGGGGTGGCAGGCAGAAAGCAGCGAATCCCGACGTCGGTCAGTCGGAAATCCAACATCTTAAACGGACGCTTGTGCACTTCTTATCGGCCGACGATGCGCCGACGCGGCTACATACATAATTTCGTTTTATTTATTTTTTTTGCGCTGGCGTTACGAGAAACGGTATCTTTATCGTAGCTTTCGGTTAAAAATTTGCTCGGCGTTACATCGTCAAAAGTGACGCGTGGCAGTGGCTACGTCACACTACCGTAGAAGTTTAAAAGCAGGTGTAGTTGGCATCAACTATGCCACAGCGACATAAGGATGCCGTGAATCGACGAGGCGACAAGGTTTCTCCAAACATGGGGTGCTCCTTAAAGGCCGATTCACACGACGGTCCGTTCGCCCGCGGCCCGCGCACTACGTGTTCATGCGTCAGCACTTTGAGAGGCGCGCTGTCGGCCGCCAGCCATCCATCCATCCAGCGCGCCTCTCAATGTGCTGACGCATGAACACGTAGTGCGCGGGCCGCGGGCGAACGGACCGTCGTGTGAACGAGGAACTTATTGTACTAGGGGAGGAAATCTTCCACTTTCGCTGGTCGACGAGATTCATTGTCGTTGCAAATAAGAGTGACCGCGCCCATCCTTCTGTACTGGAAGGTTGGCGAGTGCTGTATTTCTTTTCCAGCTTTGTAGGTAAGCACGTGATAAAGCTGCACAAAGCCAGCTTTCGCTATCTCGAACCATGGGATTGATCACATTGTGATGTTATTTCGTGTATATTTAGGTTATAGTGCACATATGTACCAACATTATGATATTGTGAAACTAGTCCAATCTTGAGAACCTGCTGAACATCTCCTTTGAACTGTAGAATTTTTCGAAATAATAAATTCTCTTAAATGGGTTCAAACATTGACCCTTGTTCAAGCAGGTCGCACAAGGAGGAGCGTTGCTGCCGAGGTTGCGTGCTCGCTTGGAAGCGTTGCGCGCATTTTTCGGGCTTCTCTCCAAGAGGCCAGGATTGGAGACGCGGCTTGAGATGGGCGCAGAGACAGAGGACCGAAGAAGAGAGGTTGATTGTGGCCGCCGTCTATTGTGACCGTTTTATAACAGCCAAGGAGAAACAACAGGAACTTTGCCTTGAGATATCCATAAGAGAATGCCTTCGTTCAGTCCGGTTCCGCAGTAGGATGTCTCGCAAGAGGCCACTTTTGATTCGAAAAAACAAGGCGCTCAAGTGGACATTTGCCACTAGACATATTTTGTGTACGATTGAACAATAGATGAATGCAGCGTTCACCGACGAATCTACCTTCAGCAGCAAGTGGGACCAAGAGCACCGTGTTTGGCGGCCAGATTTCGCCGGTAGGAGATGTGTTTCCGTGTCAAAAAGGACAGGAAAGCAGCACTTGTCTACGTGTTCTTTTTTCTCGAATAAGTGATGAACAAAATGGCCGCATGTTTATGGAAGCTGCTGCGGTAGTCTTTCTTGTATTGCATTTCTATACGCCCGGTAAATTGCATTTCTATTTGCATTTCTATTTTATTGCATTTCTATACGCCAGGTGAAGAGCATTGTCGGCTTGAACACAAGTGACGAGCTTGTGCGAAAACGGATACGTGAAGCAGGCCTCAGGAACAGCTGTGCGGCCCAAAAACCATTGCTTTCGGCCGCCAGCAAGGCGGAAGGCTGCGGTTTGCGCAAGAGCATCTGCAGTGGACAGTGGACGACTGAAGTCAAGTAGCATTCACCGACGAGTCGAGGTTCTGCACCCAGTGGGACCAAAAGCAAAGAGTCTATCGACGAGCTCGCTCAAGGTATGCAGTGCACATTTTGCGCGTGATTGCAAAGGATGCCCATGGCGGACTTTCCGCTAAGTTTTATGTTACCTACAAATACGCAAAAAAACGCTGTCTTCAATCAATCAATCAATTTTTTTCCTTAACCTTTTCAGGGGCATTACATAAGAGGTGGGTACAACGTTTGGTGACACGAAGTAATAATGCATTATGATGACAAAAAGTTGTTAGCTCTGCGCGCGAAGTTCGCGGGACAGGTTATTGTTGCAATGTCAGCGGGAAGGCCATCCCAGTCCGCGGTGGTGCGAGAAAAAAATGGAGCTGCGAAGGTGACGGTGCGTGCACGTGGAAGGCTGATCTGGAGTTGATGAAGGGTGCGGTGAGATATGCGCAACAAATGCACTGAGCAGCTTTTCTTCTCCTGTGCAGCCTTTATGTTATGACTTAGAATTGCACCGAGAATGTGGTATTACATTCAGATATTAAAAATTGAAGGGCAACTTTGACTGTCTAAAGTGCGTAGAGGCGAAAGCGTTTTCCGCGCTACTTTGCCTCTGTGGCACTGGTGACGTCATACATAATTAATGGCTAATTACTGAGTAATGGATCCATTGTTAATTACTGATTAATGACTAAATACTAATTACCTGCTAATTAATTACGCTTAAGCTTCGTCTTTAGGAGTGGAAGGCGACAGAGTGTTGTAGCGCTGCCAGGGCGTCCACGGAACGCCACCACCCGTTCGGCGCGATGCCTTGCCTTTTGAACGCAACGCTTTTTGAGGAAAGGAAGTCGAGCAGTAATTCTCTGCCATCTCGGTGGACACCTGAACCGCACCGAAGAGGAAGGGAGGAAGTGTGAGTGACAGAAGAAAGAGGGACCGTAATGAAGAAAATTTGTATTTTGTATTTGAGGAAAGGAAATTACGCAGTAACTGTCTCGCATATCTCGGTGGACACCCGTAAATACGTCTTGCTCATCGGTAAATTGCTTTTTGAGGAAAGGAAATGTATCTGTCTCGTGCTACCGTCGCTGCCTTCGCACGACGGTCTGAAGGAGTGAGAGAGAGAGAGAGAGAGAGAAAACTTTATTTACAGAGGAATTCGGGGCACGCCCCAGGGTCCCTTGTTGCTACATTGCGACGTGGATGGCAGGCCTTACAAGATTGAGGACTTTCGAACTCCGCTTGAAGAAATTAGTGTTTTGAAGGCTGTGGCAGGGATCGGCCCATACCAGATGGGACACGTGTGGCTGCTCAAGCTGCGCACTCAAGAAGCCAAGGACGCGCTGGTGCAAGCCGGTGGAGTGGAGGTAAAGGGACGGTACTGCGCCGTCATCGATCCGGTGCGTAGAGAGATAACCGCGAAGATTCATTGGGTTCCTTTCTACGTGCCGGATGAGACCCTTCGAAAGGTCCTGAGCGAGTTTGGGGAGGTGATTGACATCCGAATGGCGAGCGAGTGGGTTCGAGCTTGCGGAATCGACGACCCGTGTTGCTCGCATTGTCCTCAAGGAAGGCGTCACCCCGGATTCCCTCGCGGACCTTTTCAAACTGGCCGACGGCGCCGCACTCGTCGTCGTGCCCGGGCGGGCGCCGACTTGTCTGCGGTGCAAACTCAAGGGCCACATTCGCCGGGAGTGTCAGACACCGAGGTGCACCAAATGTCGCGCGTTTGGACATGAACGCATGGATTGCGTACGCGCGTACGCCGTCGTAGCCGGGGCAACCAGGGTGGCTGAGGAGACCAGCCACCTGATGGACGAAGAGGAGGCTGAGAAGGCAGCTTCCTCGGAAGACAGGGCAAAAGGCAGTGCAGAGCAAACAGCGACCGGCGAGGATAAAGCGCCAGCCGAAGTCTTGCCTAACAAGGAAGGAAAAATTCATGCAAGCACGGCTGCGGTGAAAGAGCCAGCAGCGAGCAAAGGTCAACAGCCGGGGAGCGCTGCAGCTGCCCCACGAAACGAACCGTCGAGCAGCGGAATTCAAGGAGCCAAAGCACAGGATTCCGGGAAAAACGACACCGACACCGCAGACGCCATGGACGCCCAGCCAGCGTCGACAAAGAGGCGCCTGGAAAAGGCGGAGGGTGCAATGGGGGAGCAGCGGCTCAACCAGCTCGAGAAGGAATGGAAGGTTGCAACAGGGAAGAAAGGGAAGTATGTGCGCCCTTCCCGTGCGTCATCGCTGCCGCGCGTCGACGGCGACCCTTCCCTGGAACCGGGCAGGAGTTGGGCAGGCGAGTAATCGCCTTGCTTTGGGTGACCCCTGCTTTCACAATGGCTCCTGTGCTCGCGCCTCTCCGGCTAGCCACACTGAACGTGCGCGGCCTCAGGAGGCAGTACCAACTAAAAAGGCTAATGGTGGAAAGGGAGCTGGATGTGTTCGCGGTACAGGAGACAAAAGTGGAGAGCGAGGGCCGCACTGACTGCATGGTGAGCCCGTTCCGTGGACTTTATGATGCGTGCGTCAGCCACGCTGTTGGGACATCGGCCGGTTGCTATTTGTTTTGAGGAAATCGGCTGGGTTTGTGGTAGAAAGTGTCACAGTTGTTTAGAGGGACGTTTTGTCATGTGTGACTTTAAACACGGAGATTTAGATGTTCGTGCTTTGTGCATCTATGCGCCGACAAAAGCTAAAGAGAGACTGGGTTTTTTTGAAAACGTTGCTGACTTGTTTAAATGCAGTAGGCTTTGTGCATCTATGCGCCGACAAAAGCTAAAGAGAGACTGGGTTTTTTTGAAAACGTTGCTGACTTGTTTAAATGCAGTAGGCATCTCCACGTTAAAGAACCCCAGGTGGTCGAAATTTCCGGAGCCCTCCACTACGGCGTCTCTCATAGCCTCAGTCGCTTTGGGACGTTCAACCCCAATAAACCAAACCAAACCAAACCAAACCTTCTTATGGGCGACTTCAACTGTGTATGCGAAATGGAGGACAGAACGCCAGCCAACACCTGCAGACATGTAAGTGCGGTATATCTGACAGACCTTATAAATGAGGTAGACTTGCTGGATGGGGCCTATTTGGCAAGAGGTGGCAAGCGTCAACATTTCACTCATTATCAAGAATATAGCCATGCTAGATTTGATCGTTTTTACATATCGTCACCACTTGCTCCTAACTGTGAGGGCTATGTGGTGGAGCCAGTTTCTTTAGTGACCACAGTTTGGTTATGGTATCACTAGGTAGGATGAAAAGGAAGGAGGTTGAATGGGGCTTGTGGAAACTCAACGCGGATTTGTTGAATGATGACGCGTTTGTTTTGGGAACGAAGAAAGAATTACACGCGCTTTTAACATCAGACGGAAGGTCCATAACTGAACGATGGGAAACCTTTGAACAAAAGGTTAAAATGAAAGCAATAGAAAGAGGGGGCGAGTTGAAGATTAATGCGCAGAAGGAAGAGAAAAGCCTCAGACAGGAGCTAGAAGCGCTGGTTCGAATAGAAGCCCAACTCCCCGGCGGGTTCGGACAGTAAATACTAGCGATAAAAAGAAAGCTTGAGAAACTAGACGAAAATAAGTATAGAGGAGCAATAATACGTGCACGAGGAGAAAAGCTACTGGCGGGTGAGGCTCCAACTAAGCGTGCCTTATCAGACGAAAAAGCATACGCTAGAGCTAAAGAGATATTAGAGATAGATTACAAGGGGAAGACGACGCACGACCAAGCTGGTATTAAGAACACCTTTGAAGATTACTACACGGAACTGTTCGGCCACAGATTACTGGATTAACCGGGGATTGAAGAAGGATTTTTCACAGTAATGCCTAGACTGGACCTTGATACTACAATGGCACTCGAAAGAGATATCACCGTTGGTGAAGTCGAAAGAGCCATCGACGAACTGAACCTTGGAAAATCGCCAGGTACAGATGGACTGCCACTTTTTACAAAGAGTTTAAACCTGGTGTCGCTGTG
This sequence comes from Amblyomma mixtum, assembly GCF_055824585.1. NCBI lineage: Eukaryota > Metazoa > Arthropoda > Arachnida > Ixodida > Ixodidae > Amblyomma > Amblyomma mixtum. The sequence continues at coordinate 125,744,854 of NC_143016.1, read as the reverse complement.
GCCTTGCATGGGGTATTCGTGGATTCGAGTGCGGATTACTGCCGCCCTCTTTTACGCGCGCTCACACAGTTTTGATTCCGAAAAGCAAAGAGGAAGTCAAACTTCGCACGGTCACCGGATACAGACCAATCACACTAACAAACGTAGACTACAAGGTGCTGATGAAGGTGTTGGCGAGACGACTCCAGGCTGTAATCCAGGATTTAATCGGCCCCCATCAAACATGTGGTATAAAAACAGGACGATACACACGAATATCCATGTGGCCAGGAGTGTTTTAGAACTTTGCATAGCGAATCCCTGCAGGTAGCCATGCTGCAGATCGATCTCGCTAAGGCATTTGACAGAGTGCCACATGACATCCTCTTTGATTTGTTGGACTATGTTGGTGTTGGTAAAGTTATACGCGATGGTGTAAAAATGGCGTACAGAGACAGCACCACAAATCTTGTCATTAATGGTGAACTGTCGCGCCGTATAGATGTATGCTCATCTGTACGCCAAGGTTGTCCATTGTCGCCGCTGTTGTTCTCACTGTTCTTTGAACCACTCTGCCAGAAAATTTTGCAGAATGAAGAAATACGCGGTTTTGGCTTCCACACGTGTGAAGTTCGTGTGCTTGCTTACGCGGATGAAGTTGCCTTTTTTGCATCGGACAGGGAAAGCATTAGTGCTGTACTGAAAACAACACAGGATTATTGTGCCCAGAGTGAGAGCATGTTAAGCATAGATAAGTGCATTTGGTTTGTGGCATGGCGCATGGGACATGACGCCAGATGTATTTGAAAATGTTCACTGGTCCACTACACCGAGCACATATCTTGGGGTGCCTCTTGATTGCTATCGTGAAAGCGATTCGGTCTGGAGCAAGAAGGCCGATGAAATGAGAGAGATGACATCTAAATGGCGTGGGCGCGGCCTTTCAGTGTTCGCGCGTGCCACGGTATGCAATGTTTTTCTAGCAGCAAAGATAATGTACATCTTGCAGGCTTTGTACTGTACACGGGTGAATATACAGAAGTTCCATCGCATCTTTGCGACATTTATATGGCAGTCCAGTTGGGAGAGAAGCTCCCGAACGAATCTTTTTCGGCGAGTCACCGAGGGAGATCTGTCGCTCTCTCACTTGTTTTTAAGCCAAGTGGTCCTGCGCTTCATGTTTCTCCGCGAAAGAAGAAACCCTTTCCTCCAGTGTTTTGTTCAGTTTATGTTGTCAAATCCACTCCCAGACTTTGTAATCTCCTCTGCCGGAGGTGGTCGCTACAGTGTGTCCCGTTACCTCCGTGAGGTTGTCGCATCTTATCGATTCCTTGTCACCCGTTTTTTCAGAGAATATTTGGCAACTGTGAAGAAAAGGCAAGTTAAGAAAGACTTATTACACGTCCTTTTTCCCACCCCCTTGTATCGGTCGGCCTTTGGGGCCTCACCGGGACAAAATGTGTTAAAGAGGGTAAGAAGAATGTGGGTAACGCCTGCAGCGAAAACTTTCTTCTTTCAGCTGCACACCGGTAACTTACCTGTTAAAAGCTCGTTACATGAAAGAGACATATACGTCCCGTGGGGCACCCATTGTCTTCTGTGTAGGAAGGAGGAAACAACTGACCATGTTGTTGTCGACTGTAATAATGCAATCTTCTTTTTGGACGTGTTGCAGCGAACCATAAAGAAAGATTTGCCGCTCACTCCGCACGGCATTCGGTTTCTGCCTGTCGAAGACAGTGCAGCTCCATATGACACCATTTTTCTGCTTGGCTTGCATGCAGTGTGGCGTAGTGCCATGGCATATCGCCACTGCGATCCTGGAGCCAGATCTGTGTATCAATATTTTGTTGAGAGTGTCCTGAAAATTCACGATGTGTTAAAAGACCGAGGTTTTCACGAAGAAATTGTATCCCTTTTCCAGAATCTATCCCAACTGAAGAAGTTGGAATGGTCGCTGGAAGCGAGGAGTGCTGTAGCCATGTAAATAGCCATGTAAATAGTCACATATGTTGTAATGCACTGTATTCCCACGCCTTTGAAGGCAATAAAGAAAAACAGAAGAAAAAAAGCTGGCGTGGCGGAGTGGGTAGCATGCTCGTCTCGCACTCCGGAGACCGGGGTTCGATTCCCGAACTCGGCCAATTTTCTACTCGGTTTTATTTATTTATCTGGCCTGATTAGAAAGGTTAATTAGGCCAATTGGGTGATTATAGCAATTAAGTAAGCTCATTCCCACTTACTTGGAGCATCACTATACGATCCCTTTAATTGGTTGCATGGTTACTAGCCAACGTATCATTGGCCCCGTTTGAAATTCGCGCACTCTACGTCACGACCGTATCGCCTAATTGAAAAGCGTGACATTTCTGTCAACAAGTCCTGCTTACAACGATGAGGCATTAAAGGATTCCGCCTTAAAACTAGCTATTTTTTTTATTTTGTACATATAACCCTTGCTACACACAGGCCGTAAAATCCAGCGGTCGCAGGAGTGTCAATTTCTGGGGAATCCTCGCCAAGGAGGGACTTGGGCCCATCCATCGGATTCCCGGTCGTTTATGCTCGAACGCATACACTGAAATTATTGACGACATGCTCCTTCCCCACTTGGGTGGCGGGCCTTTCAAGAGCGGTTTCTTTTATCTCCAGCAAGACCTTTCCCCTATTCACACTTCCCAATCTGTGAAGGCTCACTTAGAGCAAGTCGGCGTCATGGCACTGTCATGGCCGCCGCAAGGAGCCGACCTCAACATAACAGAGAATGTGTCGAGTATAATGAAGAGAGGAACCTATCAAGAATGAGCCTGCACCAGGCGACTTCCGACGAACTCTGGGAAGCCGTGAAGGGGGAGTGGGGATTGCTTAAAGCCGACCCGGGCCTCGTGCCCGCTCTATATGTCGCTACTCCGACGCATGGCTAGGGTTGCTCAGTCAGATGGACATTACCTGTCTTACTGACTACGCACGAGTGCGCACACGCACGCGCGTGTGCTGGGACGCACGCGAACGCCATCATATGGACGACGCAGAAAGTGCCACAATAAATAGTGCCTGACTGTGCAACAATATCCAACGAGGCCTCTTCTTTTTCGTAAAACGCAGCATTTGTCCTGTTTTGTTAGTTTTGCTCATAGTTTTCCCGGCTTGAGCGCTATCATGCGATAAATGCTGGCAAAAAAATGCAATCTAGCTACACGTGCCTCAGCTATCTCGCTTCGGCCAAGTATCTGCACACTCAGCAAACTGTGACGGGGGTTGTGTTCATTATTGGCAAGAGCCTAGCCGCCTACCGCCACGGCGGACGAAACCTTGTGCGCATGCGGCTATTTTCGCTGGTTCCGTCACTCTGCGCCGCGATAAGACGCTGACAAGTATATTGGTCGCCGCTCGCTCGGTACTGTTAAAAGAACTGGCCGGCTATACGCAACACGTCGCCGCTAGTGGCCGGCGTTGTGTGGGGTGTTATACCAAAGGCTTGTGCTGCTCGCCCGGATAGACGGAGCCCTGAAAGCATCCGCCTATGCCGTCATACTCGAAAGAAACTTAATTTCTTTCATCCTGGATGGCCCGTTTCCGGATGGATGCTTCAGTTTTCATCATGACAGAAGCCCCATCCATGCAAGCATGTATAATTATTTGCAACCTATGTGCACTTCGCCCAAAAGAACTAGTAACTTTTTGATCACAATTTGTAAATGGACGCTATTAATTGATATGAGTGGGTTGAAGTCTCTCTTTTTTTAGAATAATACTCTGAGTTGAGGTTTGGATCCTCTTTGCGTGCTACTGATGGTTTTTGGGGCTAACGAACTTGATTGCGTCATTTAACTTTTTTTTTTTTACTTTCGCCCACTTACAATGTTCTTTTCTGGCTGAACCTTCAGAAGAGTTGCCATTATCATTTATTGTTCGTTTATAAACTTTTACGTCCCAAAGCTTACTCTTGCCACACGATTGCTTCGTTCGATATTTAAGAAAGTACTATACCGCGATCCTTACGCACAATGGGATTAGCTTGCATTTATTGCACCCTTATAACTTCCTTCTGCTTTCTGCTGTTCTGTTCTTTGTGCTATGCGAAAAGCTTTCCAAACTTTAGGATTTAAAAAGCTTTTTGTTTCTTTTTAAGCATAATGCGGCAGAAGCTTGAGCTCTGCATTCAGGAGCATCCATGGCCTCCAAAAGGAGCCGACTTTAACGTTAATCAAAATGTGTGGGGCACCGTGAAGTAAAAGCTGGAACGATGAAAACTACACGGAGGGTGCCTAGATCTACTTTGGGAGGCTGTGCAAGGTGAATGGAAGCGACTCCAAGGCCTGCCTTGTTTCGCGAGCACCCTCTAAGCCTCGCTACCTGGATAATAGTAGCTGCCTAATTGTAAAACTGGAGACGTTAATAACACTGCACACTACCGCCCAATCTCCCTTACCTGCACAGTATGCAAAATCCTAGAGCATATTATACTTAGACACATTGTAACCTATTGTGAACAGAATGAATTACTCAACAAAATTCAGCATGGCTTCAGAAATGGTCTGCCCACAACAACGCAGATATTAGAAACCATACATGACTTGGCATCGACAATTGACGTGCGCGGGCAAATCGATATGCTATTCCTCGACTTTTTAAAGGCTTTTGATCGTGTGTGCCATCCCAAACTCATCTGCAAAATCGAAAACGTTCTCGGTACTAATACGACTACTGACTAGATAACAGCATATCTTTCTGACCGCAAACAGTTTCTTCAGTTTGAAGGATCTTCATCCAAGTGCGTAAAAGTAACTTCACAGGTCCCGCAAGGCATGGTATCACCGCCGATTCTATTCCTAATATATATAAGTGATATAACAAATGGTATTGACACTACTGTTCGCATGTTTGCGGATGATTGCATAATATATAAAAAAAATTAACAGTAAAGACCAGATCAAATAAAACGCCCGTCTGGAATTAATATCAAAGTGGTGCCAGGAATGGCAGATGACACTAAATCTCGAAAAAAAACAGTTGTGATGACTGTGTCAAGGAAAAAAAGAATACTCAATTTCCCGTAAAAAACTGGAGATAACATTGTAAAATTTGCCCATAAATATAAGTAGCTTGGCATAATCTTATCTTCAGACTTAAAGTGGGACAAGCATATAGCTTGCGTAACATCCAAAGCATATTCCGCTCTTTGCTCATTAAGGCGCTCCATCAATTTCGCCTCACCCGATACAAAATTGCTTGCTCATACATCCCTCGTGCGACCGATCTTAGAATAGAGCATAATATGCTGGTTCCCAAGCACATATAATTTAATTACCAAACTAGAAAACATACAACGCAAGGCAATTAGGTTCGTCTGTAACAAGTATCGCCGCCACGAGTCACCATCCGAACTTCTTACCCAGGCTGATCTCAGCACTCTTAGTAGTCGCGCCAAGCATACACGCCTCAAGTATATTTAGCTTCTCTTGTCTGGAGCCTTTAAAATCAACATTGAGAGTTACATCTCCCGCTAAGCTCACCGCAGCACTAGAACACAGCACTCCAAGCATTTAATCGAATACCGGGCACACAGCAACACTTTTAAGTATTCATTTTTCCCCCAAGCAGTCCGTGAATGGAATGTCTTATTTGATGACGTGGTCAAGTGCCCGTCCCTAGAAAGTTTTCTTTCAGCTATCAACTGTACCCTGACTGCAGAATATTCTCGATTTGTTACTTTTGCCCTCCTGCAAATTTTTTGTCACTTATGATCTCTGACTGTAGTTTTGTTTTCCTTTGTTCCACTGTGCCAACTAGAACTGTAAAACAATTAGTTAAGTGTACTTTGTCTAACTGTCGTCTTTCTCCCCTTGTATAATATGCCCCAATCCTGCAACAGCCTCGGCATGAGGCTAGCAGTATGTACTAAATAAAAAATAAAATAAAACCGACTAAACTCCTACCAGGGGCCGCGGCAGAGCGATGGACCTAAAAGTCGATCCAATTAATCTACCAGTCAATAGTTGTGGCGCGATCATCTCGTTGGTTTTCGCCGCGTGGTGCTCTTTTCGACCTTAACGTTCAGCAAGGCAGAAATATGGGCGAGTTGGTACGTATTCATGATATTGTTCACAGCACAACAAGAACGGGAAAAACGAAAGACGGAAGAGTAACACAAACAAGCGCTGACTATCAACTAGTTTTTATTGAAGAGCAAAATGGGGTATATATAGAAACACTTATCAAGCACACAGACGTTTTCTGGAAGGCACGTGGGAGTTCAGATACCTCAACTCCCTCTCGGATAAGGCAATCGAAGGGCTGCTGATACATAGACTGCCTTTCTGATGAATATAAAAGGACTCCATGAATATAAAAGATATGATGAATATAAAAGGCTCTAGTTAATAGTCAGCGCTTGTTTGTGTTACTCTTCCGTCTTTCGTTTTTCCCGTTCTTGTTGCGCTGTGAACAATATCATGACCTTAACGTTTGCTGCAATGAACGGTTTGCTCGTTCTGTGGTTGCTTGGCTGTGCTACAAATGTGATGTGTCACCTACGCGCTCTAAAAGACCTTCGTTTGCTCCTGAAGCTCTCGTTAAACAGCTCCGGTATCGTATTGCATCTGACCCCTTGCTGAGACGCCGATGCTTTGTTTCTTTTGATGAAAGAAGCGGGCTGGTGTTATCACTTGCGAGGTAAGTAACTGCGCTTGGATATTACTTCCAGGATGTTGACGTGGGAAGAGTAAAGCGCATTAACGCAGTTGTACTCTGTTGCGCAGCTTGTTTGCCCTGGAGTGCAAGTTACAAGCACTATGCATTAGCTGTCGCGAACATGTTTCTCGCGTTTGCGAAAAAAGTTGAGACGGTAAGTAGTTGCATGGTGAGCATCTTAAGGCAATTGCGCGTAGATTCATAATTGCGATAAAACAGAACGCGCGAAAAGCATAGTGTCAGGACGGTGTTTGTTTTGCAGTGATTCGCAACTGAGTTTTTCTTACTTTTCTGTTGCCTTTGCAGTGTGGATGTGGGCCGGCTGCCGAGCATATTGGTGCCTCCATTATGCCACGCCAGGGAAAGCACAGGTAGATTGAAAATGTCATATAAAAGTTGTGCCTGCTTCGACAGCTTATCAACTTGTTCATTAGGCTTGCCGAATGGAAGTCTCCAACCATCCACTGCACAGTACTTTGCACTGTGCAGTAGCATTGTTTAGAAAACCTTAATTGTTGTGTTGAATTTGCGAACTTCAGTCACACATTTTTCAGTTATTTCCCAATCACTGAGTGCACTGAGCTCATGCAGTGCGTTGGTATAGCTTTGTCAAACATGTTATGCCCACAGGGCTCAATGCTGAGCCAGATAGCAGGACCATATATGGCAGCCCTAGAGCTACATGTTCCTGGATTGTGAGCAGACCTCTCTTCCTCACTCCTGCACAGCTATGGATTATCAAATATGCTGTCAGTGCTCTCATGCACGATTAATCAGTGAACCCTGTGGGCAGGGTAGTTTCGGCAGAGTTCGATAGAGATCCTGTTTTGCTGCATCGTTGACAACGTGCAGTATAAGTTGCCCTCTCGTACTTTATTTTCTTGCCCATGCAGTGTGTATGCGACTGACCTAAGCTAGCAGCTATATAGTACCTGTAGCGTACAGCAGCAGCCATCAGGCAAGTTTGAACCACCGTGCAAGTTTGTCTCTGCCACATAATGGATACTTTCTTTCTCTTTGCTCTGTGCAGTGGAAGGCATCTAGCTATACTGTAGTGTACTTGTACAGTGATGGATAAAAATTTGCGGGATGAGAATTCTTTGTAAATTTTTTTTTCTGTGTGCTGTTAGCCAGAGCAATTTAATCGAAAGGCTAGAATCGTGAGGGAACAAACTTCAGCTGACTGCCTAGCGAGGCAATGTAAAAATAAATATTTTTCTGGAAATCCACATCCCGCAAACTTTTCTCTGAGTGTACCTTGTGCCCAACCTAAGTCATTAGCTAGCTTGCAACTGTGTGGTAAGGATCCCTACTCTCACACTTGAATTTTTTGGCCATCAGTATGGATGTGACTCCCTGTGGGAGTAGCTGTGGTGTCTTGCAATGTAAACGCATTTTTCATCAACTGGTACAAAGCTCTTTGTAGTGGGGCATTTGTTTTTGTTTGTTTTTTTTTTCAGAAAAGCAAAATATTTTGCGTCGCAAGAAATACTCTCACCTCCATTTCTTACAACTTACGACTTGTTCAAGATGTAAACATGCTCTCGCAGCTGCAGATGACTGACTTACTTGGCACAGTGGAGTTACTGCACAGAATTGAATGCACGTGGTCTGTTATTCTGAATTTAGTGTGCACTGTTTTCTGCAGAAGACGCCCCCGTTTGGCTACAAATTCATCATTGCCTTTACAGTATCCTTCCTGCTGTGTTAACCATCTGTATGGCCAGCTTGATGAATTCCTCGTGAAGACTGAAGACGGCATTTATGTCATAATAAAATCATCCCGAATTTGATATGCTTTGCCATTTTGGTCGTTGATTGCTTTACAGATTCATGCATATTAATACAGTAAGGCGTATGTCCGATTTCAGACACTCTGCGGGCTTTTAATAAGCCCGTTGGCTCTGCGAGATGTACTAATTGGTGGTTGTAGTTCAGGCTTGCTTAATAATGGTGAAGAATGCATTACCCGCGAGCGGGAATATAGCGGATATCCGAGATGGATATCTGCCGGCAGTATAAATAATTATTTTGTACCTCCGTCGGAGGTCCGTGTGAGATCCGTTGGACATCGGTGGATCTCCCACGAATATCCATATATCCAGTAAAGGACATACTTCAAACGTCCCATGAATGTACTGGTTGATTGGGATATATATCAAAACCTTTCAAATGTATCTGTACTTTTTTCCATTTCTCATTACTTTCGGCGATAAATGCTAGCATGTTAATAAATTGTTCAGAGCTAAATTTCTGTGCATAGAAAATGCACTGCCTAGCTGCCAAGTGAAAATGGCTGCGGCTTTGTTAAGCTGCGTACCGCAGCTTTTTCTGCAGCTCCTTTATCTGTACATTTATTACAAGAGAGAAATACACGAATTTGAATTTGAAAAAAAAATAGATCCACAACATTGGCCGTAAGGCTGTTCTGACGAAGCGCACCGTCCTCTTCGAGGTACTGTGCATTTCTTGGCGCTTAAAGTTGAAACTTCTTGCGAGCTCATGAGGAATCTGATAATCTTGCTTAATTAGCTGATCAATGTGTCGTTTCGCAAGTATAGATAAGCGAGGAACTACAGAAATTGGGCAGAAATATAGCGTATCTACTGCCATATACCATCAATCAGGTTATAAAAAAAGGCTCAGAACATAACCGGCTGAACAGATCCTTGAAAGTTTACGAAATAAAAGTATTTGATCGAGTCAAAATAAGCATTTCATCAGCGATGTGTAGAACGACGGAAAATACTCCCGCAAACCTTCCTTTCTATTGTTTGCCGTTGAGGTTTCTATTGCTCGCCGCTGAGGTCGGCACCCGGCTTTATTAGGTTGTTCGCTATGCTAGGCGCAACCATATCATTTTCGAACAACCCTATATGATCTATGATCACGCTCTCTGAAGAGTGGTCTGCGCAAACCAGGTTCCCTTTGTGTTCTTACTGCATCAACCAGTGTATGGCATAGCGTTTCCTCTTAGTGTTAATTTTTTTTCTCTAACCACTAACCAAAAATTATACCCATCATGTTCAATAACTTTCGATGCCACTTTAGCAAACTGCACAGAAAACCCAGAAACAAAACGGTGAGGTATTTGTATGCGACTGCGTTCGAAAATCAAGATCAACTGCTGCTTCAAATACCTCAGTAGTGAATCCAAAACTGGATAGCACATCAGAAGTGCACTTCAGATAAACAAGCTCGCGTTTATATATATATAACTTTCTTCCCGGATCACTGCTCTGCGGGCCGAGATCGTCGCCCACTGCGCCTCACTCGAGCACTCTCGTTGGAGTGCTCTTTGTGACCGTCTTGACTCTGCATTGCACTCGCGATCCACATGGTCTCTCTTCAAATCCCTCCTTGGCACTAAACCTGCCCTTGCTCCCACTCTAGCTAAAGCCCTCACTCAAGGAACTCCCTCCGATGTTTTCGATCAGCTCGCCTCTCTCTATCTCCCGCCCCCTCTGGCACCCTCCTACCCGGTGTACTGCGGTGGACCTAACCCCGATCTGGACCAATCCTTCACTCTCCGGGAGCTCGAATCGGCTCTGGCTGCTAATGCTACACGCTCGGCTCCCGGTGAGGATGCCATTACATACACCACACTTCGCAACCTTCCTGACTGCGCCAAAGAATTCCTCCTTAAAACCTACAATGATGCATGGGACAGCGGCTGCCTGCCCAGCTCCTGGACCTCCTCCCTCATTTCTATGATTCCAAAGCCGGGCAAGCCTCCCTCTCTCTCTAACCTCCGCCCAATCTCCCTGACATCATGTGTTGGTAAGACCCTTGAGCGAATGGCCCTGACTCGCCTCTCTAATTTTCTCGAGACGAGGGAGTTCTTTCCTCATTCTCTCATCGGCTTCCGACGCCACGTCTGTGCACAGGACATGTTTCTGGTTCTCCAGCACACGTTTCTGTCACCTACCCCCACTCAAATTCACGCACTTGTGACCGTCGATGTTCGCAAGGCCTTCGACGGTGTTTGCCATGACCACATCCTTTCCCAACTCGCCTCCCTAGACTGTGGCTCCCGCATGTACTGTTATATCCGCTCATTCCTCTCTAAACGTGTCGCTCGCTTTCGAGTCGACACCTATCTGTCCGACCCCCATAACCTCACCCGAGGCACTCCTCAAGGTGCTGTTCTCTCTCCTACCCTTTTCAATCTTGCTATGGCCCCTCTCGCCTCCCAGCTAGCTGAAATTCCCGACCTGCATCATATATTTTACGCCGATGACATCACTCTCTGGTGTTCGTCTGGCTCTCCCGGTCACGTACAGGACACCCTGCAACGTGGCCTAGATCTCATCGACTCCTTTCTCACCACTGCTGGCCTCTCTCCTGCTCCTGAAAAATCCGAGCTCCTTCTCCTCAACCATTCCTCATACCAGCGCTCACACAACCAATTCGTCTCTCTCTACCTTTCTGGCTCTCCCATTCCTGTCGTCAAGCAGTGCAAAGTTCTTGGCTTTCCTTTGCATGCAGCCAAGAACGTGCAAGCCCTCCACCGTGCTGTCACCACCTGCCACTCCGTAACTCACCTCCTGCGGCGCGTGGTCACTCGGCGCTCAGGTCTCCACGAGGCTCATGCGTGCCGAGTTGCCCACGCGCTGGCCCTCAACAAGGTCTTATACTTTGCACCCTACGTTTCCTTCAATCAGACTCAACTTAACGCTCTTGAGACTGCCCTTGTGGGCCTCTACAAGGCAGCTCTCAACCTCCCTATCACTACCTCTACTGCAAAGATCTTTGCAACAGGCCTCTTTCATCCTCTCCGTTCTCTGCTCTCTCTCCATCATGACTCGCAGATTGCCCGGCTTTCCCTTACCCGTCAGGGTCAGTGGTTACTGACTCAAGCGGGTATCTCGCCCCTTCCCTGCGCCCCGATTACCTCTCCTATTCCCACCCCGGCTCCCAATCTTCGCATCCTCCCCCTTCCGTCCAACATGTCCCCCGTTCTCCACGCCGGCCGTCGTCATGCGGCCGCACAGCACCATTCCCCTCTCTTTGATACCCAGGGTGTAGCTTACACGGATGCCTCCTTCGTGGCTCCTCGAGGTTCCTGCGGCTACGCCCTGTACCACCCCCACCTCCCCGCTCCTGAAACTCACACCAGCGGGCCGTTTCTACGCCCTCCAGATGCATTGTCCCTCGAGGTCCTCGCCATTGCGCATGCACTCCAGTCATTTGCCCTCCTTCCCTCTCTTCAAGAGTACACAGTCTATTCAGACTCACAAGCCGCTATACACCACATACAGAAACGCACCCTAACCCCTTCTCTTCAACAGGAGGTCGAACGAGCGGTCTCCGCATTGCAGCCTTCCATCGTTTTCCTCCGCTGGGTCCCTGGGCATTCAGGGATTGACGGCAATGAGCTGGCTCATCAGCTCGCCCGTGACACACTTTTCCGGGCACCGTTGATCCCCTGGCCCAAGCCCTCGGAGGACGGTGGGAGACTCACCCTTCGCCGCACCATAAAAGAGGTCTACCTCGAGCTCCGCCTCGACAAACGCCTTTACCCTCCCCCTCATCCATCACTCACAGTGCCGGAGGCTCGCCTTCTTCGGCACGTTCAAATGAATGCAATCATCACCCCGTCTCGCCTCTTTCTCTATCGCTATCGATCGGACCCTTCCTGTCCCAACTGCCCCTGTATCTATGCGGACCTTGCCCATTGCCTCTTCTATTGCCCGGCTGCTCAGCAGTCGGGTTCCTACCCCCCACCTTCTTTATCCATCACCACCTGGCTCGACTGGCTTGGCGCTGAAGGGGAGGAAGAACAGCGACTTCTGGTCGCCCAGGCGGTCGACATGCTCGGCCTGTAAATTTTGGCCGAATAAACGTCTTCTACTACTACTACTACTACTATATATATATATATATATATATATATATATATAGCACAATAAGGTAAACGTACTTGGTTGCTAGTTTAAATAAGATGCGAAATTGAGAAACGCTTCTTTTAAGCAAACGTTTATTGGGAGTCGAAGTTTCGGACAGATCTTGAAAAAGGACAGGCTCTGTCCGAAACGTCGACTCCCAATAAACGTTTGCTTAAAAGAAGCGTTTCTCAATTTCGCATCTTATATATATATATATGGTTTGGTTTATGGGGTTTAACGTCCCAAAGCGACTGAGGCTATGAGAGACGCCGTAGTGAAGGGCTCCGGAAATTTCGACCACCTGGGGTTCTTTAACGTGCACTGACATCGCACAGTACACGGGCCTCTAGAATTTCTCCTCCAAAGAAATTCCAGCCGCCGCGGCCGGGATCGAACCCGCGTCTTTCGGGTCAGCAGCCGAGCACCATAACCGCTGAGCCACCGCGGCGGCATATATATATATATATATATATATATATATATATATATATATATATATATATATATATATATATATATATATATATATATATATATATATATATATATATATATATATATATATATAAGGAAAGGCGAATGAGGGGCTCGTTATAAATATAACAGAAGCCAACAGCCACAGAAACCAAAGGGGCACAGGGGAATTTCTTTTATTTTAATTATTTTATTTATTTTGTGGTGTTGATCAATTTAGAATATTACTGAATATGCTATCGCTTAAAGCTAATTGATTAGAAAAGCAGAAGAAAAAACAACCACGTGCTGCGGGTGGGATCCGAACCCACGACCTCCGAATTACGCGGCCGGTGCTCTACCTCTCAGCTACGGCGACGGCTGTCAAACCTCCTGCTTTCGGGGGTATTTATGTTTACGAGTAACCTAACCTTGAGAGTGTCCATCAGCGCCACCCACGTTCATAAGCGGCGGACGTAGAACGTCCTGAGTTACCGCAGGTGTGACGTAGAACGTCATCGAACGGAGATGGTGGAAGCTGCGTGAGAACCCTCTTATGCTTCCTATGGCATCAAGGCTGCCAGAACCGAGGCCCTCGCTAAGCAATTAAGCAAACAAGGAAAGGCGAATGAGGGGCTCGTTATAAATATGACAGAAGCCAACAGCCACAGAAACCAAGAGGCACAGGGGAATTTTTTTTATTTTAATTATTTTATTTATTTTGTGGTGTTGATCAATTTAGAATATTACTGAATATGCTATCGCTTAAAGCTAAAAGATAAATACCCCCGAAAGCAGAAGGTTTGACCGCCGTCGCCGTAGCTCAGAGGTAGAGCACCGGACGCGTAATTCGGAGGTCGTGGGTTCGGATCCCACCGGCAGCACGTAGTTGTTTTTTCTTCTGCTTTTCTAATCAATTAGCTTTAAGCGATAGCATATTCAGTAATATTCTAAATTGATCAACACCACAAAATAAATAAAATAATTAAAATAAAAAATTTCCCTGTGCCCCTTGGTTTCTGTGGCTGTTGGCTTCTGTCATATATATATATATATATATATATATATATATATATATATATATATATATATATATATATATATATATATAAGGGATAACAAAATCTTCAAGGCAACTGATTAAAAATATAATAAGTTGGGGAAGTCACATTGAAAAACTTAACAGATTTATTCAACGTTTCGACCAGGGACTGGTCGAAACGTTGAATAAATCTGTTAAGTTTTTCAATGTGACTTCCCCAACTTATTATATATATATATATATATATATATATATATATATATATATATATATATATATATATATGGGTTGCGAGAGCATTAAGTATTTGACTGCTTAAAGATACAGCGAAGTATGCGCTTCGTTAATAAGTGTTGCCTTTAACGAAGCGTATACTTATATACTTATATATATATATATATATATATATATATAGAGAGAGAGAGAGAGAGAGAGAGGGGGTGCAGCCAAAGGTGCCTGAGACAAAAAAAAATATCTGCCGCGCACGACATCTGATGGAAGTAAGGGCAAACGACCTCAAGAACTTCATCCAGCTGTCACTGCGTGGCGCCACTACCTCAATCACAGCGGCGGCAGAGTATGCACTTTTTCCATCGAGAACGTGTGCGGGGGGCGCTCCACCTTGCCGCTGGATTCCACGCCCACGAAAAATGCTTGGCACTGGTGCCAGCTATGCTCAGATAAATGCCTCCAGCTGGCATGAAGTCCATAACAATCGTTTTTTTTTCGTTTATTGAGTTTCTCACTGCCTGAGTCACAGTTCAATTTCGCACCCAATTCGGATACCTGCAATGCAGATGCATACGCGCCTGAAGGACACTGCAGTCAACAGCTCCAGAAAATTAAACCGCGAAAACCACGCACTTAACAGCAACCCGCCGCGGTGAGTCAGTGGTTAAGGCACTCGTTTACTGAGCCGGAATATTCGAATTCGCGAACCAGACCGCGGCGGCCGCGTTTCGATGGAGGCGAAACGCAAAAAGTCGCCCGTGGCTGTGGAGTGTCAGTGCACGTTAATAATCCCCAGGTGGTCGAACCTTCAATACGGCACCTTTTTCTTACTTCCTTCCGTCACTACCCCTTTATACCTTCCCTCACAACGCGGGTCGGGTGTCCTCCGAGATATGAGACAATTACTGCGTCATTTCCTTTCCTCAAAAACCAATTTTAGTTTTTTCACTTTTCAGAGAGAGAGAGAGAAAACTTTATTTACAAAGGAATTCGTGGCACGCCCCAGGGTCCCCGCACGACCCCACTGCACTCAAGTGTTTATGTTCCTAAGGTCCATAACACTGGCAGCACGGCCGGTGGCGATGGTCTGCACGGCCGGGTCCTCCGAGTGCAGCAGGGTCTCCCAGTCCTCCCAGGTCTTGAGGTTCTCACTTTTCAGTACACCTGCACAATTAGGTTCACTTTTCAGTACACCTGCACAATTAGCTCAGATCGTTCTGGGCGCATTCAAAGTCTACTGTTAGCTGCGAGTATTGTTAGACAAGCTACAAACGCAGCTAAAAACGCAGAAACCTTGCATCGCGTAAACAGTAGGCGAAGATTTGGCTGTGCTCACGCACGGTCACTTCTACTCTGAAACACCATCCAGGAAAAAGTCAACCTGCCCGTTCGTGCGCATACGCTACATGTTTGCGTGTAGTTACTAGTGTGTCGGCGGTCGAGGCTTCAACAATGCGATGGAGCTTACGAACTGATCAGAAAAACCAAGGCAGTGTCACTGACACCTTCGCAGATAAAAACAACGGAATGTGAAAGAAAAAAATATGCGTCGGCCGGGAATCGAACCCGGGCCACCCGCGTGGCAGGCGAGTATTCTACCACTGAACCACCGACGCGACGGGAACCTTGCGGCACAAATAATGGAGTTAAGAAGGAATTCATAATTTATACGATAGATGCTGGAAATGCGATACAGTGCCGCATTAAACACGAAATGAGAGCCCTTCCCGTCCTCGCCCTGCTCCCGGCTGGCAACGTGCTGAACCGAAACTAGAGTACACTCTACCGAAACGGACCGCGGCGACGCACAAAGCAAATAGTCCAAATACAAGCCCAGGGGCCTATTTTCTAATAATGAAGGTGGTGCGGTGTGTAAATAAAGCGCACAAGCAAGCACCGATGTACACAAATCTTCTACAGCCACTGTGCTGCCCGCAGGGACTATGCCGTTCGGCTCCTGACGACCACAAGTCCTAGTCGCACTGTCGTACATTCAATTTGAGAGAGAAGAAAAAACTGACGCCAACCGATTTCTTTTCTCTCTCAGGACCCCAACCAGACGAACTTCCGTCGATGATGTTTTCGTTCAAATATACCCAATTTCCTGTAAAACGGGCACGGATGAATATTTATTCATGAATACTGCAGTCCCACAAGGGATTTTAGCATGGTGGGTATGAATATAAAAAAAGGAAAATTACAAGCACAAGTGTCAAACTCAGGCAAAACGCTGAGAGATAAAAGTCATCGTAATGAACAACCGCTCATCGGCAATAAACAGAAAATAGGTATTACAAGCGCCATAAGTTCAGGAAAACAAAGCTCACGCATAGAAGTAACAATATTAAACAACCCCTCATCAGCTGTAAGCAGAGAAAATAATACGTAGTGCAGCTATTACAACCAGTCAGTAATGAAAATATTTAAACCTGATCAGCAAGCACAACGAAATGCAAGAAAGCAGAAATTTAGCAGATTCAACGAGACTGTCCTTAGGAAAAAGAATATTTGAAGCATTTGTTACAATACTGGCGCTGTGTCGTAACCTGAAGGGAAAGATATTGCACTAACAATCTTAAAATGAGAACTCCAACACTTAACCCTGGAGTACTCTGTATTAAAGTGTCATGACTCTAATTTTCGATTTTTCATGAAGGGGGATAGCGCGAACGCAGTCCCCCACTACCAAAAATTGCATGCCCCATCTGCCCCAGTTTGGGGTAGTGGCAGGGGTCAGCACGAGCGCAGTGCAATGCCCGCGCCTCTCCCTGGAGGCACCGCCTCGCTGATCACGGTAACCCCGGCACCAGGTAAGTATGCTGAGGAAACGGCTCGCCACGGGTACCCACCGCGCGCAGGCAGCCATATAGCGCCGGTTAAAGATGGCCCAGAAGTCCAACTTTTTAGGCAAATGGTTATACTCAGCTCGAAATTTGTGAAACGATAACTATCTCTTTCACCCACACCAAGAACCTGTAAAATGAAGATAAGCCCACACCGATATAAAGCAGAGCACAGCACGATAACAGCTACAGCATAAATGCACTGCATCGACCTAAGAGCTGTTTACTCAGAAAGCCGACTGGTGGCGCCAGTCTCGACAACAAGGTGCATGAACTCGCCAGTCACAGGCCCGTGCAATTTTCTCTTTTCTTCAAACATCAGCATCGACCTAAGAGCTGTTTGCTCAGAAAGCCGACTGGTGGCGCCAGTCTCGACAACAAGGTGCATGGGCCTCTGATTGACAACTCGCCAGTCACAGGCCCGTGCAATTTTCTCTTTTCTTCAAACATCAACTTACTACTACTACTACTATGCTGAAACACAACACGACACCTGGAAGCAAGGCAGGCGGGATCCGCCGCTGCGAAAACGTTGCAGAGGGCGGATAGAGGCGCTGGAACACTGCTGGTACGATCCTACAAGTAGCGTGGCGTAACACTGGGAACAGAACGCACAGGCCTTAACAGGCTTTTAGTAGGCTAGGCCGCCGAACACTCCGGAAGACAGACGGACAAAAATAAAAGGTACGTACATATTTCATTTAACACAAGACGAGCGAAACGTGTAGCGGGGCGTTAATGTTGGCGTGACCGCTTGGGCGCTGCACGCATCATGCCACCAGAGTCACTGGATAAGTTTCCATTGACTCTACATGCCACGTTAGAGTCACTACGTAAGTTGTCGAAAACTTATTCGGTGACTCTATGCCACGTAGCTGGCAAAACATCCTCTCGCTTTCACACGAATACTCGCTTTGAGTGGTAACAAGAAAAAAAAGAATGTGATGTGGACTGATTGATGTCCGATGGTACCATGAAAAACGTTAACACTGGGAAATCAAGAACAATCTCAACACAATATAAAAAAAAATTGCGTCGGCCGGGAATCGAACCCGGGCCACCCGCGTGGCAGGCGAGTATTCTACCACTGAACCACCGACGCAGACCAGCATGACCGCAATACGTCACGATGCCATTGCGCAGCTGGCTACATATCGACTTCACACACAAAATCTGCTTGTTCCAAAATGCAAACGCTTTCTTCGTACAAGCCCGGTAATATTGAGATTGTTTTAATCGTAGGAGTGATCACTGTCTCTAGGTTTCATTCGGAACAAATCAGTTTCCTAGGTATACATAGCGGTGACCGACGCGAATGTATTAAATTGGGTAACACACGACAGATACAGTCGAATTGTGGTAGTCGCATTCAACCCACTGTAGGCGAAGGGGTCTGGACACGCTAAAAGCGCACGGCATATACGCACGCATGTCCGCATCACAGTTCCAAAGGTTCTCTCCGTTTACCTGTGAGCGTTTGTTATTTGCACATATGAAAATTTCATACAGGATGAGAACAAACTGCGTGAATCAGTATGCTGAAAATATCGTGGGGCATAGTACTTTTTGTTTGTTGCAGAGCGAGCGAGTTGTTCTTGAAGAGTAGAAACCCATATAAACGTTC
Source organism: Amblyomma mixtum (assembly GCF_055824585.1). Classification (NCBI taxonomy): domain Eukaryota; kingdom Metazoa; phylum Arthropoda; class Arachnida; order Ixodida; family Ixodidae; genus Amblyomma; species Amblyomma mixtum. The sequence goes on along the minus strand of NC_143016.1, from coordinate 125,726,101 downwards.
GTATTTTCTCTACGGGACAGGTGAAAAAACTTCAAACGTGAAGCATGCCCCATTTTATTGTGGCCGCACCTGCATTTCTCTTCAGCAGGGGATTTCAGAACAGTAATGTATAAATTTGAATCTTGCTACTGGGCAGCATTGGCCAGCAGGTGATTCGTTCGTCCCTTTCACGTACGTATACAGCGCAAGAAGCTTTAGGTAGGAAAAAAAAAGAATGCAAACAATATTAAGAACCAGCGGAGTGCTGATTAAACGTTGCAATGAAAAACTGCACACGGGTATTTTCAAGTGTACACATAGCGTTTCTCGAATATTTTCTGATACATATCTCTTGCGCTCCGTATCCAAGGCTGTCAAAGCACGACTATGTCGGCACAGCATTACTTCTGCTCTTTCAACACTCAAAATATTTTTTCCAGGTGCACTGAGCCGCGCTCCCTCTATGACGTCACACATCTTGACCCCGCGGCCGCTCCTCTGCGACACCTTCCGTGCTAGTTGGCCGCACGTGAGGTGCGAGTTTGAGCCCGGGAATTCAATTGCATGTGTAAAACAAACAAAAAAAGGACTGCATTGCATGTGTGGATTTTTTTTTTTTCGTTCTTAATAAAGGGAGTATCGGAAATATGTTGCGATAGCTTGCACGTAGCATGTCTAGTGGTCAAACTTCAATGTAAGAAAAGGCAGAGATATAAAGAAACAGTGGACTAAAGGCTTTATTTAAAAATTTACAAATGCCATGCATTTCTTCGTTTGTACACCGTCGCACACGTACGGTTCCACCGCAAAGTTTTCAGCTTCCTCTTCGGTGTTTTCGCTGCCGTCGTGCCAGTTTTCAAGCTGCCAGTTTTTATCCCATGGTAATAAAGACTGAGCTCCATGTACGCGAAAAAGTAAGCGACGCGACGAGGCGGCGCGGCGACGACGGCTGGCTGTCGCTCCTTCGCCCACCGGCCAAGCTCCATGCATAGCGACAACGCGAACGCGAAACGGAGATGACGATCAGTGTTGCTGGCATAATACACCGCAAAGCTGTTTGCGTTTATAACAAGAGTCACATTATTTGCAAGGATTAAAATTTTGGGCAGAAAAAGGTCAAATAAAACGTGTTTACAGCTTTGTCATTGTATATCATTGCATGTCATTTTATGTTATTGTCACGGGCGCCGCCATGTTGCCTGAACGTGGGGCGCACACCTATTTGAACCTCGCGCGCTTTCTGACCTCAAACGACGTATACTCGCTAAGCCTAGCAGCACAGTAAACACAAGCAATCTGAAAATCTGGGGTGTTTTATCGCTAAAATTTTGTGGTTGACGCAAGTTCAGAGAAAGCGAAAGCTTCGTGAGCATTTAGTTTGCCGTGAACGTGGGGCACAGCGTAGCGACAGCGACGAATCGGTGGTGAAGCAAGATTCCCGGCCAGAGCCAGCGCCATCTTTGCCAGAGCCGGCAAGAGGCTCGGTAGTGACGTACGCTGCCAGGTTAGCTGCTATTGACTAATCGCGTTGGCAACTTCCGGGCGACGAGCGAAATTTTCTGTGAGTGCAGATCCGAGCGACAGGACAAGCGACACGGGTATTTCGCTTCGCGCGACGGTGCCGCTCGTCGCTTGCCGCTGTCGCGTTCGCGTTCGCGTGAGTTTTCGCGTACATGGAGTTCAGCCTTAAGTTTTTCACGCGTTCGCAGCAGAGCGCAAGATGCTGTCCAGCACCATGTCAGAATGATGCCCGTTCCTGCAAATAATCATAACTTCGTTATCGGAAAGCAGGTGATTTGCCAAAGCAATGACCACGTCTCTGATAACCTGAGGCATGAAACCTCGTGGTAATCTTTTTTGTTGTCAGTTTTTTTTCCAATACTCGTTACACAAGACAGCGTGCGGCTGTGGGAAATTCATTTTTCATAAGAGTAGCATTTCTCTCTAGCTGAAATTTTCTGTCCTGTGTCATCAAGCTATCAGCGCAGGCTTTGTACGGTGGCTTCTTCAGGGCAGCATGGGCATATAATTCTGCTATTTATGTTTTATCTAACAGAGAGAGTCCCATAATTTGCATGCCATTCTTTGTTATCTTTATTCTGTACACTTCAACCAACCTTTCTCTACCAATATCGCACATGGCTTGAAAACTTCTTGCATCTCTGTCAGAATCAAGGAATCTTGAAGACTATAATCTTCCTTTCAGACTCGAATATCTGTTGTATTGAGACATGATAATTTAATCCAGAGAGCCGATGCTATCAGCCAAATTTGCCCCTTAAACTGTTGGTCTGGAAATGTTCTAGTAAAAGATAGTCGAAACGGAGTTTTTCAAGGCAGTACCTGGTAAGCCCTATAGAGAGTGTGATAGTATGACCGAAGAAAAAAATTTACCCAAATATTTCTTGCCTTTTTCGTTCACTTTTTTTCATATCCAGTTAGAAAACTTCACCGCTATGTGAATGCTGGCATACGCACCCATATCACTAACGTATCAATTTAGTAATCAAATACAATGACTTCAATTGCCTTAATATACTATACTCCCTAGCCAAACACTACGTTTGCTAAACATCGTGGGAGGGAACAGCGCGAAACAAAACGCTAAACTTCATTTTGCTAAACTTCATTGAACAGTTGGATCAAGATGAAACAAATATTCAGTTAAAGCATATATGGCCTCTACAGGGTTCGATGGCATGTACACCCATCTTTAATTGCACAAGACATGAACGTCAACACTGGATACGAGAAATTATATACGTGAACGCCCGCACTGGATACGAAAAATTGTATACTATCAACCCCATAAAAACACTGCCGGCAAGCTAGCGCAAATTTCGCGCCGCTGTGAATTTTAAAACCGCTCCTTGTAAGAACATCAGCGCCATGATTATAAATTGACAATCTTTAACGAATGCTTCGATACGCAGTAACAATGTACTACATACCTTAAGATCTCGCACAAAGTAGATGTCGACGTCGTCCCGACGACCAGAACGCTCGTACTTAATCCTACAAGCAACATTCGGGAAGGAATACACGCGCTATTGGTTCGTTTTCGTAAAGTTGTCTTCGCTGTTGGGAACGCAACAGCGACTCACCGTTCCCACACGATCGAGATGCAGGCCACGCAAATTCAGACTCAAAGATCACAAGGAATTTTGCACCTAGCACACTCGGAACAGCAATGAAACGCAGCAACGTGCGTTGAGGCGCCCGGTAACACTACTTTGGTAGGTTGCACAGCGATAAGATGGACCTAAGGAGACGTGTCAGTTCCGGTGTAATGCGAAGGGGTCGAGGGTCAAAGAAGAAGGCTGACGCCACAGCGGAGGCATAGCGGAGGAGATGGAAAGCGAGCAGGCCTTGAAAACTCAAGATGGCGCTGAATGAGTACAACACTTTGCACGTCCGACGCCCATTCGGCGTGCGCCCATGCACTCCGGGCCAGCGACAGCAGTGCGAGATAAGAGCTGGCACAGCTGCGAGGGTTACGTCAAATCAATGTTCTCCTTTCAAACGCCACCATCCAGTAAAGCAAAGCTCAAGACAATCTTACTGAACAGCGATGCTATAGCTATAGTACTCTTTATCAGCCAAACGCAGCAGCTGTCGGCCGCACAAGCCAGCATGGCAGTCACGCCTAGACTGGGAACTAGATGGCGCTAGTTCGCCAACATGGCGGCACTCGTTAGAAAATTGCGTGTAGCGACTAGCTGTTTATCGCTCCGCCCGTCAAACTGCTAGCAGTTTTCCTACTCATCTTAAGGTTGGCGATGGTGCTAGGTTACGATGAACATCCGCCCGCAATTTTGTGTAATTGCCTGTTTCCGAGACGCAGAGGTAACGTCCGACACCGCAATCCATCTGCGGCTTTCCACCAGGTAGGAGATAATGTTCTTCCAGAAGGCGAACCCATGAGAGTACCTCGTGCGCAGGTGCTTCTTGAAAACAAACAGAAAGTGCCGTCTCATCTCGAGCTGGCGCTGGACGCGTACCGGCTCGAACAGTTGCCCAAAAGCTGAAAACGGCGACATGCGTGACTTAGGCACCTTGCTCGAACAGCAACTGCGGTACGGTGAGTACATTATCAAGCGGTGTCCTTAACAGCAGTGAAACAAAAGGCATCGATCCATGGATTCCCGCGAGCCTCACACCTAACAAGTCTCCGAGAGCGCGAAACAGGTTCCAGTGTGACGGTATGGAGCGAGAACGAACGCGAGTCATCGGCCGAGGTTGCTCGCAACCACACCAGGATGGCACTTTGACCGACGCCTACTCACGCTCATTGACAGCTTGTGTTACTACAGCCTTTCCCACTCAACTCTGGATGACAATCAGTGCAATAATCACGCCACGCTACTTGGTCCAAGTGCAAGACAATGAATTGGGGCACCTGCTTTTTTACTTCAGGTGCCAGCTAATTTAACTTACTAGCAAAAAACACAGTTGCCCCGTTCAGTGAACGAAGTACAAATTCATTGAATCAAGCGAACATCTGTTTTTATTGCGCCACCTGTGTGAACTGACTGCACTTCACTTTCGTCATGGAGCAAACGAGTCTCTTGTCACGACTGTTGTTGGTTGCGAACTGTCAATTCTCAGTGTTGGAAATCACCACAGCATGCACCACAGCACTAGGGCTCTTGGGATCACGGTTACTTCAGGAAAACGAATTAAGGCTTGAATATAACTCCTATTTTTTAAAAATGACAGGGAAGGGGGGGGGGGGGATTTCACTTCCAAGGAAAAACTTTTTGGTGACACAAGGAAAAAAGTCTTGTGCACAAACAGTCAACCAGAGTCTTACATAACTAGAACCGAGGGCGGGAAAGTTTTGAAGAAGGCTGCGTGTTTGTCCCTACGTTGAGTAACCGCCGGAATGTCGTCAGCGTTGCATTAAGGAACGCAGCCCGACTGAGTTGGCATGTGCTCGCATGCAGCAACAGCTGGCAGTGTGTGCGACCTGTGTGCTTATCTTTTGCTTGCTGTGTACGTAAACACATGAAATTTCCTGCTATGGAAAGTGGATGCTATGGAACTAAAGATTTGGCCGGCTGTACAGAGCTCCAATAAGCAATGTTTTAGCATTAATTAGTACTAATTAAATTGTAAAATGCCTGTTTTTTTCTGTTTTGTGACTAGTTTTCCTCCTGCCGTATAAAATCTAAAAGTGTTAACATGAAAACTCGCACTTTTGTACGAGCTTTTTGTTCCTCTCATATTAGATGGACCGGCACTGTACCAACCCGCTCGTTCCGAAAGCAGCAAAAGCGACAAAACAAACACACGCAATGCGTGCATTATACGTCCGTGAAGTGCACGTCGCTAGGCAAGTGTTTAGCAAAACAAGCAATAATGCTTGTTTGGCAACGCTACACCAAAATATTTCTGCCGGAAAAAAAAAAAATTGATCGCTTCAGCAGCTTTGAATATGTGCTCCTGATTGCAGAACAATAAGGCTTCAGGAGAAAAGCAAAATTTTGACGTCCGAGGCAACTTTTAAATTCATCTACACAAGTTCGGCAATGTAACTCGCGTTCAGGTTGCGGACAGTAAATCTCGTATTTCCTTTATTTTTCCCGTTTCTACATTCGTTCTGACGTCACTCAAGAACGTTTTTTTTTTTTTTTACGAGGTTGCACGTCAACCACGGGAAACATGTGGCCAAGGCGGCACCGTGGGATGCAGTCACGGCCAAACCTGTTCGTCTTTTCTGTGCATCGAGGGCTTCGTTTGAACTCTTTGGCGGCGATTGCGCGGCTTCTGGGAATGAACGCCATGTGCCAGTGACGATGCTCTTTCACCCCAACGCCGGTATGCGCGACGGCTATCTCAAGTAACATCGACATCATCAAATCCTTGAGAGCCCCCCCCCCACCAATTTTTTTTTCTGCCAATGGGCAACAAGGCGGCACCTCCGGGATGCGGTCACGGCTAAACCTCTCCGTCTTTTTCATATAGGTTAGTAGATTTCAGAGTTCCTATGAATTTAACAGTGGTTCTATCTGGTTGTGCTGCCTTGCCCAGGCGTCTTGCTTGAATGTTGCAGAGTGCCTTGACGCATTCTGTTTACTTGCACTGCTGCTAAACGGAGACAATGAACTTAATCCGGGCCCAGAGATATCAGAGCAGCTCAAGTATCAAAAGGCTTTTTCATGTACACAAAAGTCTATTGGAGTAAAGCTAGGCTCGCATATTTCGGAGAAAAATCAGAGACTGGCTTCAATTAATTGAAGGTGAACTGAAAATGCTTTCGCACAAAGGGTGGAAGCCTGCGAGCACTCGCTAACAGAGATGAGCAAGAAGTTGACTTCAGTAAGGAGAAAGGTGGAGCTATCTTGAAAATTATTCTCAACAAAACAACCTGCACATTTATGGCACTGATAAGTTTCAAACAGAGACGTTTATAGCATGTGTATAACAGAGAAGCTATAACAGAACTTTTTTAAAGTAAACTTGAAATAAAAGTAGAGAGTCTGCAAAGAAATACATGGTTTGGGAAATCAAGCTGGAAATAAAACGCGTCCAGTGATTGAGTTTTTTTTATTTCACTGATAGGGCGGAAGTTCTCAGAAATTCTTCGAAGCTGAAAGAGCATTTCAGAGGATTTCTCGCCGACAGGCTAAGAAAAATTAGAAAGCTGATGTGAGCCACTGTTACTGATGTTAAGAATCAAGCCTAAGGACAAAGTGTATTTAAATATGACAAACTAGTTATCAACCAAGAGGTGTACGCGGTGGACGAAAAGAAAAACCAAGGTATAAAGTGCTCGATGTCGTTTCACGCGATGCAGATAAGTCCCATAGTAAGGTTAGCTGAGGCTGACAAATCTTTAATTGAGCGTAAGGGCAGGGGATTGAGGCAAGTCAGCTAGCGTTTCGCAGGTATAGTAAGGTAGCTAAAGCCTCTCAACCAGTAAAAAAAGCAGATCGTCCGCGAAGAAAATGCGCCTATAGTACTTGACAGTCATCAGTTCTGAATCACTGTGGTCATCTTTCAACCACCAGAGTACTCAGAATCAAACTAAGCGAAACCCCTTATCGGATAAGGTTAACTGCACAAGTGTTGTGAATTGTGCTTGTTGGTTACCGTTCATATTTCCTAACTGTGTCCAGTCTTGCCACGTTTCCAATATAAGATTAAAGCTCGCTGTAAGGAATCAGTAGGCTTTTGCCGATCCCAAGAAGGCGTTTGCGACGATCGCCGGCACCCGGCGTATTGTGTGAAACCTAAATGGGGACGGAGGCAGTTTGCTTTCGTTTTGGGAGGCAATTACGAACGTCCGTTTGTTTTTTTTTTTTTGGGGGGGGGGGGGTCCCGTCGCTGCCGGAGGCCCCAGCGGGCGGCAGCGGGTGACGCGCAAGGCAGGCAGCAGCTAGCAGCAGCCAGGGAGGGAGCGGCCGGCGCACCCAAGGACTCCCTTTGTCCCCTTCGGGGAAGACACGAGGAGAGAACACTGCTAGACGAAGCGGGGCCCGGCGCGTCCGGATGAATGGGAGTTGCGGTCAACGGTGCAGCTGGCTGGCGTTCGGTATGGCCCCGGGGCTCGACCACGCGGGCTCAAGAAACGGGCGCGCGCAGAAGACGCCGCCGCACAGAACGCACTTGACTTATGTCGCCGCCCGGACCCCGGAGGACGGCTGGTGGGGGCGGCACACCATTGTGATCTGACTCGTATCGGAAAGTGGATCTGCGCTCCCGGGTGCTGTTTGCGACGGTCGCAGCTGGGTTGGGGCCGATAATTGCCCTAGTCCCGGCAATCGTCAAGGTCACGGGGACTGGGGAGACAAACGTACCCGTGGCAGTGTTTTGACATGTTGTTCTTATGTGTTTTGCTTTTTCTTCCTTAGGGGAGAGAGCTGGTCTCATATAGTGGGAAGGTTTCGCTATGTGGTTTGTAAGTATTTTGCTTTTCTTTCCATAGGGGAGAGAGTTGGTTTAATACGGTGGAAGTGTGGGGCGGAGCACGTAACCCAGGGGGCCAATCCGTATGTGTGTGAATTCTCGGAATGTACTATGTTTTAAGTGAAAAAGATGCCCTTTTTACAGTATGTACATTTGGGAGAGAGTTATGTGACTTAAGGAAGTTGGAGGGCGGGCCACACGGCTAATAACCAATCGTGTTAAGAGTTTGACACGATTGGATGCTGATGAATGTGGGTCGGGCCCATGTGTCTTTAAAACTGGGTCCCGGAGCCCGGAAAAGGGGTTCTGGGCTACGGAGACAGATGTAACGCATCTTCGGCTATGCCGAGTAGGGGCCTCCCCTAAATGTTAGCCAGTTCCATGTTGTTGTGGCGCTCACTGCTCAACTTGTATATATATGTAAACTATTGTATATAAAGCTTCAATTTGTATCCCCTGCAAGTTCTCTGTTGTTTGCAAGTATCGTCTCCTATAGACCTTCAGCCTTCACGTCATTATAACAAGCCGTCTCCGACGGGGCACCCCTGGTGCAAAGGAAGAAAGAAGAGGAAAAGAACCTATTCGCTTTTGCTATCAGAAGAAAGCGAAACGTTACTGGCGCAGTCGACAGGATCCTGTTGCTGTCAGGAACGAAGCACAGGAAACGGGGAAGGCAAGAAAGGAGAGACGTCCAGGCATCAACAAGCCGATCATCGGCGGTTTGGGGAGGAGCAGGGACGGGCGGAGAGAAGCTGCAGCGATCGAGGAGGCCAGGTCCAGTCATCGGAAGTCAACTGCCATCGGCTCCAGTGGAGCGGCGACAGTCGAGGACACCGAACGGCAGGTGGCAGCTGATCGCAGGAGGACAGCTTCAGGAGGAGCAAGAGCAAGCAAGTGAGCGACAAGGACCACAGCAATAGCCCAGCGACGCGTGAGTGCTTCCGGTCCGGAAAGCAGCGCGTCGAGGGGGAGACTCGACGATCACCTGCGGGTAAAAGCAAGGTGACGGCGGCGGGCACACGACCAGCGGCGTGCGACAGCTCATCGCAGCGGGCGGTGCAAGTGGCGGTGGACGTCGACCCCAAGGAGCTGGCAATGCGGATCGGCACATCGAAACGGTGAGTTTCCTTGGTCGCATTGTTCACGTCCCTGTTCATGTGTTCGAGCCGGTAGGAGAGCCGAGGGGTACGGAAGGTATGGAGGGCCATCTATGTCGACCCACACTTGATTGGAGGTACCAATTGGAATTAGAGAAGGCGCGCTTAGCGGACCTGCAGGCGCAGCTCGCACAAATCAATGGTGGGAAGGCGCTGATCTTCGAGGCAAAACCTCCGGATTTGAAGGTGGTGAGAGCAAAGAGCCAGCAGCTAGCGCTGGAGCTGGTTAAGCTCAAGGAGGCTAGAAGAGCCAGTGACCTAGCCAGGGAGAACTCCGAGTTCCGGGAGGTGAGGCCGCCTGCGCCGGAAGGCAAAGGCTTCTGCTCGTCGGGAACAGGTCAGGGAAAGAGCAGCCAGGACGCCGTAAGCAATCAGACGGTATGCGCGAACGCCTCTTCGTTCGGGAAGAGGGCAAAAAGCACAGGGGGTGAGGGCGAGATTCCTGAGGGGCGCGAGGGTGTCACAGATTTTCCGCCATCGCGAGCGGCTCGTAACGAAAGGGAGCAGCCAAATTCTGATGATCTGGGGGTAATCGAGACCAAATTGTCCGATAACAAACAGGACAGCGGTCAAATTCTTGTAGGCGAAACATTCGAGGGCGGGAGTTCGGGAGTAAAAACCCGGTCGCAAGCAAGCTGCGAAAAAGAGGAGTCCGTTCGGTATGAAACGGCCAGCAACGAAAGACGTAAGGTCGGGGAGCTGGCGCCAGGAGGAGAGCTAACTTTGCCGCAACGGCACACTGTGCCGAGCATAGGGCAGGAAGAGCCCTGTAACTTTACTGATGGAAAAAGCCTTTCACCCGAGGCAGAGAACGGAGGCGGGCCTGCTGGGCCGACTAGGCAAAGTACAGCGCAGTGGTCAAACGCACCCAATGGGTGTCCGATCAGGTCAGGTGAGGACAGGGAGATGCGTGGGGACTGACCGAAAGGCAATTTCGGGTCAGGTGACTGCGAGGAAGCTCATGCCGCCTCAGACGAGGCCACGAAACCGGCAGGAGCAGATCAATCAGGGAGCGGCAATTTTAAGGTTTGCCCGTGCATTAAAGGTGCAGATGGCTCTAAGCGAGGCTTAGTAGCAGGAGGTAGGTGCGTGACTTTTGCTTTGAAAGCGGACGCGTGGAACAGTGTGTTCCGGGCTGCAGTACACCAGACCAAGTGTAGCAAAACCGGCCGCAGTGGTGTGGTTAGACTGAGCAGGGGTTATGCTCCGTACGCAGCGCGCAGTTCGTACTGGCGCGCAGGAGAAAGCGGGCCCTCAGGGGCATCGCATTGTCGGGGATCTGGACCCAGCGAGGACAAGGACGTTTTTGATCCTGGGGGAAACCAGAGTTCACGCCCCGTTGTGCCACTGGCCTAATGAGCCAAGCGACCGTTAGGCGGTAGTCGTGTTGATTAGTAACACGTGGGGGCTCGAATGCACACAGGGACACTCAGTGCGACTAAGGAGGCTCACGCGGCCACTTGCGGGCCTCGTACGAGTGCTTCAGTGAGGAGTGTCTGCGTGTATGTGTGCTCATTCGCGAGCAGGACGAGAGTGTGCGTGCAGGGGTAACTGGTCGCAGCGAAACAACCTGGACTTCGGTCAAGACGCTGTGTTTGAATGTGTGAAACGCGTACGCGCGTGTGTGGCACTGACTGTAAGCACAGCCAATGGACCTGGACACCCGTGATGCAAACACAGCATGCTTGAAACCTTTTTTCTTTTGGAATGTGGGGTGTGGTTTTATTGTGGTATTAACAATGACGCCGTTTTGGAGTGTAGTGTACGCGTGTAGCAGTACACTGCCCTCAGAGTGATTTTGTGAGTTGGACTGATCCCTTGTTATAATTCTAAAAGTGACATTTAGGTCCTTTTTAGAAGCTTGGGAGGGGCGTGTAACGAATCAGTAGGCTTTTGCCGATCCCAAGAAGGCGTTTGCGACGATCGCCGGCACCCGGCGTATTGTGTGAAACCTAAATGGGGACGGAGGCAGTTTGCTTTCGTTTTGGGAGGCAATTACGAACGTCCGTTTTTTTTTTTTTTTGGGGGGGGGGGGTCCCGTCGCTGCCGGAGGCCCCAGCGGGCGGCAGCGGGTGACGCGCAAGGCAGGCAGCAGCTAGCAGCAGCCAGGGAGGGAGCGGCCGGCGCACCCAAGGACTCCCTTTGTCCCCTTCGGGGAAGACACGAGGAGAGAACACTGCTAGACGAAGCGGGGCCGGGCGCGTCCGGATGAATGGGAGTTGCGGTCGACGGTGCAGCTGGCTGGCGTTCGGTATGGCCCCGGGGCTCGACCACGCGGGCTCAAGAAACGGGCGCGCGCAGAAGACGCCGCCGCACAGAACGCACTTGACTTATGTCGCCGCCCGGACCCCGGAGGACGGCTGGTGGGGGCGGCACACCATTGTGATCTGACTCGTATCGGAAAGTGGATCTGCGCTCCCGGGTGCGGTTTGCGACGGTCGCAGCTGGGTTGGGGCCGATAATTGCCCTAGTCCCGGCAATCGTCAAGGTCACGGGGACTGGGGACACAAACGTACCCGTGGCAGTGTTTTGACATGTTGTTCTTATGTGTTTTGCTTTTTCTTCCTTAGGGGAGAGAGCTGGTCTCATATAGTGGGAGGGTTTCGCTATGTGGTTTGTAAGTATTTTGCTTTTCTTTCCATAGGGGAGAGAGTTGGTTTAATACGGTGGAAGTGTGGGGCGGAGCACGTAACCCAGGGGGCCAATCCGTATGTGTGTGAATTCTCGGAATGTACTATGTTTTAAGTGAAAAAGATGCCCTTTTTACAGTATGTACATTTGGGAGAGAGTTATGTGACTTAAGGAAGTTGGAGGGCGGGCCACACGGCTAATAACCAATCGTGTTAAGAGTTTGACACGATTGGATGCTGATGAATGTGGGTCGGGCCCATGTGTCTTTAAAACTGGGTCCCGGAGCCCGGAAAAGGGGTTCTGGGCTACGGAGACAGATGTAACGCATCTTCGGCTATGCCGAGTAGGGGCCTCCCCTAAATGTTAGCCAGTTCCATGTTGTTGTGGCGCTCACTGCTCAATTTGTATATATATGTAAACTATTGTATATAAAGCTTCAATTTGTATCCCCTGCAAGTTCTCTGTTGTTTGCAAGTATCGTCTCCTATAGACCTTCAGCCTTCACGTCATTATAACAAGCCGTCTCCGACGGGGCACCCCTGGTGCAAAGGAAGAAAGAAGAGGAAAAGAACCTATTCGCTTTTGGTAGAAGAGAAGAGAGAGCGAAACTTTACTCTCGCAGTTCTCGACGGCGTGAAAAGTCCACCGGAAACGTGCCAGCTACGTGCGATATCCTTGAAGGCTAGAAGCATTGTAAACAAAATTGATAGATTTGAAGTTCTGCTCTTTTCTTATGATCCCCACCTAATAATGATTGCGTAGACGTGGTTACACAGCGGTACTGATGACGATGAAATTGTGCCTCCGAAGTACGCCATATACAGACGTTATCGAGGCTCACGTAGTGGTGGTGTTGCTGTGGTTGCGAAGCAAGATTTCAACGTAACGGTCACTGAACAAATTGATCAGCATGAACGCTTATTTTTGCACGTAGCAACACATGGTTACTTTATTCTCTGTGCTGTGTATCGTGCCCCTAACACAGCAGATTTTTTATATGCCTAGTCTCTCTGACCACTTGCTACCTTACCAGAATAGAAATTTAATTGTTACCGGTATTTTTAATTTCCCTGCCATCGAATGGGATAAACCATCTTATGGCTTTTGTGTCACGACTGATATTATTTTATACATGTTTTCTTCAAAACTTAAAGTAAGCGCCCCACCGGCTCAGTGGTTACAGCGATCGGCTGCTGACCTGAAAGACGCGGGTTCGATCCCGGCTGCGGCGGCTGAATGTCGATGGAGGCGAAATTCCAGAGGCCCGTGTACTGTGCAATGTCGGTGCACGTTAAGGGCCGATTCACACGACGGTCCGTTCGCCCGCGGCCCGAGCATACGCCACTGAAAACTGGCCTGTCATCCGGTGACGTCAAGCGGACGCGACGGACCAAAAGAGCAGACGACGCTGTGGGTGTACCACAGTTGCCAGATTGTTTTAAAGTGTTTGGCAACGTTGGTCGAACTGGTTTTTCCTCCCGAAGCATGACTGTGCAACTGAGTGGAACAAAAAAACTTTACTGAACAGCAGAGGAAGTTCTGTGAAGCGGGTGCGGCCCTTTGTCCGATTCCTCGATGGCCTGGGCCGTCTTGCTAGCCCCAGTCGATCACTTTGAGTTGAGTAGCAAACTGCGGCTTGCTGCGCTGCTCAGAATGGACGTGGCCAGGAAGCTTCGTTTGACTGGGATGGCACTCGTTCTTGTCCCAAAAGAAGACGACGGCGAGCTCTTCACCTGCTGCATGACCCCGAAAAGGTCGTGCTGGATGAAGGACTGGATGTTCCGCAAAGATCGCGGAATACAAAACCAACGTTACAAAGAACTTCTTATGTCGGACGAGGCCGAATTCAGGCGGTTGCTGCGCGTCAGACAGGAGCAGTTCGCACAAATTATCTCGCGCGTTGATCCGATGATTGCTCGAGAAGCTACGAATATGCGACAGCCAGTCTCCACGACGGAGCGGCTACTGTTGACTCTGCGGTACCTTGCAACGGGTGAGTCGCCTTTTTTCGGCATTGCGTTTTCCTGCAACCTTGAGTGTCAAAGGCTGTGAACAAAAAAAAAGTGATTTGAGACCATCGCATTTCCTCGGAATGTTCTCGGAGAATCGGTGCACCGTAAAATATCATCACGCAATTAAGTGCTACGAGAACAAAGTGGAGAGCTTGCATGACTGAGCGCGCGTGTTGATGCATGTGTGAGTTGTTCTGCACTATAAATAACATAAAGTAAGTGTGAGGCTTATTTGTTTCTCATTTGCAGGCGAGGCTCGACACTCCCTCAGCCGGCAGTTCAGACTTGGCCACTCAGCAGTACAATCACATCATAACAGACACCTGCACCGCGATATATGAAAAGGGGGATCACCTAAGGGCGCCGAAAACAAAAAAAAAAGTTAGTTATATTGATTTTAATGGCGCAAAAGCAACTGAGGCCAAAAAAAAAAGATTTGCAAAAAAATTAGAGGGATTCAATTAAAATTGGCAATATCCAAATTGTGCCGGGGCAATGAACGGAAAACATGCCTGCATAACAAAACCGGCAAAATCAGGCTCAATTTATTTTAACCACAAAAAATCATACAGTGTTGTTCTATTTGGTGTTGTGGACTCTAAGTACCGATTTATCGACGTCGGTGCGCCAGGATCCCAGGGCGATGCAGGTGTCTCGCAAACGACAGCGTTCCAGCGTGCCCTGACTGAAAACAGGGCCAACCTGCCGGAGGCAGTCATTGTAGCAGGACCGGGAGGGTTGCTTCGGCCGCCTGTGTTTGTGGCGGACGACGCATTTCCTATTGGCAGAAACCTAATGAAGCCGTACGGGGAAACCGCCCTGCCGGATGAGCAGAGGATATATATTTACAGGTAAACTTAGTATTCTCGTAGTTAAAAGGTGCATGGCAGTGTACTTTGAGCAGTTTCACAGCTTCGGCTGATGCACATATTTTTTTCCCTAAAAGCACATACAAAGACGAATTCTTGTATAGCTTAAGTTTGATGGGATGCCCCGAATGTTAAAAGCTTATCAAGCATGTTAAGTACTGTTGGTGTCCATTTTGCTAGTAAAGAAGTGAGGAAAATAATTAGTGCGCAAGAGGAGTGCTGTTCCACGCGTCCAGCCCACTGATTCATCACCTAGTTACGGATTTGAATTTTCCGTATAAGCAATCTTCCTTTTTTTTTTTTTTGCAGGCTGTCAAGAGCCCGGCGCGTTGTCGAAAGTGCATTCGCAATCTTGGCGAATCGTTTTCGTTGTCTGCAAACCGTCATCAACGCGAAGCCGGTGAGAGTCGCTGCCATGGTTAATGCGGTGTGTGTGACGCACAATTTTCTGTGCACAGATGTACAAGGTGCTGTCGAAGGAGGCAGCGAAGGGCCTGGAGGATCCATTTTTTTTTTCGGGTTCCCGCCATCTTGTGGGCGTGAGAGTGCATATGGTGCTGCTGTTCGTGACAAAATGTGCGCCTACTTCGAAGGCAAAGGTGCTGTGTCATGGCAGCGAGGGTATGTGCACGTTGGCACAGCATATATGCCCAGAGCTACGCAATAAGAAGTGACATATAGGACTGTATTGTACAGCTGTGCGTAGACAACATGTACTACGTGCCCAGACCATTCGCGCTGCCCATGCAGACCAAATAAAACAATATCAGGAAGTCGAAGTGTGTTTATTTTGTGGCCAAATGCTTCTTTAGAACATCGAACAACTCTTTCTGGCAGCGGATACACTTCGCATCATTTAAATTCCGCAGCATCACTGCGACAGTTTCACCGAAGTGAGCAGCGACATCATCGTAATAAGGGAGTAATTACTCATTGACGTCCACCCAAGCGCAGCCATGCGGGTCCACCTACTCCACCTTGGGGGATTCCCCTAAACATTTGGTCGACATCATTGACCTCTGCTGGCCGCATCGCGGCCGCAATGGTTTCGAGCGCGCTCTGCCGCTCCTCCAACATCTCCGCACTTTTTCTTGGTTCCGACCTTTTCGCCGAGGGCTGCTGCAGTTCGCTAGGCCAAACGGAGTGCGAGTTGCCGGAAGTGTCAGATTCAACATCAGGGCTCTCCTCATCCAAGATACCACCTTCCGATGCGTCAGTGCACTCTGCAAGCTGTAATGCGAATGTAGAATTTGCATGGCTATACAACCAGACAGCAAAAATGCAATTCCTGTCATGCAATTTGCAATGCAGTGCTTTGTCATGTGCGACGTACAAGTAAATTACATACAAACGTTTTAAAATGTTGAAACAGAAGCGGCAAATAGTATAAAGTGCACTGTCCGCTGAATGCGCTTTATTCGCTGAATTGCAGTCTGACAGAGGCAAGAGTACCAGAACGCCTTTCCTGTCTGGGTATAAAAGAAACCAGTACTGCACCCATATTTTTGCCCTGTATTTCGTAGTCGTGTTTTTCCCCGAAAGCTTTTTTAAAAAACACGTGCAGCGAACTTGTCTGGGTTTTTTGCTGGCAAAGACGGCGAACGACTAGGCTTGTGCACAGCGCTACTGGATATGGTTCATTATTTTTGTTATAATGCAAAGCTTGCTTTTTTAATAGGAACTCGGCGGTTACATGCGTGTCAAATCCTTCAAATATGAATGAGAGAAGGGAATCCACACATTTAATAGCAAATTCTTACATAGACATATTGCGCATGCATGCTTCTTCTCGCCTGTCTTTTTCTCCACTCCACTGGTTTACACGTGCGGGCCGTCAGCGTGTATGAAAGGGCATGTACACTGTGACGCAGTTAATTACGACAGTTAATCAATTTGCAGTCGTACTCCATAAATCAGGGCAGTTCGATTTACTTTTGGTTTACTATCGTAAAGCATTTGATACGGTTTCACATAGTGAACTCATTTGTTAACTTGACAGTTTGGAGTCCCTGCTTACCAACTGTTAAATGGATAAATGCTTACCTAAAACGCACGACACAGTATGCGTACAGATTAATGGTTGCAAATCTAAGGCGCTTCCAGTTGCGTCAGGTATACTCTAAGGGAGCGTCTTAGGGCCACTGCTTTTTTCTAATTTATGTTAATGATGTTCCGGCTGCTATTTCCAAGAATGTCTCTATTAGGCTGTTTTCAGACGACTAGATTCCGTTCAGGACCACAAATAAAAAGAATAGTCACTGCACGTTACAAAATTCTCTTTTAGCTATTCGTAAATGGTGTGTGAAATGGGATATGCAATTGAACCGAGATAACTGTCCTTTTGAGAATGTCGCGTTAAAAAGATTTGATTTCCTCCTCACAAAACCTGCTAAACCATTCCATTACAGCGGCTACACACCATAGTTATTTAGACGTTGTCATTCTTTGTTTACGTGATTTCTATAGCCCCCAACTGCATAGGCCGTAAATGTTGCCCTGGAGTATTTTGAAATAAATAAATAAATACTGCCGGTTCTCATTTCGATAGCCGAACTTATGAAATCAATTTGAACTCCGAGAGCTTTATCGGAGTAAATTTTGTAAAAAAGTGACGTGTTTTTTTTTGTGACTTATAGGGAACCAAAAACGCAGTTCGCTGTGTATATGGCAGCGCCGTAGAACACAGCCCAGAGAGAGCAGCAAGCCCTTTGCGGGCGCTCCCGCAGTACTTTTTCACGCCACCAGCTTCGCGCGGTCTATCGAAATCACGTGTGGCGTGCGTCAACTAACTGGGCTATGTCGAGAGCACCTATGCGAGGAATGTTATCAACCAAGCGCGTACCTTCGTAAAATGGCCTTCCGTTCATCGAGAACTAAGCGGCTGATGGCAAGTTTTCGGAAGCGAGCAACTGTTGGGCCGCCTGAGCAGTACATATTTCGTGCGCCAAAAACGGCATAAGGGGTGTCTGCTGAGCTTGAGGGCTAAACGTTATCGAAAATTCAGTTTGTGTATGACATCCGTCCTTTTCACAAACCTATACAGACTAGTTGCAAATGTACAAATGCCTTTTTTTTTTATTTTGGGCATGAAATGATATATGGTTTACAGTGATCGCATACGTGTCGAGATGGCACTGCTTAACCGACGCGTATCATGGGCCTATAGGTCTGGAGATTTTCTCTGAGCGCGCGCGGAGTGGCCTGCCTTGCTGTTTTACGTCCAACGACAGATAGAATTGCCGTGCAAACCGCTCATCGCTTGATGCAATGTTTCCAGCAGTGGGTGAAAGCAGCTGCAAGGTAGATGTACTATGGTAGCGTAGGCTGCATAGAAGCCCACACGTTCAAAACATGGCGGCTCATGGTGCGCAGCCAGCGCAGTCTTCGAAATGCGTGGACAACTAAAAAGTGACGTCATAATTAAAACAAAAACGCGACGTCGAAGTCACGTGTTTTAGTGACGTCATGTTTGTGACGTCAGCGTCACGTGCTGCTTGGCGGGAAAAATAAACTGCTGAACGCCGCGACGCTTCAGCGAATAACGAATAACGATGCTAAAGTAGACTTACCCCGCGACTATAGGACGGCCCTACTAATCAAACCACTCCCCAAAAACATGCACCCCTTACACCATGAGGGCAGAAGACAAGCACGAGCCAAAGCCTTACATAAGAAATACAGGCAGTGCGCTGCAACACTTTATGTAGATGCGGCAGAATACAAAAATACCAATGCCTTTTCAATTGTGGTTGTGAACGAGAATGGTGACCGCATCGTCTCGGCGACAATCAAAACGAAATCCTCTGAAACGGCAGAAGAGGCGGCTATAGCCCTCGCCCTAGCGCATACCCAAGGGAGCATCATCTTCAGCGATTCCAAAATGGGTATCAATAATTTCGCTAAAGGGCGAATTACAAACACCTCCCTTAGAATCCTTAACGCAACCAAATTCTCACCAAATTATTCCGAATTGATATGGGTCCCAGCCCATTCGGGGAATCCGGGGAACGAGGCAGCCCACAATAAAGCCCGAGGTTTCGTCGACCGGGCAGTGGATGAGTCTGGCTCCCTGAATTTCACGAAGGACTCCATGATCACATATCATGATCTCACCAATCATTTTAAACTAGAGAGGAGAATTTTCCCCCCTCCAGACAAAATACTTACTAAAGAACAAGAGGTTACGTGGCGTCGTCTACAGACGAGATCGATACGCACCCCATCACTCCTCGCGCACATTTATCCAGATCTTTACAACCCAAACTGCAAACACTGGCCAACGTGCTACCTACGATCACATCCTGTGGGACTGCAAAATAGAGCCACCTCCGGGTGATCTAGTTACAGCTCCTTCTCTCGAGCGGTGGGAGACCGTGCTGGCTAGCTCTGACCCCAGAACGCAAGTTTTGGCGGTGGAGTGGGCTGACAAAGTCATCGAGGGCTATGTACTCTCGACCACTTAACGCGACCTCTTGCCAAGCTCTTCCCGGCGAATAAAATGTTTTACAATCAATCAGCGCGACACCCGACACGAGAACGAAGAAAGAAGACACGACGAGTGCCGACCACCAACGCTATTTTTAGGTAGTCAGTTCTCGTTGTGCTTTTTTCCTACGTCCTCGCCTCAGGTGTAGCGCTGAAGCGATGAAATGTGACGCCGCCAGACAGGTTATCGCTCGCACATCGTGCAACCACACACCTCTTTTTTGCGTACGGGGGCCCCATGGCCACAGACGATGCCCTTTTGGGGCAAAAGCGACAGAACCGCACCCAACCGAACGAAACTACACAGAAGCGCTGGCAAAAGGGAAAAGCGGAAACTGTACACGAACGATGCACACCAAGAACTCGAGCAACAAGCAACGAGGAAAAAGTAGGGCTAGCAGAATCGAGTTTCAAACAAAAGCAAGCAGAAAGGTCAAAAGATATGAGCAGGGTATTACATCAGAGCACCGTCAACCTTGGCATCATCCCGCTGCCATTGCCGCTGCTCTGAGCGAACGCTGTTATAAAATTTTTACAAAGCAAGCGCTATACTTTCTAACAAAATGCACTCAACTAAAACATTTTATAAAGGAATCACTGCAATTGTTTTTGAAACACAAAATATGTCCTAATTATTTTCCTCTTCTAGTCGTGTTTGTCCATTCATTTCATTTTGGCGCTTTAGTTCCACTAATTTGATGTCGATAGCACTTGGTTCTGGACCGCATTCAAGCCCCGGCTTCGCGACCTATTTCAATTGACCTCGGCAGCTGTGCGGAATGCCAACTCGCGACTGGCCGAAGGTGAACCGATAAGTGGGCACTCTCTGGACGCGTTCACAGATAAGCTATCTCGAACCCGGAGATAAACGGCGGGTCTCGCTGGGGCAGTGCAAAGCTTGCCGCTCGAGCGCGCTAGACTAGTGTGTGAATGTATGTACTCCGTGAATCTCCCGAGCCTTTGGCAACGTCAAGCGTCTATATTCGCCCTTGTGCGGACGTTGCTCAGACAGTTAGTCGCACGACCAGCTAACCTTTTCTGGGCTGACAGGAGTTAAGTAGATTCGAAATTAAGACTACCCAAAAAGCGTGCACGTTTGTACCGCTGCCTGCGGTTTTCAGAACTGCGACAACTTGTCCCGTGCCTGAGCGACAAAAACGAGCGGCCATGAAGGCGGACTCAGACTGGCGAGCTGCGGAGATCGAACAACAGGTTAAACCGATTCGTTATATGCTCCCTCCGCGCTTTCCTATACAGCTCTGGAACCGTAACTAATCGACCGGAACTTCTTGCGCAGCGTCTGCGACCCGCCAGTAGATATAGTTGAGCCCGACCGTCCACTTTGAAGGCCCCAGACCCTGCTCATCATTCTGGCTTTAAGGTTAGCTTTCGGCGCATGCCGTACGTCGCCTATTCCGAGCCTGTACGTGGAATGCCATGAACCATCCTTGGAACCGCGAAGAATGTTCATAACACTCACATACACTCACAGAAAGTATTTTCACTATCGGATCATCCCTGTAAACCTACTCTCCAAAATAAACACAAGACGACTATTTTCCAGAATAAGCCAAACTGCATACAGACCATGGGAATGATCATGGGAAACGACATTCGCAGAATTATGCGAATGTGACCTTTATGTAGATGTTAAGAACCGGATGAAAACGCTCGTCCAATGTAATTTTACGCTAGCCAAGTACAATAAGATTGCACCTTTGGCAATGATCAAAAACAAGTTATTGGATATTGAAGAAAAACACTGCTTTTGCAATGGCTCCAAAACACATGATGGCTCCAAAACACATGAGCTGCTATCGCAGGAAGTGTGTGCTCTGCAGAACTATATGGCATATTAAAGGAGCTAGAAAGAAGTAACGTAAAAGACAAAAAGCCAGTAATTTATACGAGGTCGAAGACCGCTATGATCGCGATTACTTCAAAACAAAAATAAAAACCATCTATTACTGCATGTAGTCAACAACTATATCGATTTGCGATACGCGGTTACAGCGTGCACTTCTGCTGGGTTCTAAACTTTGTTGCTATTGCAAGCAATGAACTCGCTGACTCCATATCAGGAAACGCAACTGCGAGCGATTCCTACAAGATGAAAATTACCTGCCAGGGAAATGAAGGAACCATTAAACGAGCGCCGATGACTAAATGGCTGCATAAATGGAACCACGAACAAAACAATAAATTGCATCCAGTTACACCAAATACAAATGAATGGAAGGATTGCCACCTGCAGTGGCCCCGTTCCAGTTCTTCATATCTTTTTAACCTGTCCATTTTATACACCGCACCGTCGCACGCATTTTGAAAAATTTTATATTCCATCCTTCGCGCCCCCGTTTGGCCGATATTCCCGTCCACACCGCGTCGCCGACGCGCTCCGACGTTCTCGCTTCCGACGCGGGAGACCCATCGGCGTCAGAATCACGCGAGTAACCGCGCGGCGGTGATAGACGCGCGCTGCTCGTGCTGCTTTTTCATGCAATTGCCTTTGAGGCGATGTTGCCTCAATAGCTTTCGTTCGTTCTACTCGGTTGAACTACGTTAAAATTCTACCATTTACATGATAAGGCAACAGTAAATTAACAGGGCAGGGATGACCCCTTTATACCATTTCGAAACGTCCTGCATTTTTTAAATAGAATGGGTATTTCAATGAGCATATAAATTTCAATGCTTTTGGTCAGGGAATCTTGTTGAAAAGTCTACCATGGGACTAACGCCCTAGCCAAACACGGTGGTAGGCAGCTCCTGGCAAAGCCCAGCTACAGGTATTATCTTCCATTAATTTTTTCTTGACCCAGCTCACGACACCTCAGTATAATTTTTTATATTCCATTCATTTCTTCCAACATATATACTACAGTTTTATTCTCGTTTCCAATATATAGGTTAGGTTAGGTTTATGGGGTTTAACGTCCCAAAGCGACTAAGGCTATGAGAGACGCCCAATATATACAGTATTGTGCCTTTTTCAAACTGGTGTAGCACAACACAAGACCACTTGTGTTGTCGTCACTCCGTCCCTGTCCTCGAGGTGCCACAGCAGTATGAATTCGTACCAACTCGCCCAATTCTCAACCCTTTTGTGCCTTTTTATCGTGAAGACTCAAAAAATTTCCCACCTCAACCGCTAGCTCGTTTGCGGTGAAACTGCACACAGAGCTTGCGTATACTTTTGTATCGTAGCAAGTGTTACAACGGTACTTAGCTGAGCCGTGCATGATGCGTAAACGTAATCGTCTGCGTAAAGATCGGCGAACCAAAACCCGCAAACGCAGTTTTTTCACTGAAGGGCGGCAGTGGCGCCATCTGTTTTCTGCAAAGGAAAGCGTCACGACAAGGCGCAGAGGCGAGCGTTGCAAGAAGCGCGAGCCCTTTGAATATGCCGTTCCGGCATTTCCGTCTGTTTCAAATGAAGCGCTTCAACATTTTAGGCTAACTCAGCGGAAAAAAATATGAGCACGACTGATTTACTGAGGCGTTACCTATTAAAGGATTATTGCAACGCCTTCCACTGCAGAAAACAGATGGCGCCCTGGCGCCCTCCAGCGGATGTACGGCGTCTGCTGGTTTTAAGGGGAGAGCCTTTATTGCCTCGTACTGTCGTTAGCACCCGTGTCGGCAGATTTGTCACTGCCCGGCGGACCCTCCCCCGCGGGACCTCGAGAACCTCAAGACCTGGGAGGACTGGGAGAACCTGCTGCGCTCGGAGGACCCGGCCGTGCAGACCATCGCAACCGGCCGGGCTGCCAGTGTTATGGACCTTAGGAACATAAACACTTGAGTGCAGTGGGGTCGTGCGGGGACCCTGGGGCGTGCCCCGAATTCCTTGTGCAATAAAGTTTTTTCTCTCTCTCTGTCCGCGTTTCGACGTCACTACTTAAAAAAAGGCTGCGTCGAGGCTGGGAATAGAACCAGGGCTTTTGGCATTTGAGGCGGAGACGCTACCGCCACGAAGGCTCTAGGTTTGAATATGAATAAAGGCGCAATCTAGTAAATGCATGGGCTTCATAAATAAAATTAAAAGGAAACATTATAAATGAGAAAACAAACAAAAAAAGAAAACCAATAAACACAAGAAAAAAATCAAAAATAAACTGAAAGAATAAAATGAAAGATAAAAAAAACAATGCGCCAGGAACGGCTTTCACCTCATAGCACTTCAGAGCAGAAGTGCCCCCTGAATTTTTTGATTAATTGTACTGGTTCTGATTTTGGATTTCCTATGAAAGGGGAAAGCGCGAACGCAGTCCCCCACTACCAAAAATTGCATGCCCCATCTGCCCCAGTTTGGGGTAGTGGCAGGGGTCAGCACGAGCGCAGTGCAATGCCCGCGCCTCTCCCTGGAGGCACCGCCTCGCTGATCACGGTAACCCCGGCACCAGGTAAGTATGCTGAGGGAACGTCTCGCCATGGGTACCCACCGCGCGCAGGCAGACATGTGGCGCCGGTTAAAGATGGCCCAGACGTCCAACTTTTTAGGCGAATGGTCATACTGAGCTCAAAATTTGTGAAACGATAACTATCTCTTTCACCCGCACCAAGAACCTGTATAATAACCAAGATAAGCCCACACCGATATAAAGCAGAGCACTGCACGATAACAGCTACAGCATAAATGCACTGCATCAGGCAATGCAAATGCACTGCATCGCGCTGCTTACTCGGGAAGCCGATGGGTGGCGCCAGTGCCGAGGAGTGCAAAACGTGGGAGCATGCCAAAACTTTGGGAATCGCGCCAAGCAGTACAACCCCGAAGGCTAAAGTTCGATCTAGGACACACTGCTCTAGTTCGATCCTGCACTGTGAGTTCCACCACGGAGGCGCCGGGAATCATATTGCGCCCAAGCCACGAAGTGAAATACCGTAGGCTCTCCAACTTTCATTGCGTCACAACCACACACCTGCGATAATAATAATAATAATAATAATAATAATAATAATAATAATAATAATAATAATAATAATAATAAAAACACAAATGTGTCCAAATGCCAGCAAGGCGTCGAAATGGGTCTGCAAGCTTGGGCCTCGCACGCTGTTCCAAGCGACCGAAAGAACACCTGCCCGCTTCTACAAGGGGTGCATAAAATTACAACAAAACGTAAAAATATCGTATGGACTTAGCGCAATAGAAAAAAAAAACGCGTTAAGAAAAAAGTGCGTCGGCCGGGAATCGAACCCGGGCCACCCGCGTGGCAGGCGAGTATTCTACCACTGAACCACCGACGCGACGTCACCGGCCTCCTTAGAAAATCAAATCCTGAAATAATTTTGAAATCCTGAAGGCCGGAAGACTTGTTTAGAGTAGTTGTCTGTAAAATGCTTAAAAAAGAAGGTAGAAAGAGTACAGCGGATTTCAGCACGTTTTATATGTTCAAAGTATCGCCGTACTGACTCGGTTACAAAGATGATGCAGCAGTGTGAATTGGAAACGCTGGAAATTAGAAGAATAAAACATAGACTCAAACTTTTTTTCCAGATGATGCAAGGGACATTAAAAATAAATAAAGAACATTATGTGAAAGCGCCTCTAAAACGTGGTTCCCGGAAAAACCACAGCAGGGTACTACAGCCTATTAACACACGTACGGATGTGTACCGGTATTCTTTCTTCCCTGACGTAATTGAAATGTGGAACAAATTGCCAAGTGATGTTGTGGAGAGTATGAACGTGCAACAATTTGAGCTAGGTGTTGATACATTTTTGAGAAATGGTGTACAAATTTTGAACTCTGACTCATGATTGATCATTTATGTATTTGTTTTTGTTCCCTCCCTGTAACGACCCTCATTTGAGGGTTAACAGTATGACCAAATAAATAAATAAATTACGATACTTTAGAGCAAACATCAGCCCTGCTTCACAGCTGCATGCTAACACCTGCTATGCATAAAAAGGGAGGTAAATGCAGTGAACTACTCTCTTGAATACAGCTTCCTAGCAGAGATAGCTCAACAAAAGAGACGCGCTCGGCAGTTATAACGTTGCCCTCGTTAAAAAGCTGCTGATTACTGCTGTGTGTAAGCCCTCCAAGTACCGGCTTCATAGCAGGAAGGTGGAGCGATGGTGGCGACATGCTACATGTGCGGTCATTGATCCCAACGAGAGGGTCTTCACTGTCAAGGTACACGGATTCATTGAGTGCGCGCGTGTGTGCGTGTTTGTGTGCGCGCGCGTCTGTTTGAATCAGTCAATCAGTTGTAGTGCGCCAGCCATGGCGCCAGCCCTCGCCGGCACAACTTAC
Source organism: Amblyomma mixtum (assembly GCF_055824585.1). NCBI lineage: Eukaryota > Metazoa > Arthropoda > Arachnida > Ixodida > Ixodidae > Amblyomma > Amblyomma mixtum. The sequence continues at coordinate 125,700,788 of NC_143016.1, read as the reverse complement.
GCGTGCTTCTTCCCTATGCCTCCGGCAACGTGAGGTGAACGCCATTGCGGTCGAAGTCTGCGGCGCCCCTTCAGAGGAACCCGACCGCACCCCGCGCGCCCCCGCATCTGGCGCGCTCTTTCCTTCTCCTCCCTTTTCCCTCTCGCAGCGGCGGGGCGCGCCTCCCGCGCTCCCCGCCGCAGCTCCGTTACTCAGAGAATAAACGGTTGAACAGAACAGACGTCTTGTCTTCTCTGAGGATCCCCGAGCAGCTTACGCCCTACACAGTAAAGAAGGGTTTTGCGGAGTTCGGTGAAGGTGATCCGCGAGCGGTTGGCGGTTTCTGGGTTGGAACACGCGAATTTAACAACGCGCCACGTTCGAATCGCGCTGAAAGAGGGAATTTCACTTGAAGAACTGCCTCATGTTTTGAAGCTCTACGGCGGACTTGTCCGGGTGACCACCCTTCTGCATAATATGCTGCAAGACACGGCCACATACGGTGTAACTGTCGGAGGCCGCGGTGAACCGCATGCCAGACTTCTGGCCGCAACACAAGTATATGCGCATGCTGCTACCAGTGCCGTGATGCAGCCGGAGGATGACAGCAAAATGCGCATGCATCAAGACAAGGCTATGATCAAGATGACGCCGAGAGCACCGTTGCTCCGGAACACTCACAGCAGGGCGGCAACATCGTTCAGCAGATACCTACAGATATCGCCGGCACCACCCACGTCAGCGAGGCAGTCAAGCCAGCTGAAAACTCCGATAGCTGTCATGAATACAAAGGGCAGCCAAGTAAGGAAACTGCCACCGCAGAAGTCCAGCCACATTGGCCCCCTACGACAAGCATGTCGGAGTTCCAGCCAAAACGCCTGCGGGAGAAATGGCCGGACGGAAAGTGACCTACGCCGACTTGGGAGAGAACGGGAGGTGAAGAAAGGCAAGTTTCCTTCATGTTCTCACTAATAACGCGCGGCAGGAATCTTTCACAGGCACTGTTAATTGTCTGCAGTTAAAATGCCTCAAACTGCCACTAATTGTCGCCACTTCGAACGTCTGGGGCCTTCCAGACTGAAAGCCAGTCGTATTGGCTTTATGTCACAGCCGTCCAAGAAACGAAGGTCGAACACGAACAGAAGGCGGACTGCGCGGTTTCAACATTTAGTTCACGTTTCAATGCGCATGTGAACCACGCCGTTGGCATGTCGGCGGGTTGCTGCCTCTTCCCGAGGAATAACAGGGGTACTTATTGAAGAAAGCGTGGCAGTTTGTGAAGGCCGTAATGTGCGACTTAAATTATGAATTAAAGGTATGATATGAATTAAATGTTGGAATTGAGGGTCATTTAATTGTGTGCAAGCACCTACGAAACCGAAAAAACGAGGGAAGTTTTTCAAACACCCGTCAAAGTTCTTGTACCACAGCAAATCTCAAACATGGTATAATATGGTCTCTAATACGAAGTGACCGGTCGAGTGCAAGTAATCGACACGATGCCAGTACATAATGTTGTACATAATGTTAAGCGAATACATTTGAAGACGTACCGGTGCGGCCACATTACTATACGGACCACACTTCGGCGTTTGAAATTTTCTCGACCATTCCACACCAGGGGCGTAGCCAGGGGGGTGCTTATGAGGCTTCAGCCCCCCCTGGAATTTTTTCGATCTGTCACCGACCGCTGCATGGCCCAAGTATATATCGCGACTGCTGCTATCATAGTTTTCTTCTTGCCTGGATCGTCTGTCTTTCCGTGAGTAAAGTTTACTATCTGTGATTGCGCAAGGTGTTTATTTGCCTTGTTTGACGCGTTATATACAGTGACTTTTGCTTAGATACGTAGTCTTAATGGAGACATACGAGTATTTAAATATCTTGTTGCGAGGTTCTGTGTATATACATAGTGACTTCGTTTCCAGTGACACTTTTTTTTGTCCTTTATCAAGTTGTATCTTTGCATTTCTAATACTCCATTTTATCTTCGCACTTCTAATGGTACGAGGGTAATCCCAAAAGTAAGGTCTCCAAAGGGCTGCGGCCGCTGGGAAACTATTTGCGTGGCTGCTTGCCACACTGTTGTGTTCATTGTTCCCCGTCTTCCAAACAAGCCATGACTCATCGTGAAAGGGATTGTCAGTCTTGGCACGGCAGCTATTTGAAATGGAGCTCCCGTTGGTCGCTACCGCCAGGCGCGAAGTTCGCGCAGTTATTCGATTTTTTAACGCAAAAGGCGTTACACCAATCGGAATTCATCGCCAGCTGACGGAAGTGTATGGAGAGTCCTGCATGCATGTTAAAAACGTCCACGAGTGGTGTAGAGAGTTCGCAGCTGGTCGTACTGAAACTCACGAGGAAGAAAGAAGCGAGAGACCGTCAATTTCTGAAGAGGCAGTCGGGGAGATCGAATAAATGATGAGGCAACATCGGAGGATCACATTCGACGAACTCTGCCTTTTGGTTCCTGGCGTTTCTAGAAGCACTATTCATAGGATTTTGACAGCAAAGTTGAAATATCGGAAGGCGCGCGCAAGATCGGCTACGAGAATGCTCACAGACGACCATCAACGGCAACGCGTTGACTCCTCCCGCGAATTTCTTCGGTCTTATGGAGATGAAAAGGAGACCTTTTTGGATTCCATTGTTACGGGTGACGAAACCTGGGCATTCCACTTCTCACCTGAGAATAAACAAGAATCACGTGAGTGGCGGCACTCCTCTTCGCCCAAGCCGCGAAAATTCAATCGAACACAGTCTGCCGGTCAAACTCTTCCTCAGTGGCATGGCGGCGAGCTGGTATGACATGGGCACACAAAAACTGCCCCAGCGTCTGCAAAAATGCAAAGACCGCAACGGCGATTATGTGGAAAAGTATACAAGAATGGTCTGCCTTTTAAGCGATTTGTAAATTGCTTAAAATAAACATTTCTTTCTATTTATAAAAGAACTGGAGACCTTATTTTTGGGATGACCCTCGTATTTTGCAGAACTCCTGGTTTACACATGTGCTCGCTGTTCCGACTGAAATTTCGGTGAAATTACTCGCAATGCATGACCGGTGACGGCTGCTGCTGCGCAGTATACACTGGAACAGAGGACAGCGTCGTTGAGATTTTTTCCTGGCCGTTGCATATGTGCAAAAATCTAAAGGTTCTTGAACGACAAAGATTCAATAAAACGTTTGTCCTCTACTTGCGAATTTCATGGCCTTTACGTTTTTCATATCAGCGGCATGCACTGCTTTGCTGGTTTCGGACTGATATGGTTCTAGACTTCGTGTGATAACTTCTTTACTTAAATACGCAAAAACATGGAAGAATTGGTATCAGTTATGTATGCCACGATTTTTAAGACATACGACTGCATTCTTTATTTTTAAAAGAACGCATATCTCACTTGTGTAGACAGTGCGTAGCATTATCTAATACAAAATGGCATTGTCAATATGGCAATGAAGTTGTTATTATTGCGTTTTATCCCTCTACAAATTCTATGAAGAGGAAGCGCTGCAGCATGAGCCCCCCCCCCCCCCCCCCCCCCCCCCCCCCCCGAACAAAATTTCTGGCTACGCCACTGTTCCATGCACACTGAAGATAGGGTGGTTTATAGGGTCGATGCGAAAGCGCAACGGCGGCATGTGGTAACATACTGTCACGACCTTTTTACCCTTTTATTGGTCCTCTAAAAAAAAGGTAAAAAAACATAAAAGAAAGAGAGAGGATGCCTGGACCAGCAATGCTTTGCCAGGCTTAACGCCAATTCAAAATAAATGAAAAATAACTGTTCCAAAGAAGAACAAAAAAAATTGAACGAAAAACAGAGCATTAAAAAAAATGGCTGAGGCTTAACTTGGTTAAGCCTGGAGAATGCGAAGCATCATCGTGTCGCGTAATTTGGAGGCGCACAACCACAGCGACGGCGCGAGGTGGGCCCCCGTTTCTCCACTGTCGTGACGTCATCGTGTCATGTGGTGTGACGTCATGTATCACGTGATTTGGAGGCGCACAACCACAGCGACGGCGCGAGGTGGGCCCCCGTTTCTCTACTGTCGTGACGTCATCGTGTCACGTGGTGTGACGTCATGTATCACGTGATTTGGAGGCGCATAGCCACGGTGAAGGGCTGAAGTGGTAGCTAAAGTAGTATGCTTCGCATAAAAACTCAAAAGAAAAGAAAACCCAAGGAGAGCAGTGCAGGTAGTCGTAGGGTAGAACCCAAGAATGAGGTCGGTCCTTTTAATCCCAGGGCAGGTCTAGCCCGAGCACGCCTTTCGAGCCAACCGCCGCTTCGTCGTCGTTTCGACTAAGCGCCGAGGCCGCGCGATACTATGCACGGGGCAATATGTATAAAGTACCAACTTTTGTTAGGTAAGCCGTGAAAAGAGTTTGATCGACAAAGCGTGCTCAGAAATATGGCCAAGACTGTACCTTGCCTAGCTAAGCCGGCGAAAGAAATACTATTCGCGTATTACCAAGGTGAAAGTCACGCGCCGCTCGATTGTGTCTATGCATCGCCAGAGCTTCCACCTATGTGCGAACAGTATAAAGTTGATCAGGCGTATCTTATTAACTACAACCTGCTTATGTGTCCTGTGGGCAGAAAGACACTGGATAAATCTAAAATTAACGGATGTGGAAACTCAATGCAAGGCTGCTGGAAGATGCCTTTTTCATCCGTAAAGTTCAGGAAAGCGTGAAAAATATTTGGGCGGAGGGAAACATTCGCACTATAACGTGGAATTTATTTAAGCATGAAGGCCGTCAAGATAATGGCCACTGAACGAGCGACCCAGATTATACACGAAGAAAAGAAAGAAGAAAGGCATTTGTGGCAAATGCTGAGCGAGCTAGGTCGCCGAGAATCGGTGACACCATGCCGTATTCATGAACGTGATGAAACAAAGAAAGGATAAGTTGGAAGTCTCAGATGCTAAGAGATATAAGACGGCAGCGATAAGGGCGCGTTCAGAAGTATGACTGGCGGGCGAGATGCCCACAAAACGGGAAGCTCACCGAAGAAAAAGCGTAAGAGGACGCACGTTCAATGACCAAAAGGATACTGAACGCGCTTTTGCCGATCGATAACGCGATGTGTTTTCCTACATAGTGCGAACTCGGAGCAGGTTCGGAACTGAATTTCTGCGCTCAGTTAAAAGATTAGAAAGTGAAGTGACTGCCAGACTATATATAGAACCAGAAATAAGCCTGTTCGAGATGGAAAATGCTATTGATGTACTATTGGTAAATCGCAACGGCCGGACAGTTTAGGTGCACCAGTTACAAGACCTTTAAAGTTACGCTAGCCGTCTTTTCCCTTTGTTCTTCAGTAACTCTCACACCATTCTAATACCAGAAAGCGATGAACCGCTGAACATTCCCAGTGTTATAGGACACAGGCCAATAAAACTAACGAACTAATTATTCAACCACGCGATGATAAACTGACTTCGTAAAAAATCGAATCCACAAAGAATTCCAATTCCCGTCAATGTCAGCGGCAATCAACATCAACAGCTTGACTTGCCCACTGCGGGACAAAGGCCTCTCCCATATTTCAATAAAGTGGCCGTCGTTGATGAGCTACCGAACTTGAGTGTAACTACAGACAAAAACGAAACAAGGTGCAACCAGCTGCGCAGTAGCAAACAACTTGTCGCCGCTCCTCCGCCACCACCGCAGACGCTGCATCACTCTCGTTCGCACGTGACCGCGAAAAGCTAATCTGCAGAGCCGTTACTGCTCTATTCAAATCATGCGCGCCGTCTGCCACGCCATGTGCCAAGGGGAACCCCCTCACCATCCCCGTGGAATTCCTGCTTATCCGCTTCCTGCTTCCGATATGTTGAGAAGTATACTTGTAGTTCGGCTTGTTGGTGCAGATTTTGGACAGACATCCGTGTTCGTTTCTTTTTTTTTTGCTCTCATATGTCTTTCATATCCTGCCTTCCTGTCGGCGCACTTTTTCCAGCATACTTCCGGCCCTGGATTGATGCACTGCAATTTTGTTAGATATATGCCAAGACACATGATCTAATATGTCGGGAGGAAGCTTACTGCTGCAATGCAGTGAGATCTATTAGCCGCTAGTTTTCAGCTATGTGGCTGCCTCCGGCAGGATTGCAGCCACGCAAGTCACCGATCACCAAAGCATATACACGAAATAAATGTCCGACGACAGCGCAAGCGTCAATTCCGAGAAGCCGTGTGTACACCTGCGAAGTCTTGAAACACGATACACCTTGAGCTACCACTAGATCGCAAGCTCTCATTCAAGGGTGACTACTGAATACTATTGAAGTCCAGCCGCGGCTGCTGTACTTCGGTCGAGGCGAAATGTTAAAAAAAAACACAATAAAAACGGTGCATTGAACTTTGGGTGAACGCGGAGGTAACCCTGGTAATTCGAAAGTCCACACCGCAACCGCGGCGCCGCCCGATTCCCAACAGTCGTTATTACCACGACTATGCTACGAAACTGGGTGAATTTGCACGTTCCTCGATAGCTTCTAACAATTTATTATGCACACCCACTTGCTGCCCTAAACTTAATACACTATGAACAAATAAAAACACCGGTGTATTGAACTTTAGGTGAGCGCGGCGCCGTCCTATCTTCCAACGATTATGCTACATGACTCCGTGTAATTTCGCGTTCAAACACATTACATTTTCCTAAATCTTATTCCACTGTGTCGTTTACACAAGCTAACGTTCATGCAGTTCTCCGCCGCCCATCTGTACACTTCAGGCAACTTTTTTGCTAGGGGATGAACTCCTCGTACTATTCGGCAACGCCATGCGTTATTTAAAGAGAGTAGGCATTTTATTGAACATATAAATTTTAATCCTTTTGGTCAGGGTATCTTTTGAGAACATTACCATGAGATAGCAAAACCGAGCCATTTAAGTTATCTTTTCTAATGCTCTTCACCAAGCTCACAACACGTGATGTGTAAACTTAAGAACGACGAATATAGACGATGTGTGTAGTTGGATCTGATTTTGGATTTCGCATGAAGGGGGAAAGCGCGAACGCAGTCCCCCACTACCAAAAATTGCATGCCCCATCTGCCCCAGTTTGGGGTAGTGGCAGGGGTCAGCACGAGCGCAGTGCAATGCCCGCGCCTCTCCCTGGAGACACCGCCTCGCTGATCACGGTAATCCCGGCACCAGGTAAGTATGCTGAGGAAACGTCTCGCCACGGGTACCCACCGCGGGTAGGCAGCCATATAGCGCAAGTTTATCGGTTCGGAAAAAAACTCAGAACAGTGACAACACGGAGACAAACCGCGAATTGAGCTTGATGGATTCAGGAAAACCTGACCTCTCAACATGCTGTTAATCCAGACTATCACTAATTCAAGGTTGTACGCCAGTAGAATCCGAGAACTAGTCGCAATCCCGACGGCCGTTTTATCCGCTGGGCAACCGGAGGCACGGAGACCGGTTTAGCTCCACCGCTAGAGGCGCGACCACCGCTCAAAGAGCAAGGTGTCGTACCGACTCGTACGCATACTTCGTACACCAAAAAGCAAACCTCGTTGACTTCTTGCACATTACACACGCTCATCAATGGCGCAAGCATGAAAAGTATTTTTCTCTTCGCAAAATTCGTCGTGAAACACTTCAGCAGTCTGACAAAATGAGCTCGTGCTGTGACATAAGCACGTGGCAACGCCATTCACTTTTGAGGAACACAGAGGGTACTCGAGCCGTACAGCATATGGTTAATAAAAATAAATGTTACAAGCGCAACGATGTAAAAAACCGTACAAAGCGAAAATAAAAAAATAACAATGAAAACAAAAGTGCGTCGGCCGGGAATCGAACCCGGGCCACCCGCGTGGCAGGCGAGTATTCTACCACTGAACCACCGACGCGATGTGCAAGTTGCGCAAGTTAAGGTGAAGCACTGGGTAAAGACACAACCTGACTATTCCGATCGCAGCAAGGGTCGAGTGCACGCCCGCCGAGTTGATTAACTTGATTTCAGCCAACACGCAAGGCCTGCCTGCTGCTGACGCGTGACCTCGGGAGACACCCATGGTGCTCGAACTAAGCTCAGAATTGTTACTGACAGGTTAGTTTCTTTTGTGCAATTTGGAATGCTGCCTAAAGAGATCTACTAGCTTTTCTCAATGCTGGGCTGCAATATTCTTTCAGGCACTAAAAGTGTCGAGACCAACCATGGAGTCTCCGCATCAAACAACCAAAGTTGCATGCATATTTGCTGCATACATTCCGAACAGAAAACTAAGGAGGAGCTTTTCTGCACAAGCTGTAATGTTTTCTATTCATACACAACACAAGTTGGAACGTAATGAGCAGTTTAGAAGTGCAAGGTGCCGGGCTAGTTGGTAATCCATGATGGAAAACAGCGCAAGAAACGGGACGAAAACACGAAGGAAGAAGACAGCGCCCGTGTCTGTGTCTTCTTCCTTCGTGTTTTCGTCCCGTTTCTTGCGCTGTTTTTCATCATGGAGCAGTTCACATTGCCTCCTGTGTATACTAGCTGATTTTTGTTAGTGAAATTTCTGGTTTGTGACTGAGCATACTGATAGGGAAAGGAATGTGTTTAAGAGAAAAGTTTAAAAAGTACCAACAACTTCATGGATCTCAACAAACACACGTACCATATAACAGGTGAATGTTATGTCTGAATGCAAACCTCTGGCTACTAGAATATATATAAACAAGGAAATAATAAGATTTGTGCCAATTGAGGTAATGCACGGAACTGTTAAGCATGGCTCCAAATCTCTCAGCAGTCACCTATATGTAGAAAGCTACTGTGCTTGTGCACTGTGAGCCAGAAAATGCTTGCTACACACTGCGTTCACATCCTTTATATCCAGGCAAACATGAAATAAAAATGGAAACGAATCGCTCAGCCCCGAAGACAAAAAATCAATCTTTGGTCAAGGCAATTGAACTGAAATGCAGAGATCGTAAAGAGCATGACCTGAGGCACACTCAGATTTTCTCAGCTAGTTGATGTGAGTGCTGCTGCAACTGCTGAAATTAAGTTGAATATATTGTTTGATATGAAAAATACGCAGGCCAATTCTATGCACAGAACAACGAGAAAGCAAGATTTTTTTTTGTTTTTTCACACTGATGTATACCCAGACAAATGATGAATACAACAACCACCACCCCATAAAGCTTGTAATAAACCACAGACTGATTTTGGCACCTAATAGTGCATTAAATCACAACAACAAAACAACTATACCTACTGACTCAAGGGCAGAACTTTCAGAAAATTGAAAACTCTGCATCAAGCACTGACCAGTTTTCACTTCAGCATCATTTATCCAATCTGTCAACCTTGTCTGCAATGCCACATTGCTTTTCATCACTCCCATTGTTGGCAGATATGATCACACGCTGCATACGCACTGTGATAGACTACACACTTGACTGTTTTAAATACTGGTTCGCCAAGGCAGATAATTTTCATCGTTAAATAGTGCACTGTTCACTCCAAATGTTTAGTGAAGCGAATGCATAAACTTTATAATACATATCATTGCTTATAGTGCACTGTTCATAACCAGCAATGTAAACTATGACATGCAGTTGAAAAGCCAGTGCAACACCACAGGAGCTGCTCTTTTAACCTACCCTTAATTTGTGTAAATGTCGTAGTCCTGTTCAAGTCAGGTGGCAGCTAGCACATGTTCACGAAGGTAGGTGTACAATTATTTGTCCACCCACTTCATTTCACGCCTTAATTCCTGACACTGGTTAACACGTATGAGCACTCAATAAATACACTATATAAATTCAGAGTGCTCAACAAGTCAAGAAATAATTAGGTGAGAAAGATGGAAAGGGCGGTTCTTTATAATGTTTACATTATTTTAAAACCTATGAGAAATACATCTGTATGGTTGATGTAGGTAGATCATACACCAAAGCTGACATTTCGTACATGATAGAGTATAATGATTAGATTATTAAAAAAATGAACTAAACTTGTGATTTTTTTATTTTTACTTTGGACTTTAAGGTGCAGTTTCATATTACGAAATTGAAGGCAGTCAACATCGAAGGCGAGCTTAGTTTTTATTTTTTTTAATCAGCAATATAGTTTGAAATAGTAAACACCAGAAGCACGCATTTGTAAGTGTGTTGGGCGAGCTCTCCTGCATTGTATTTGTATACAGTGGCATTGCTTTGCGTGTTGGCACTACCACACACAGCACACGACCTAAACCTTTTTTTACACATTACAGCCATCGTTTGGCTCATGAAACTGAAACAGCATGACAGAAAAAAAAATGCAATTATAAATCATTTAGTAATTGTAGGAGAATGCCAAGGGGTCATAGAGGGAAAAAAACTAGGAGGGAGCGTGACACCATAATCTTGCAGCCTAGTCATAAAAAATATAATGGAAAGCATCATGGGGAAATAGGCCCTCATGTGACAAGCCAGCGGTAGCTCTTAGCCGGATTTCGGTTTCGCTCTCTCGCTGTGTTACGTCAGACGACCAACACGTACTTAATCTGAATGCCGATTCAATTTCACATATCATGATACGCGCTTGCACCTTTCACAACAGGTTTCCCAAAGATCCTAAACTGAAAACTCTTTGGAGAGAAGCGCTGGAACACAACGAAACTTGGACGCCATCGAAATGGAGCTTAGTATGCTCTATTCACTTAAAATCTTAAGATGTTATGGTTCAGGTCGGCTGAAACAAAGAGCCGTGCCGTCAATTTCACAGGTTTGTGGAATCTATGTTATCGTGTTCGTCTTCACTTGTGCCCGCGATGATTTCAAGCAAACAGTGAAATAGTTATTTTTTGAATAAGCAAAATACACACATATAGATTTGCGGCAACTAGTGCTTCACTAGGCGACGTCAAAGCTAGGCGCACATACGGCGCATTTTTGTTGGTTTACATATATGCATCTTCAGCGGCACCGCCGCTCCGCTGCGAGGTCACGTTTGACTCTTATAGCGGTGGTTTTCAAGGGAGCAAAAGTGCGTGTGCAGTCTCGGGTTTCCACGTCTCGGCTGAGCACGAACGTACACTCTGGTCCTCTGCTTTTTGCTGGACTAGCTGTTTGCCTTTGCATGCTAGCGAGCTCGTCTATTCAGAGAGATGAAAAAGTCTGTGAAATATGGAAATAACACGTCAAACAGCCCTCGGAAACAAAATTACCAAGCTGGCTGAGTAATATAGCGGGGTTCAAAGCGGGAACCATTGCTCTTGCAACACGACCAGAATGGCATTTGTATCTTATCTTTTTGGAAAAATGCCGTTCTTTACTGCCGCTTGAGCATCTGTACTTCTAATGTCCTGGAATATACACACCGGGCTTATTTGTGCGCGAGATAAAACAAAAAGGCCATCCTCTCTGTTGTATGACTGCAAATATACTTTGCTGCATTTTTGGTTTAATTTTTGTTAATTGCATTCAACAATAACCAGATGCAAAAGAGTTTTTTTTTTTTTCTTTGCAATGGTAAGGCTGAGAGACATCTGCTGATTTGTGGCATTTTTTTTTAATACGAAGAAAATATGCAACTTTAATATATAATATTGAATGCTTCTTGGCTGACAAACATACACATTGTACATTTATTCTTAGGGAAGCACTGAAAATTAGAACAGCTTTCTTACTCCTATTGAAACTGAGCAACGGAATACCTTCCCCTTTAGGCTAGAAGAAAAGATATTTGATATTGTGTTTTATTTTTTGCCAGCGTTCTCTGGGAGAAAGCACTGAGCCATTGCATTGACAACAAAAGCCATGAGCACCTTTCATCAAGAGATGGAAACGCCTCAAGATGATACAGTATGTTGAATTTTTTCAATCTCTCTCACTAGGCAGTGCTGTTAAAAAAAACTCACACCAGCAGCGGACAGGATTCATTTCTCATGTGCACCCCCTTACAGGCAGGTTCTCAGGTGGCCTCAGAAGATATGCACATTTCGGATGAGTTTGTTTCAATTACTGTGGACGTGTTAAGTGACTTGTCAGCATTGCAAGATGTCTTGGTAAGTCAAGCACCCCCAATAACTTTACATCCAATGCAACAGCAATATGTGCATGTTCATATCCTGCAAATGTCAAGATGTTTGCGTGACCTATTTGCAGTTTATTAAGGGTAAAACTTATGCATAGTGCTCAAGTCATAGGTCTTAGGTCTGGGGCTTAAGGGCCCATTATGTCAACGTGGTGGGCTTACCCTTAGGGTACGTCTACTGTGTTTTCTACTATATAACTTTTGTGTATTTGTGAGCCCTACCTGTTTATATAATATTACAACAGAGTTTATGTTGTTGATAGTTACATGTGCAGCTGCAAAACTGCAGATGCTGAGAATAGCTGGAGGCCACCGTTTGTAGTGACTGGGTGTACACAAATGGCCTTTACAATGTTCTTAGAGGGCATACTTATCTGCACATTTTAGTGATGTTCAATTGTTGCAAAACGGTCCTTTTGAAAACAGTGAAACACCTTAATCAGTGAAGCAACAATTTATTAGGTATCATTAAGTGATTTTGCACATATATATGTCATGAAATACCTTTACGGCTCTCTTTAAAAGTTTGTTTTGGCTTACTTGCATCCCACACTCTGCTGCTAGGAAATCACAATTTGTTTAATTTAGAAAGAATTTTACTATGTATTATGCCAACGCCATATTTGTGATACCATCAGTGTGCAATGACACGCCAAAAGTGACATTCTATTTGACTATAAACACAAAGCCCTGAAGGTAGGCTCAAGTTTTCAGAGCATCGAAAGCTCACTTTATTCGAAAAGAGAAAACATCTAGTTTTCTTCTGTGCGCTTCATGTTTTGAGTTGTTTACCAAATTTTTTTCTGTTCTTGCACCAGTAGTAACCAGAACCTTAAGGTGATTACTTTAACAGAACAAACTTCTTTGCTTACATGCAATTGTGGTCATCTTTTCTCTAGCCAGGCAGTTCAAGGCAGCATGACGAAAGTATGGATGCCTCTTCACCTCCATCCTTGCAAGCTAACCACATCTTAGAAAGACCATCAACGTCACAATGTGAAACGGTAAGAAAGCATAAGAAAGACCTGTTGCTAGAAGCTCTAATATTTTTTCTGCGATTAATGACGGTCCACAGACTTCGAGAGCTTTGTGCATACTTGCTACTTCATATAGTTTGTGCATCGCAAATAAAAAAAAATTCAGGATTACCATGTGAGCATTTTTAACATTTCATAATAGATGCTTTATTTGGCCTTTATCTATAATTGTTTCAAGATGAATTGTCAAGCCATGAAGCTAAAATCATCTAGAAAGTAACCACCTTGTTCGGATACCTTTTGTTCCTACGAGTTACTTTTGCACAATTGAAACAGTTGCCAATATCAAATAATTATGTTCTAGCACAATTAACTGAAAACTTTTTTTTGCTTTCGTACAGCATTGCCATGGGACTGCCTGATCTGCTTTCATGCATAAAATTACATTATATCCTATGCAAAAACTTGAATGCTAGTGGATTAGGCATGTAAACTGTTAACTTTTGCACTGACAACTTTGCATGATGTTTTATACAACTTTCAGACATGAAATGAGCTAATATATTTAGCTGTTTGCGTTTTTCTTAGAAGTGTGTGATGAGGTGGTGCTTAGTTTGTGTTAAACCTCATTTCAGCTGCAGGCGCTACAAAATACTCCTGAAAAGACTTTTCTGCGAAGTGAAGTTAAGCGGTCCATGAATCTACAAACTGCAAGCAAAAAGAAAATTAAAAGGTTGCAGCAGTCCCAACGCCGGCTTGCACACAAAGTTGCCCATCTAGAGGATGTGGTCAAGGACCTAACCAAAAACCGCATTCTTATCGATCAAGGCATCGCAACGCTGGGAAGCCTTGCAGGACCTAACAAAGACGTATTATGCGTCAAATGGCAAAGAAGTCAGTGGCAGCAGTGCCAACTGTTTATTCACCGCAACTCAGGGCCTTTGCCTTGATGTTACAATTTTATTCACTAAAGGCCTACAACTATGTGTCAGCTGTATTTGACACCTGCTTATCATATCCAAAGACATTGTCGAAATGGTACCAGAGCATTGATGGTGCTGCTGGTTTCACAAATGAAGCCCTAGCTGCACTAAAAATTAAAGGTAATAAAAATTCAAACGCAGGCTAGCTGACAATTTGTAACTTGGTTGTCGATGAAATGGCAATTCGAAGGCATGTAGAGTGGGATGGGAAAAGATTTCACGGGTATGTCAATATGGGAACTGAGGTAAACGATGACTGCTTCCCAATCACTAAAGACGCATTCATTTTAATGCTGGTAGCAGTTAATGAACGATAGAATCGGTTATTTTTTAGTTGATGGACTCACAGGAGAGCAAAGGAGCAGCCTGGTTCTACAGGCTCTCTCTCATGCACATGAAAAAGGAGCACATGTTGTGAACCTCACATGTGAAGGTGCACTTCTCCAGCTTATCAATGCTGCGTAGCCTTGGCTGCAAGCTAGACCTTACTGAACTGAACGCATCTTTCCCACATCCAGTTACAAAACAACCGGTTCTGCGCAACACACTCTGTGACAAAAGAATCATTGTAGATGAATATGGTGGAGTGGTTAATTGGAAGCATATTGAGAACCTCCATGAGGTTCAGTATGCAGAAGGGCTCCATTTAGCTAATAAGCTGAGGCAGTCGCACATAGATTGGAAAAGTCAGCCGATGAAAGTCTCTCTTGCTGCACAGCTCTTCAGCAAAGCTATAGCTGACGCTTTAGCAGAAAGCAGAACAGAGAATATTCCAAGACTCCACCAAACTTCCGCAACGGAAAAATTTTTTAGGTATGTAAATGACGCATTTGATATCCTTAACTCACAACACATAAAACAGTATGGGTGGAAGAAGCCGCTGACTGTTGAAAACTCAACTGTTGTCCCTGCATACTAGCAAAAATTGAAGTCCTACTTTTCTTCGCTGAGAGAGTCAACAGATGGAAAGCTAATAATTGAAACTAACAGGAAAACTGGATTTATTAGCTTTATTATCTACATCGAAAATGTTATCTCTCTATGCAATCATTTAATCTGGGTAAAGAACCATTGGGTTCTTTGGTGCAATTCGCTCATTTGGGGGATGCAATGACAATCCTAAAGCAAGACAGTTTGCTGCAGCATATAAACGCCTAATAATTAAGAACAAGGTGAAGGATATTGCTACTGGGAACTGTCTTCCCCTAGAACACATTCAAATTTTGTATGCAAGTTCAAGAGCAAAGCCTTCTTCCACCGACGTGATTAACTTGAGCACCTCGAGAAGATGCCTCGCCGACAGTGAAGCCCTTTCAACAGAGACCCTTTCGGAAGATCACGCGTACTGCGCAGATCCAGGCAAAATTTCGGAGCTTGGTGATTCCATCATTGCATACATTGCACGGTTTGTTGTTCGTCATTTGCAGGCCCGCAGCAAGTGCTCTGAGTGCACTTGTGCACTGACTGTTACAGGCCCTGTATACACTGCACACTCTCTCATACAAAGAAAGCCATATCCTTCAAGAGATGTGTTAACGATTTGCCGAGAAACAGAGAAGCACTTGCACAGGGCTCTTGCATATTCCTCACTACCATCACAGACACTTTCAGCTAAGGTTGCCCTTATTACAATGACTAAATTAATTGGCAGAGATCTGTTTAAGGATCTAGACGAGCATATGCTTGATAGCTATGCCCTGGAGAGCCACTCAACTCATTTAATGAGGGCAATAGTTGACAAGTATCTGGATGTGAGAATGCATCATGTTGCCAGGTCAATCACACATATGCTACATCATGAAAGGGTTCGACAAAAAAACACGAAGTTAACGCAGTTCGACGGCCAGTAACCAGGTTTTATGTCTGTCGAAAACTGTATTCTAAAAATTGCAAGGGAAAATTTTATTCTTCTATTGCTTTTAAGTGCTGTTTATGACTATAAAGTTATCCTATCAGCATATTCCATTCATACCTGTATGAAAGTAAGCAGCTAATGCAGATTCTCATACTTGTTTCTGCTGAATTCTTTGGTTTCTTGGAGCTCAAGTTTGGTTCCACAAGCCATTAAATTCATGGATTCAAGTGAAATTCAAGCAGTTAAATAATTAAACTTGCAAAACCTCGAATGACACAGCCACCAAAGTCACATCCAGTTAAATAAATTCCGTACCGCATGCTTTAACTGACTGTGCTTATTCCGGGGCCTAGAACAGCCCGTTACCAATTGTACAGATGGGGCTTCTGTGATCTAACGATGGTTTTACTGTTTGGACAGCAGTGTTTGTGTGCAGATGTTTGCTGCTAAAGCTGCAATTCCATCTTGCAAAAAAAAAAAAATCTTTGTAGAAGGCCACTGTCAGTGCACGTTAAAAGAATCCCAGGTGGTCCGAATTTCCGGAGCCCTTCACTACAGTGTCCCTCATAGCCTGAGTCACTTTCATCCTTAATTGCCTATATTATACTCACTATGTGTTTGATCAGCCATCTTATGGTCAGGGCCTTATTGTAGTAATGCAGCAAAATATTTACAGCTTGCAAATGGGATTTCAGTGATACGCAAGATCTGAACCACACTTGCTTTCTTTTTCTCAGGGCGAGGGGCAGGGTTAGTAAAGACTGTTCTCATCGCAGGATATGTATACCACAAGCCATCCAAGCAAGTTGATCCACACTTAAAACTTCGCACCAGAGAAGTTAGAAGTAATAATTTATAGCTGTAAAACCTTTCTTTATCATGTTACATAGCACAATTCACTCTGCATAACAAAACTGCCTAAAACTACAGTCACTTAATTTAGAGAAGGATCTTTGGAAGCTAAAATTTGCTAGATTTGGAACACTGGTTTGCTTTTTTTCAAATGTCAAGCTGGTGTGATTAGCCTGTTTTATGTGCTACAGAGATTCTTGGGTAGGTGTCCCTAAGAGTGCACCATTTTTCCTTTATCCAGCTCAACTGATGTTCTCTTCAAACCGGGGTACAGTGCCTGTTTCTCTGGACATGCCATTCCAAGCTGTCTGACAAGTGGACAAGGACTGTGTGCTTTAAATTGATCGCCACAAGGCCAAATGTGAAAGCACTCGCACTGTAAGCACCTTGCGATCCAATTGCTTCGAATCCTGTGCCAGCCTGTCTCCAAGTGAAGAAAAAGACCGTTGTCGACTACCCGGACGCTGTGTTCCACGAACCAGTAACTTGTCACAGAACACCTGGATGGCTACCAGCCCAGTACTTCGCTGAGGATTCTTCGGAGAGGCTTCTGCTGATGGCTCTTGTTGGATTACCTGCTGAGCTGACTGCAGCGTCACCCGTCTGCAATTTCAGAAGCTACAAGCCTTGCCTCGCCCACTTCGTTTGAGCCATTTTGGCGGCAGCAGCGGTGGGGACCGGACGCAGGCCTAACTGTGTCAACGCATCTTTGCAGGTTGGTTCTTGCTATTGTGTTCTACTTATCATTTTTCGCCGCTGCTGCTGCCAGCTTTTGTGCATTGTGATTAAAAGGGAGGGGACCATGACCCGTGAAACGTGCATTGCTTGCAAGAAGGCTGTGCCTGATGTTGGTAACAAGATGAAGTGTTGTGAGTGTGAATACTTATATCATTTAGGAAAATGTTCCGGCATTTCTGAAGCTGCTTTCAAGACTAAAAGTGAAGAAGAGTTGAATAAGTGGAAATGCCCTACTTGTTATTCTGCTAGGCTGAGAAGCGGTTCAGGTAGTACGTGCAAGGTGGTAGACGAGCTGCTACAGAAAGAAGATACTGCAGTGGAATCACCTTCTAGGCTTCAAAATATGCCCTCAGTAGACTCAAAATTAAACCACATTGTTCTTCAACTAGAGGCACTCCGGCGGTTGCCGGAAAAGGTAGACGCTGTAGAAGAAAGCATGAACTTTATGAACTCTAAGTTTGAATCCCTCTTGTCTAAATGTGAAGAAGTAATTTGCGAGAACGCATCCCTCAGAGCTAGCAATGAACTTCTTCAGAAACAAAACCGAGAGTTGACAAACCGCGTCAATTCACTGGAACAGTATTCAAGAGCTAATAATGTTGAATTGAAAGGCATACCTGTGACTACAAACGAGAACTGCGAGCTGATTATACAAGAAATTGGAAAAAAAGTTGGATGCTCTGTCACTTCCGATGATATCGACGTCTGCCACCGAGTTTCCCTCAGACACAGCTCAGACGAAAAGAACCTGATTGTACGCTTTGTGTCTCGGAAGCTACGTAACGAATTTTATCAAAAAGGGAAGAAAGCGCGACTTGACACTGAGAGCTTGGGCTTCTCAGGCGATAACAAACTGGTGTTTGTGAATGAGCACCTTACTCCAGAAAACAAAAGGCTCTTGGCAGAAGCGGTCAAAAGGAAAAAGGAAAAAGGGTGGAAGTTCGTATGGACAGATCAAGGACAAGTAAAGGCGCGAAAGACAACAGACAGCCCCATTGTTCGTGTGACTTGCGATGATGATCTGGCTAGTATCAACTAGATAATCTCAATGGGCATCCAGGCGACTTATCCGACTGTTGACGTTATCAATCAGAGAATAGCATCGCAAGATGTGCTGTTGGGTGCGCATTTCAATGCCAGAAGCCTGAGAAAAAATGTAGATTCTATATTCAACTTCACAAACTTATTCGATTCTCATTTTGCCTTTTTGGGCATATCTGAAAGTTGGCCAAGTCCAGAGGAATTGCAACTTTTTAACAAAACCGGTTACAACCTAGAAGCACAATGTCGCAAAAACAAACTTAATTCAAATTTTCCCCATGGTGGTGTTGCGTTGTATATCGATGAAAATATAAGCTATAAACGGCTGAATCATGTTGATTTCTTAACACCAAATTGTGAAAGTGTTTGGGTATGCATAGAAAAATCGCATTTACAGATGGCTAAGAATCTTATCATTGGAGTGGTCTACCGATCGCCTTCAGCACTATACCAAGAGTTTTGTTCTGATTTTGACCGCATACTTTGTTCTTTTTTAAATGATAATGCTGCTGTAATCATTATGGGTGATTTTAATATTGATGTATCAAATAACAATTGCCCGTCATGCTATGAATATGTTTCTTGTTATACTAGTTACGGGTATACGTGTCTTGTTGACTTACCCACGAGAGTAACAGAACACAGTGCTACAATTATTGACCATTTGTTAACTAATGTCCGTGTTTGTAGTTCTTTCGTTATAGAGGCCGACATTACTGATCATTATCCTGTGCTGTTTACAATGTCAAACTATTTGAAAATTTCTAATAAGCATTATAATCGGAGATTTTTTAATCACTCGCGGTTTGTAAATAATGTATGTGCTATTGACTGGTCGTCTGTATATTCTTCTAGCTGCGCTAATGACAGCTATAACCAATTTGTTCAACTTTACACAGAAGCAATGACGTCTGCGACCACCTCTTACTCTGTTACTGCTAAGCACAAAACCCCACGAAATCCTTGGGTATCGAACTCGGTCTTACTTTGCATTAAAAAGAAATACAATATGTATAGAAAACTAAAAAAACAACCCTTTAATGCATCATTAAGACGCCGGTATTCAGAGTACTCAAGAATTTTAAACAATGTGCTCTTTGCTGCAAAAAAAGCCTACTTCAGTGATCAGGTCCGTTTTAATGAAAAGGATTCAAAGAAAAACTGGAGTATCGTGAACAAATACCTTGGCAGAGAAAGAAAGCAACAATCGCCTGATAAAGTAGCATATAATGGCACAACACATACGTCACCAGAGGATATCTGTGCAGCTTTTAGCGATTACTTTTCGTCAATAGAAAATATAAATCCAACCGAACCCTGTGCCACATGCCTCGTCCGACCAACTGGCTCATTTTATCTTTTTCCTACAGATGGTGATGAGGTAAAGTCAGCAATAACCGGCATGCGTAATGCTTCTTGTGGCATTGATAACATTTCAGCCCAAAGTGCTAAATTGGTGATAGAAATAATATCTCCAGTGCTAGCCCATATTGTCAATATAATTTTCTCGACAGGCGTTTTTCCGGCAAAAATGAAAGTAGCAAAAGTTCTTCCATTATACAAGTCAAAAGAAAAAGATAACATCCAGAATTACAGGCCGATATCAATATTACCGGTTTTCAGCAAGGTCGCTGAAAAACTGTTAGCAGCAAGAATTAACAGCTACCTAGAAAAACACAGTATTCTGTCACCCTACCAATTTGGGTTCAGAAAAGGATACTCCACAACAACTGCCGTTTCGACCTTTGTTGACATAGTTAGGAAGTTTATTGATTCGGGTTCCCTAGCAGCAGGCATATTTATCGACTTCGCCAAAGCCTTTGATTCTCTAAACCACAGCATTCTTAAAGAAAAGTTACGGCGTCAACGGCACACCCCTAACACTCATTGAAAGTTACCTAAAGGACCGCCATCAAGTTGTTTTCTTCGGAAATTCACAGTCGACTGCAAAGGTGATTAATATCGGGGTTCCCCAAGGCTCCGTGTTGGGACCTTTGTTTTTTTTTTGTTTTTTTTTTGCTTTATATCAATGACTTGCCTTCCCAATTAACTTATGCCCAAACTGTATTATATGCCGATGATACAACTCTAGTATTATCAGATCGCGATGAAAGTGCCCTGATTAGAAAAGTAAATAAAGAATTACAAAATGTACATAAATGGTGCATGGCGAATGCAGTCAACCTTAATCCTAATAAAACCGTTTTTATCCTTTTTCACTCTGGCAGAAGAATTGTGTCTCAGCATACAGATGTAATTTACAATAACCGGCCTATTCAGCATGCTACCAACACAAAATTTTTGGGTATTGTGATAGATAGTTATCTCAAGTTTGATTTACACATCCGTTCAGTAATTAAGAAAGCCTCATACGGCCTGCATGCACTTTCCAAATGCCGAAATTTTTTCCCCGTTGATGTGCTTGTTAACCTTTATTACGCCTTTGTCCATTCACATATTAATTACTGTGTGTCTGTTTGGGGATGCACATATTCATCTCACATCGCCCCCTTATATGCTTTTCAAAAAAGAGCTCTTCGAATTGTCGCGCAAAACATTCAGCATACCCATCCGGATTAATTATTTGCCGTTCTTGGTATTCTAAATGTATATGACCTAGTAACTTATAATACCGCTTCCTTAATTTATCAGATAATTCACAACACACTCAATTTAACTACAGTATGTCTTCGTCACTCACTACGCACGAACACGTCTACTACAAGACATCGGCTCTTGCTTCCTACAATACATACAAATTATGGTCGACAAACGTTGCAATTTACGGGTCCTTATCTGTGGAATAGTCTTGAATATAACTTCAAATTTCACCTACACTTCATGCCTTTCAGAAACAATTAAAACATTTTCTACTAAATTCAACCTAGTCTACATTCTTTAGTGCTGTGGTTTGTGTTTTTCTTTTCTAATTATAACATGTTTATTTGATATTGTCACTAGTATCCAGTGCCTACTGCTGTAACATGCTTATTGTCATATAGTTGCGTTTTTTGTTGCTGTCGTCTACGTCATATGTAATAGCTTATAGTGGTCGGGACCCTTAAACAAATTTTGTTGGGTCCCTGAAATTGTCTGTTTGTATTTCATGTTTTATGCTAAATAAATACTTTCTTACTTACTTTCTTAAAACAGTATGGTAGAGTAATAACCACAATAACAATCATTGGTGCAGTTATTTTTTATTTACCTAATTGTGTTCAAGCAGATGACACATTTGGCATATGTTTTCATTAAGAAAATGCTTATATTAAACAATTATGAAAATGAGCCTCGGTTTAATGATTAAAGGTTAGCGTCAGCACAAGTTCTGCATGCATGGGCTGAATTCCATGTTTCGACAGTAATTCATCTTATATGTATAGTGGCGTTATGAAGCCATTGGAGAAGGTCAGGAGGACCACCCAGGGTTGAAGGGCAGCATGGACAAAGAGCACACAACCCGAGAGATGGGCGAGTTCTATGATTGATGTCAGCAGCTGAAGCTGCCCGTCTAATTTCCTTGTTTTCCTACAAACTGTTTTGAATTATTTAGGGCAGCACAGGCAGCTGTCGATATTAAAGAAGTTCTCAAGCAAAACAGACCGTAATGTGATACTACTTTTTGTGCTTATATTTGGTTACAAATAGGTTAGTATTTTGGAGGTAGAAATTTTTCAAAATCCTCCAGCTAAACATGGCAGACCCTGTGTATATGAAATACATGAAATCTGCAGTAAGGTACTGATTTCATTGCAATAACATGCACAGACAGTAGTAATTTTCATGTGTGGCTATGCTTTTAGGGACAACATCCAACTGACTGGTCCAGCGAAGTCTTTCGCAAAAGAAAGATCAAGCTGCAAGGAACCTAGAAGAAGGGGTGCACTGTAAGCATGCATCTCAAGTGGATCAGCATGTACCCAAAATTCAAAGTTGGATCTGTGGTAAAGCGCTCGTTTACCGAGCCGGAGTACACGGGTTCAAACCCGACTGTGGTGGCCGCGTTTCGATGGAGGCGAAACGCAAGAGGCGCCCGCGTGCTGTGCAATGTCAGTGCACGTTAAAGATCCCCAGGTGGTCGAAATTATTCCGGAGACCTCCACTACGGCACCTCTTTCTCTCTTTCTTCTTTCACTTCTACCTTCCTCCCTTCCCTTAAGGCACGGTTCAGGTGTCCACCGATATATGTGAGACAGATACTACGCCATTTCCTTTCTTCAAAAAACCACTTTACCAATTTACTGTTCACATATTTTATTGAACAATGCAGTGAAGCACAAGTCTTATCTTTGAGTTAGAAAGACATAACAAGAATAAATTTATAATTAGGTACACAGAACACACTGCACAGCATTTTCAGACAGACATTTCAGACGCATACTTTGACCAATAGACTTGTCAAAATTTCAGTGTACAGCTTGTTCTTGCTGAAACTATGGCCTATGGTTTTATGCTTCTCTTTTTACTTGAAGAGCTGTTTATGTGATGCTCTCCATAGAGCCTCACTGAAGCTCCAGTTATAATAATTAGATGAGGAAGAAGCAGCTGGATATTGCACCAGGTCTCAGACCTTAGCCCTTTCTTTTTATATGTTTAAAAGTTCAGCTATATGCTTTGCCTTAGATTTTAATTTATATTACTTCCTACATTAAAGCATATAGCTTCTGCATTGGATATGCATATTTTATCATGACCATTTTTGTATCCACATAGTATGATCATGCACCAGATAGTACCATAAGTCGATTAATACCGAAAAATCAAGTTTATGCTTTCACTGCAACACACAACGTCCACATTCTCATCTTTATACTTGCCAGGCCTTTTGTAATAATTGTTTGCTTGCCAGGTTTACAGACCCTGCTGAACAGGAAGACAAATGAAATCAGTTTCTTTTACTTGTAATAATAAAACTTTCTTGTAACTTCGAGTTCATTCTAATTGATTAATAAGAAATGCTATGTGGAAAAAGCAAGCCTAGTTAACGTCATTGGAGGCAAGAACAAAGGCATTTAGAAAATTCCTGCTAAACCACATTTACTTCACTTGGCCCCCGATAAATTAATTCTTTTGACGTTTAATTTGTAAGAAAGGATCTTTTCCACATAAGAGTGGGCTTCTTTCATTGTGTTGAACTCTTACCATGATCAGGTTTTTATGTGTTCATTGTTCTGCTTGCGATTTCAGGTTGACATCCCTCAACACAGAGGGATAGGAAAATCTCTGCAAATGAAGGCAGCAAAAATAAGAGAACTTGAGGAGCGAAAGGCCCATAAAAACTGCAGCACCGAACAGCGCATCTATGTGGCAATCTTGCCCATGAGTTTCCAACATGCTCATCCATTCGGTGAAATACATACACAATCACATACAGGCTGCTCTTCGCAGAGGTAGGTTTAGCTCTTTTGATAAAGAAAATGCTAAGCAGTTAATTGATAAATATCAGAGAGAGGAACCTGATAGCACATTCTTTTACAGACAGTATCAGAGGAAAACTGAACCAAGTGATGACGTTTGGAGCAAATGGAGCAGGAATGAGAGGAAATGCTCTTTTTTTGTTATCAGCCAAAATTTATGAAAGAAATGCTCATAAAATATGGACAATCAGTTTATTGCCTGGATGCAACGAAGAAAACGACAGACTATACTCTGCCACTTTTCTTCACTGTCGTCAAGATGGCACAAGGCTACATGTGTGCAGGTGTTTTCATAACTCAATTTGAAACAGGTGCCTGCGTTGCAAAGGCCCTTGAAGTGTTCAGGAAGTGGTGCCCTGACCTCAATCTGCAGTACTGGATGACTGACTACAGTCAGGCAGAAATCAATGCCCTTCAGAGCAGCTTCCCCCAAAGCCAAATCACAATTTGTGACTTTCACAGAGAGCAGGTACGGGGAAGGCGGCTAAACATATCTCAGAGTTGTATTGTTGCAAAAGAAGATGCCCTCTTTCTGCTGCAAAGAATAGCCAATGAAGCCTCTGAGGAAGAAATGAACCAATGTATTAATGATCTCAAAGCATTGGAAAACTGGAAAATTCATATGTTACATTGACACACATTGGCTGTGAGTGAAAGAAATGTGGGTGCGTACTCATAGGTTGAAATTTGAAATTTATTTTCTTTCTTTTTACAGAAAGAGGGAGCCGGGGCAAAAGGCCAATTGGCCAGACGAGGTCCCGGCACCTGAAGCAGGGGCAGCGGTGCGCAGCACATACAAGCATCATAACATCATGGCAACAAAATACAAAAAAATTGATGACATTAAAGAAATGACGTAGTGCTGACGGCAAATAATGGCACTGAAGCACAAAACAAAATCTTGAAGCAGTATTACATCAAAAACAGCTATGGTAGAAAGTCTTTGACAATGCTGATCTGCAGACTTGTCAAGCAATTTCTGCCTGACAGGCAACATCAGCACCAAAGGAAGGTAATGAGCCTGTCATCACCGTACCGGACAAAGAACAACATCCCAAATATTTGCACAACCGGCCACCGGCTTTTATTACGCATGTAATGCAGAGGATGTTCATTGCATGCGAGTACACGCATGAAGACATCAAGACAAAATTTGTGACAG